>NC_136498.1:61498921-61696421 GCF_053919585.1 Euprymna scolopes | reverse complement strand
GACCTTTCTTGATTGGAATAATTTAATTTTTTCTCCCATCGAGAGTCCACCTTTTTTTGGAGTATCTGAATATCCCCTCCCTAAAAAAAAAAGAACGATCTTGTGTCTAGTGTTGCCATTGTAGGCAAATAAGTAAATAGGGATCTAACGAGGGAATGGTGCAAGGGTCATCAATCATCTTTAGAATTATCCGATACATGCATTTGACACCAACGTACACCTGCATAGTTAACCTGCAAACGTGCTTTGCATTCTGAGGGTACAGCCATAAGAAAATCTTCCTTTCACATCTCGTAAATCCCTTGTTTGCAAATTTATCGCATATCTTCACACACCTAAGAGATAATAATTCGCGTTGCTGCTTATCTTGTGTTACAGCTTCCGTTAGTGAAGGGATAACTTCTTGAGAGCTTGAAGGTCTTCTACATTAATCTCCGACATTAATCTGATATCTATATCATTATTAAGACCACCGAATCACCTGCGGCTGTTGATACCTATGATTAGATTCTGCCCTTAATTCTTTATGAAAGAATAAAGTCGATAAATTCTTATTCTGTATGTATTTCTATAGTGAACATAAAAAAATTATTCACCCCGTCCGATTGGTTTTATTTTACATTAAGATTAAACTTGGACTCTATTACGTTACTATTTTTGCGTTCGTTCTTCATTGAATGCTAATTCATCACGTTACAATTCTTGTTTTTATTTTCCTTTGAATGCTAATTCATTGCGTTACTATTCTTGTTTTCATTCTTCCTTGAATGCTAATTCACCACGTTACAATTCTTGTCTGTATTCTTTATTGAATGTTAATTCCTTGCGTTACTATTCTTGTTTCATTCTTCATTGAATGCTAATTCATTGCGGTACTATTCTTGTTTTCATTCTTCATTGAGTGCTAATTCATTGCGTTACTATTCTTGTTTTCATTCTTCATTGAATGCTAATTCATTGCGTTACTATTCTTGTTTTCATTCTTCATTGAATGCTAATTCATTCGTTACTATTCTTGTTTTCATTCTCCATTGAATGCTAATTTATTGCGTTACTATTCTTGCTTTCATTCTTCATTGAATGCTAATTCATTGCGTTACTATTCTTGTTTTCATTCTTCATTGAATGCTAATTCATTGCGTTACTATTCTTGCTTTCATTCTTCATTGAATGCTAATTCATTGCGTTACTATTCTTGTTTTCATTCTTCATTGAATGCTAATTCATTGCGTTACTATTCTTTTTTTCATTCTTCATTGAATGCTAATTCATTGCGTTACTATTCTTGTTTTCATTCTTCATTGAATGCTAATTCATTGCGTTACTATTCTTGTTTTCATTCTCCATTGAATGCTAATTCATTGCGTTACTATTCTTGCTTTCATTCTTCATTGAATGCTAATTCATTGCGTTACTATTCTTGTTTTCATTCTTCATTGAATGCTAATTCATTGCGTTACTATTCTTGCTTTCATTCTTCATTGAATGCTAATTCATTGCGTTACTATTCTTGTTTTCATTCTTCATTGAATGCTAATTCATTGCGTTACTATTCTTGTTTTCATTCTTCATTGAATGCTAATTCATTGCGTTACTATTCTTGCTTTCATTCTTCATTGAATGCTAATTCATTGCGTTACTATTCTTGTTTTCATTCTTCATTGAATGCTAATTCATTGCGTTACTATTCTTTTTTTCATTCTTCATTGAATGCTAATTCATTGCGTTACTATTCTTGTTTTCATTCTTCATTAAATGCTAATTCATCATGTTATTACTGTTGTTTTTACTCTTTATTAATTCAAACAATTTCCTTGCTCTATGTCTAGTATTTATTCTACATTGAATGCAAAATTGTATCGCATTATATTTTTGCCTTCATCAATATAAATAAAAAAAAGTAAACGTATGCCTGTGTGGTTGTCTCTGTGTGTGTAAATATTTCACCGATAAACTATTAAACTACTGGTCACATAACACTGAAATTAATAGGCAATAGTAATCATACACCAAGGATGTGTTATAATGAGTACAATCTTTAATGAGCACGCGTACAGTGATTAGCAAGTTGAAATGCAAAATGTTCATTTCAATTTTCCGATATCTTTGTACTTCTTTCAGCGCATGCTTAAAGTTAATTCATTTTTTCGAGTTGTTTAATATTAAAATTCTCTTACCTATCTCTTCATAGCTACACCGGTAGGGAATGTGGTTGGAACGCTAAATACTTTGGTTTCGATTCTAGCTATAAGCACCTAAGTCGGTTTTTAACTTTTGAAATCAGTACTATATAACGTTTGAAATCAGTACTATAACATAAGTACAATATAATCCTGTATATAATATTTTGATTTCATAAATTCCCGTCTTGACCAAATTGTGTTAGGTTTACAATAACAGATGCCACATACAAATTTATTATGCCTAAACTATTACCCACCATTTATGTAACTTTTGAACGCCGCTAGAGACACATTTATTCGTTATAATAAAATCCTATCTAACTTTGTACGAGCGGCATCATCACGACTGTCAATATTTATACATGAAGTAGTTCGATTTTCCCCTCTACCTGAAACGTCCTCCAACTCCCCCAGTCAAGATCGGCTAAATATATAACCATTATAACTATATTAATCTGACACCCTTATTAACTAGTTTAAACACTCATACACATACAATTACCATTACATTTCATTATTCGAAAATAATGATTTCTCCCCACTAACATTCCGCCTATACTCATTGGCTGCTACCATGAAATTCCGGATTATACACAATCATACAAAAACGAACACGTCAGCCCTAAATCAACGCATTGTTTTAAATCATTTATAATCGTCGCTTTTCTTCTACTTTACAGACTGTTGTTTACAAAAATTAACCATAACATTTAGTTTAAAGTTACACAAACAAAATAGTCGTACCTTTCGTGTAGTGCAGCTACCCCAGGTAATACTTACATCTACTGAAAATACCGTTGCTTCGTTGGTTCAGCATCGGAAATTATGCCATTTTGCATTATTTGGATTAACATTGTTTACATATTGTTACATTTAAAAAATTATATCACAGCTTTCTTTTTTTCATGTCGTGTTTTAGCGTCCTAAATGATGCGCTGCTAAATTTAACTGATTTTTTAGTAAACGATTGTAAACTGTTCTCTGTAACCGAGTATTAACAGAAAATCTACGAACCATCTATACTTACATTATATGAAAACATTTACCTAAAAAGTGGCGGAAAACATTTACAAAATAAGCTGCGGCAACTATTTCACTTTTTCTTTATAACAGTAAATGCTATGGTAACGTTTGTAATACATTTGTCTTCTACATTTTAAAACATCGTCCCAGCTTTCTCACTTAAATGATTTGTTTTAATAAAAAAAATTTGTCCGATCGAGCGTCAAGTTATGGAATGATAATATGAACGAATCTCTGGTGGACGTTTAGGAAATTAAGCCATCCTCTAAATTCCATAATTTACACTCTACTCACGTTAATCTCATCGACTAAAAACTCACCTTTCAGATTAAAACGTTTCTTATGACTTTTATAGTCGGGGATCAGTTTCCAATTATAACGTTCTACTAAATTGATCATGTACTTTGTGACCATCACCGAGAAAAATATTGCGACAATATTTTTCTCAGCATTATAATTGAAAACTAATATAAAACAAATTTTTACACTCTAAGCCTTAATTACAACCAAATAAATGATCATTTTAGTTACTTTTCATTCAGCTTGTATTTGACTACAATTACGTTAGTTTTTTTTTTTACTTTCTTCGTCTCTAAAATCATTTACGCCGCTAAATACAAGTTTCCTCTTTATTACATTGCCTACGGATATATTTATTTATTATATATTGAGTTTTGTTTTTTGTTGTTGCTTTTTTAATATATTTGTTTTTTGTTTAGTTGTTTTTTTTTTTCAGGAATAAGTTTCCACACTGCTCACGCATTAATTTTTTAGGTCCTTTTTGTTTTGCCTTAGCATCAACTACACTATTTCCTTTAAACCTACGACTTCTATAGGTTTTAGACTCTGCTGAATAAGACAATCTCTTTTACCTTTAGCGGAGACAAGTAGTTTTGGAGATATAATGACATACATTATGCACTGTAATTCACTGTTCTACACACGCGCGATAAAAAGTGTACTTGTCTCTGCAAAATACTGTTACCCACCTCCACTTTTTTTGGGGGGGGGTTATAGTCTTTGTAGGGAGATATGCTGACAACATATATCAAGGTTGAACTTCGGGCAAATACTTTGACGGTCCTCCCTCACTCATAAAATGGAGTGGCTATTCCGTAAGCTGTTCTTACCATTGCGAGGTTGGTCGTGTCTATTTCATACGACGTTCTTAACATGAGGAAGTTAGAGGTGTCTATTCTGAAACCCGTTCTTAACATTAGGACGTTGGGGATTGGCCAGGAAAAACAACGGTAGTTTACTTTTTACGAGGAGGGCGTATGCCTCCACCAGGCAATGTTGGTTAACGGGTCTTGCTAGCATTTAATATGTAATTGGGTCTGTCATAATAAAAACAAAATATGCATGAATTAAAGTATACGTAATTATATTTTACGACACGGCAAGGCCAGCCACTACCCGCTAATTCTTGATTAAGTGCTAACTTCTATTAATTTATTTTATAGCATTAATTCTGAATTGAATACCAGATTATACGAGGGGCGTGCAATAAGTAATGCCCCTGACCCACTTCCATTTGTCTGATCTGGCTGAAATTTTTCATGTGCAATGATTTGTATCTCTACGAGTTATTTGGCAAATTGCAGCTCTGAACTAATTGCAGTTTCTTTTTTACAGGTGTTTGAACTGAGTCAGTTGTGAAATGAAGCCTGTCGAATGTCGAGCAGTGATTCGGTTTTTGTATTTGAAAGGACGCACACCACAGGAGGCTTTTGATGAAATAAAAGAAACTTATGGCGATAATGCCCCATCATAGGACCTTGTAAAATGCTGGCAACGTGAATTCAAACATGACTGGAAGTCTGTTGGAGATGCCATTTTGGAAGATCAGCGCATTACCACTCGCCAAATAGCCCAAGATGTCAAGATTAGTATAAGGTCTGTGGAAACTATCATCCATGACCATTTGCATATGCATAAGGTGTCTGCCAGATTGATTCCCATGTTGTTCACACCATTCCAGAAGCGAAAAGGAGGCGTTGAGTGCTCGAGGATGAATTTGGAGATGTGCTAAGAAGATGAGTTTTTCAAAAGACTGATTACACACGATGAAACCTGTGTCCATCACTATGATCCAGAGACCAAAGCCCAGCCAATACAGTGGAAGCACTTGGATTCACCACCTCCAAAGGAGGCAAGGGGTGCAGCCCTCCACTGGCAAGGTCATGCTCACGGTCTTCTGGGACCAGGACGGAGTAGTGATGACAGATTTCCTGTCAAAGGGTACCACAATTACAGGAGCCTATTATGCTTCACTTTGGAGGAAATTAAGGGAAGCAATCAATATCAAGAGCCGGGGCAAGATCAGCAAAGGTACCCTCCTCCTGCAGGACAACGCTCCGGTTCACAACTCGCATGTTACCAGATCAGAAGCATGGGAGTGTGGTTATGAAATCCTCCCCCATCCTCCCTACTCTCCTGACCTTGCACCCTTTCACTTCTTCCCAGCCATGAAGTTGTTTTTGAAAGGAAAGCGTTTCCCAGATGATGCAGCCTTGATTTCTGAAGTCATGTCGTGGTTGGAGGACCAACCTGGGGTTTTCTACAAAAGCGGTCTCCAGAGCTGCATCAAACGATGGGTACTTCCTATGTAGAGAAAGACTAATAACTGTGCCATGTTTCGTTGCTCTACTACTATGGGAAGTGGATCAGGGGCATTACTCATTGCACGCCCTCGTATGTTTTCAACTTTTACTTTTTAATTAATGCTAATTCATATTCCGTCTGTTATTCTTGATTGAATGCTAATTTCTATATTTTTACGTTTAATGCCAAACAATATCAGTTCAAATCGTAGTCTGTAATTTTCATTGAATTATTGCCTTCATAAGTACATTTTGCATTGAGTGCCAGCTTCCACCAATTCATATCCTACATAGAATGCCAAATTCCATCACTTCATATTCTAGTCTTTATTTTTTATTGTCTGCTAACTTATCTTCCTATTCTTGCATCAATTCTTCAATGACTGCTAATTCTAGCAGCTTATGTAAGCAGTCTAAGATGCCGAAGCAATTATCCAATCAGTTGTCAGATATTTCAATGCAATTCATTAGTTAAAGAAAATCTTTTTAAACCGAAAACGACTTTAACACATGTCAACATATAAATTTTCTCCTTTTTCATGCTAAGAATGACTTTTTAGAACACTGTTCTTAACATGGAGAAAGGGGGTTCCATGTTACTATTTCTTCGAGGGGGTCTCGACGAGGTTACATTTAGTTACAACTTTTTATATACTTCCTAGATTATTATATCTACGATTTGCGAACGGACGTTGTCTATACATTTATTTGGATCGACTTTATAAAATTCCACCTATTACGTCCTTTCGCCTCCATCGTTTTCGTATAAAAGCAAAACTAATCAGAGTGAAGTAGGCCGCCTGGCTTTCCTGCTAGGAACGTCTTGAAAGCAATTAACTTTGACCAATGTGGGGAAAACCCCTAATATCAGAGAATTGCTATTCATTTGAGAGTTCCCCCCTTTTCGGGAAGTTTGGTTTCTCCAACATAGCGGGGAAACAAATAAATGAAACGGTAAAAAGCTGAACTGGCCTTCAGCCAACGTTCATTTCTGCGCCTGCGTCTGCGTGAACTAATTTCTGCAAGTCAACTTTTTTATCGTTAAATTTGAACGCTTTTCACTTCTTTTTGCGTCGTAGTGTAGCGGTAAGATCTCAGCTTTTCTTTCACTTTCTTTTCCGCCTTCGCGTCGCGTGTTCGAGCCTGCATGCCTACCTTTTTTGCTCCAAACACCCGGGCAACGCCGGGCATCCACGATTCGGAAGTCAAAATTCGGATGGAGGATTTAAACACCCAAGCAAGCAAGCTAATCATAGTTTTATAATTATGTAGATTGATAGATGTATGCAATCTGAACAAATTTAAATATCATATTTAAGCTTATTTTACGATCGGGCAAAGCTGGGTGCCGCTGCTAGTGATAAAATAATAAATATTTATTGATTTTAAACTACCAGTAAAACATAAAACTATAAATCTTCTCCCCAGTGTATGTTACCGTTTGAGAATATATCTGTACAGTTAACATGTGTTTTTATGGTAATCATGAAAAATAGCAACTCAAATTAAATGTTTAGAGAAATATTTAGAAAGAATCGGGATCTGTAATGGTACTGGAATCGGGAATTTAGTACAAAATCGGGGAAGATATTGGAATCCTCTAATCACTAATCATGGAATACAAAGAGATGGTCGGAATAGTTTAATCTTAGCGAGTATTGGCCACCAAAAAAGCTGTATAGTTGATTTGAGTGATTGTGGGCTGTTGTTTTTAGTTAGTGCTGTACTTAGAAAACGTTGGAAAAGGAAGGAAATTCTCCACAAAACTTTTGCTTCAAATAAACTTCCATGGATATTTTCATCTCTGCAGCAACTGGCTCCATGGAGGCTCAAACATCTGAATAATGTCCCTCAACCTGCATGTTTATAAAAAACGAGCCAGAAAAACTAATTCAGATTCATAACAAACGTGAAAATGAGAAGCTTTAAAAAAACTTATATGACGTCTAGCTTCATAAAAATCCTATCAGAAACTGATTCTAACCTCAAATCTTTCTCATGTCATATTGCTTAGCTATCCAATCAACTATTTACTCTTTATAGCTAGGCAGGGGAGATCATGCAGCCTATCAGAAATTTATTTTCCACCCAGGCACGATTCCATAATCTTTAAGTTAGGAGCGAGTGATCAGTTTCAAATTTTGCGAAATACATTGTGTATATATATATATATATATATATATATATATATATATATATATATATATATATATATATATATATATATATATATATATATATGTATGTATATACATATATAGTGTAGAAAAATAATTAATTCATTGTTCCCACAATAAAAACAATGTAAAAAAAAAACTGAATCGTCACATTTATGTGACAAATTATTCTTCACAATAATGGTTAAATTAACAACTCTATTCAACTCTTTTCTAGTAGTTTTGAGCAATATTAAAAATATCATAGAAAACATTCACGTTTATTGCAATAATAATGTTTACAAATATAATTTTGAGATCATTGTTTTGTATTCAATTAGGGCAATATGTTATCCTCTTTCAGACTGGCCTTTCAACGCCATCGGACGTGGTTCGATGGACTGAACATCTTTGCATTTTCTTTATAAACCCTGACGCTACAGCCGTTCACTACCTCTTCTGGTAACAGTCGTATAGACTCTTAAACGATGCAAGACAATGTAAATTGCGTTTACTTATCCGATGTTCGTATATATTTCTTTATTTTCAACCCCAGTAACATGTTTCTACCTGACTGTAATTCAGGTTATAATACATTCTCTATTTAGTAATTATGAATGTGGTTCTACTCTTTGCTATAAGTACTACCTATATTTCGTATCCCCTTTTATCTCACACTAAACATTTACGTTCTTCATAATAATTTAGTACCAAAATATTATTTTTAAATCATTAGGTGTTCATCTGGCCCTTATGAAGTAATGAAGCTTATAAACTAGCCAGACACATTGTTGATATTCGCTCAGGTGTCCGTTCGGTTCAAAACGCAGAAAATTAGAGATAGTTTAAGACAAAGTTAGAAATCTGTGCCAAATAATTGTTGACAAAAGGTTAAACACAAATGAGTCATTAAAATTACTTGAACGGCTGCCAGCAATTTCTAGACAACGGTTTTAGCTTTTCGCAATTTTCAATTATTCTCCTATACGAAACATACAATGTCAGAAGGCGGACTCTTCAGTTGCGGAAAGAAAAGGAAACATTGTTACTATAATTTATTTATAACACTAGCATCAAACTCATTTGGCATCAATTTTAATTTGTAGGCGAGATTGCTGTAAAGATTATACGCGAACTGATGGAAACATAAATGATTTTCATTTATATGTACTAAATCCTACAATATTCCGCTGGCTGCATAAAGGGCTTAGTTATCTCCCTTGAAGATGTATCAGCATTTTCTCCCTTGGGTTTATTCTAGCCAACCATAGCAAGTGCATTTAGAATGAAAAAGAACAATAATAACTTGTTTCATGCATGTGTAGAAGTTCGAGCAAAAAATTACCCTCTTTTTAGTTTGTTCATAAGATGGCTGTCTATCTTTGCTAGGTCTTTACAAACCCTGACCCTACATCCATCAGGCACCTTTTCTGCTAACAGTCGAATAGATATCCACAATAATCCAAGATAAATAAAGTGGTATTTACTTATCTATGGTTTATGCATCTTTCTGACAATAAAAGGTGTGAGTTCAAATGAAAAAGCCGGAGATCCGAAACTCAACGTTTCGCCCAGCTGTTGTATAAGCTTTATCAAGAGAGAAACAACTAAAATGAGTGGCTGTGTAATTCGGGGCATGTACAGAGTGATAGGATATCAAAAATTTAAACCAGTGTAGAGAGAGAAGACATACAAGTATGTGCATATACATATGCACACGTATCAATTTAATGCGAACATTTATTTATGAGAGGAATGTACTGCTGACAGTTGCATATGTTTTGTGAGTAACTTTAGTTTCGAAAATTAAATTAAGAACTCCTGATGGGCTAATGAATCTGATTAAATTGTAATTGTTTTTATTATTAATATTTTGCGAATAGCAAACATATTAGTTTGTGAATAGCTTGTTTCAATTTTGAACCTAAATAGGAAACCTTTATAAGTATATCTGTGATCTGATAAATCAAATAAGACAGTATAAAATAAAGTTTCCTCATGGCCTTTAAATTCAACTGCCTGTTTTCTTTTCTTTTTTTTTTGCTTTTTTTTTTCGGAAGGTGCCTATAATACTTTAAAATAAGTACAAGTTGTTTTTTAATGATTTTTCAAACTTTAAAACATTTCCATTTCGTTTTATCGACATCATATTTTTTATTCAAAGGTAAAAAAAAAAAAACTCACTAACTGTTTTTTTTCCGTTGAAAATACATCTTTCAATGAAAATACATCTTTCAATGAACATTTATTTAGTGAACTTCTATTATTAAACGAAACACGTGTAAAACGTATTACATAAGGACATGAATAAAATTCTATGAGTGTGAATTAAATACACATTCTGGTTTTAGAATATAACAAACGATATACACATATATATATATATATATATATGTGTGTGTGGGGGTTTGTGTGTGTTTGTGTGTGTGTGTGTGTGTGTGTGTTGAGGCGATTAATCAGGATCGAAATATTGACATATCAAAGGCCTTTGACAAAGTATGGCATAAGGGTCTACTTCACAAGATTTCCAGCTACGGTATAACTGGAAATGTTTTCTCAATCATTAAATCATTTCTCTCCGATAGGCTCATAAGAGTAGTGGTAGATGGACAAAAATCGGAGGCCTGCAATATAAATGCTGGAGTCCCTCAGGGGTCAATCCTCGGCCCAACTCTCTTCCTGATCTACATCAATGACCTCCCTAAACACATACTTAAATCATTCGTTGATATCTATGCTGATGACACGACCATCTACGGCAACACATCAAAGGCTGTAAATGACGAAGTTCTCTCGGATTCTCTCTCCTCTGATCTCGAGCGCGTGGTTCAGTGGGGGAAGATGTGGCTAGTTACCTTTAATGCATCTAAAACCAAACTCCTATCCTTACATCATCAACGCTCTGATCCCCAGCTGGCATCAATTGTGATGGATGGCTCTCGTCTGGGTGAGGCCCCGTGTTTTGACAAGCTTCTGGGTTTGACCTTTACTCCTGATCTGAAATGGAACACGTACATCAAGTCTGTTGCCAAGGTCGCAGGAAAGATGGTGGGATCCTTCTACCGCTCCAGAAGATATCTCACTACTGATGCAATTCTCTATCTATATAAAAGCCAAGTACGGCCAAGGATGGAATACTGTTGCCATATCTGGGCAGGAGCTGCCAAAAACAGCCTATCATGCCTTGACAGAGTACAAAATAGACTTCGTGGTTTAGTGGGGGATGCCCTTTTCTCTACCCTGCAACCCCTCTCCTACAGAAGAGACGTTGCGAGCCTATCCTTGTTTTATCGTTATTTTCATGGCAGGTGCTCGTCTGAACTCCAATCCCTGGTCCCCCCTCGCCAAACTTTCACGAAAAACACCCGTCTAGCTGAATCCACTGTGAAAAATTTCCCCCACTCTATATCTGTGCCTAAATCAAAACGCGGATTTCATGAGCAAAGCTTCTTTCTTAGAACTGCACGCCTGTGGAACTCTGTTCCGTCTGCCTGCTTCCCACCTGACTACAACTTGGATGTCTTCAAGTCTAATGTTAACAAATTCCTAATTAACCGCCCCCCTAATTAAACACTTCATAAAATCTCCTCACTAACGTGATGTACTTGCAATAACCCTTATCCCTGAGTGGCTTCCGGGCCTTGATAAGTGGTGATCACTGTGTAAAAAAAAAAAAAAAAAAAAATCAGAAATCGAAAAAAATCGAAACTTCGTCGGGCATCAGAATAAGTATTGGAATCGGAAAAATTGTGCCTATTTTCCGATGCCCAAAACGATTCTTTTTATATTTATCTAAGCTTTATTTATTTATTTTTTAATTTATTTATTTTTAAACTTCACTTTTTTCACAGCTCGTATTAATGATTGAAATTATAAATATTTATTGATTTTAATCGGCCAGCAAAACTTAGCTCTACATGTCACACCCATAAGTGCATTTTTACATTTATGAAACATGCACATTTTACATGTTTCTTTTTTAGCGATAATCCAGACCTCCCCCTTCAAAGAAAAAACAACTCTTTATTTAGAAATTAAATATAGAATCAGAATCGCTAATTGTATCGGAATTGGAAATTTAGAACAAAATCGGTAATTGTATCAGAATCGAATGCGAATTGTCCCATAATATATATGTGTATATATATATATATATATATATATATATATATATATATATATATATATATATAGGTATGTGTGTGTGCATGTGTGCGTGTGTCTCCTGACTAGATATATTTTAAATGTGTTATACTCTTGCACTATATACGTATATTATTAAATTACTGATCTTACTATTTGGTGGGTGCAATGTTTTGCAGAGTTAGACACGAGATAGATATATATGTTACTTCACCTTAAACTAGTCATATTATTGCTCAATTATAAAGCAATTTTAGGTGTGTAACACGGGTGGGGAGTTGGGTTCAGAGATGTTTGTTCACATTACATTTTGACATGATGATATAATCTCGGAATCGGGAAGCAGGAAGTGAATTACAAAGGCAACTAGTTCGGAGAAAGAAACTGGCTCATTTGAAGATTTTGAAGCATGAAGAGATGTGATAGGTCTGCAAGTTAAAGGTAAGCGTGATATATTTTAGTTTCATGGATACAACTTTGCATTTTAACTAGACTTCATCTCTCTCATCAGTGCTCGCATCCTCATGCTCATTTTATAAATGTTACTTATGTCCATAAATGTGCCTATTATACGAAGCCATCATTTGCCCATGCATGGAGTATTGCTGCCACATCTGAGCTGGTGCATCTAACACTAACCTCTCCTTCTTGGATAGAATCCAAAAAAATTTCAATTTAATAGGTCCCACTTTGTCAACTAAGCTCCAATCTCTGTCTCATCGCCACAATGTTGTATCCCTTTGCCTGTTTTAAAAGTATTTTAATGGAATATTCTCTGATGAACTCGTTGCACTTGTGCCCCCTGGACGTACATATCCCCGGCAAACCAATATCTTGTTAATCTTTCCTAGGTAGAGTCGCAAATAGTAGCCCTTTACGTCTAAGTCGCGATGTGCTTTGTTAGGGGGTGAACGTGAGTAAAACAAAAAAAGATATCAGTAGCTATTAAATGCTATTTCAGTTTGCACATAAAGAGAGAGAGAGAGAGAGAGAGAGGGAGAGTAAGAGTGAGTGAGAGTGAGTGAGTGAGAGTGAGAGAGAAAGAGAGACAGAGAGAGAGAATGAATTGCTTAGTATTAATATATTGCCACGAGCATTTCAAAATTCTACAACGTATAAGCTCTGAATCCAATGCTAAAATCAACGTCGATTTTTTTAATGTGTAATAAAACCAACTTTGCCAAAACGAGGCACTCTAGATTGGAACAAAAGTAATTTCTCTTTGACAGAAAGGGTAAAATGCAGCATCAAAAAAAAAAAATACTGCGCAAGGATCTTGTTTAATAGTTATTTCATTATAATTGAGCCTCACTCTATTATCCCCCCGCCTGTAAAACAGTCACAGTAAACACTCGTCTAGCTACAACCACGGCCAATAATTTCTGTAACTCTCTATCTGTACCTATAGCTAAATGAAAATCCCATGAGCAAAGCTTCTTTCCTAGAGCTGCCTGTCTGATGAACACAATATCAGGGGCTGCTTCCCAGCAGGTCGGCAGTGATAACGCTCTGCTGATTAGTAATGACAAAAAGTTTCTTGGACTAATTCCATCCACTACGTTAGAACCTGCTCCTCTTCGTGCGACAAATTTTTTTACAAGTAAGAAAACTTAATAAAAACCACAATAGCTTCGTCCTCCAAATATAGTTTCTCCAGATTTGAGTTTATATCCATCTCCATTGATTTACACTTCTTAGAGATACACTGTTATCCCCTCTCAATCAAGCTGTAACTCTATATTATTTTATTAGCAGTAGGGGGGGGTGCTCAGTCGTAAAATACGCTTAAATATGATATTTTAATTTGTCAAGATTTCATATATATTATTATCTCTATTATAATATATTATTATACTGATTTCAAAAGTAAAATCATATTATACAAATGTAATATTAGTAATATTATTATAGTATTAGTAATTAGTAGTATCGCAATATTAGTAATATTATAATATTAGTAATGTTATTATATATCGTAATATAAGTAATATTATTATATTATTAGTAATTAGTAGTATCGTAATATTAGTAATATTATAATATTAGTAATATTATTATATATCGTAATATTAGTAATATCATAATATTAGTAATATTAATATATATCATAATATTAGTAATATTACTATTAAAGTAAAATTATATTATACAAAATATATTATTATCGTGATTTCAAAAGTAAAAAAAAAAAATATTTGGGTGCCATCAACTAGAATTGAAACCGAAAGTAAAACTGTAGCAATCAAAGCTGGTGACGTCACCACTCTACCAACATGACACGCATATGAACTGAATAAAAATTAAAAATTAAATAAACAAAGATGAATATACAAAAGGTGTAACGTTTTTTTCACTTCTGACCAATTTTTGACCCCTTAAAAACCATTTAACCGGCTAAAGATCCATAAAAGAATGGCCCATAAAAAATTCAATTGTTTGAGGGTCCTAGTGCCGCTCTGCGACTTTTAGTTTCGTGAGAGATGATAGAGTTTGAAAATATGGGGCTAGACAGACATAGAGCTTTTTATATATTAGATTATTTAAATTTTATTATGATTTTATTATATAATTTCTTGACCAGGTTAAACTTCCGTTCATCATTGCATTTTGTGCACATGCCGGGTAGATTCTACCTTTGATCAACAGTGGTAATGCTCTGCTGATTATTAATGGCAAAATTTCACTTAAGTTATTCCTTCCACCCCTAACTCTTGGAATCACACTTTGCTACAAACATCATTATCATGTAAAAAAAAACCTTCTAAACCACCTCAAATTAAAATATACTTTTTAATGATGTGACGATTCCAATATTATTCCCGATTCCGATACAATAACCAATTCCGTACTAAATTCCCGATTCTGATACAATTCAGATTCCGATTCTTTATAAAATCTCTAGATATTTAACTATACAATTATTATTTTTTCCTGATTGCCATAAAAAATACATATCTTAAATAAAAATACATCTTAAATAAATTGGTCGGTTGGTTGTTTTTGTTTTACGTCATATCAACCCTTTTCAGGTTACTTAATGTCGAATCCAGTTATTTGGAAGAAATTTTTTTTAATAGAGTACATTTTTTTTCCAAGTTAGTTTCTATTTAACCCATAGTTGAGGCACTAACAGGTACTACCACTCCGGGTCAGAGTGGACCTGGGAGCAATGGCAATTAAAGGGTGGCTCCACACTCCCCATAGCCCACAAGTTGGGGCTCCACCATCATATTTAGTTTAAGGTCATATCCAGGACCTCTTAAATAAAAACACATCATAAATAAAAACACATCTTAAATAAAAACACATCTTGAATAAAAACACATCTTAAATAAAAACACATATTAAATAAAAACACCTCTTAAATAAAAACACATCATAAATAACAACACCTCTTAAATAAAAACACTTCTTAAATAAAAACACATCATAAATAAAAACACTTCTTAAATAAAAACTCATCATAAATAAAAACACATCATAAATAAAAACACATCATAAATAAAAACACATCATAAATAAAAACACATGATAAATAAAAACTCATCATAAATAAAAACACATCATAAATAAAAACACATCATAAATAAAAACTCATCATAAATAAAAACACATCATAAATAAAAACTCATCATAAATAAAAACTCATCATAAATAAAAACACATCATAAATAAAAACTCATCATAAATAAAAACACATCATAAATAAAAACTCATCATAAATAAAAACTCATCATAAATAAAAACACATCATAAATAAAAACTCATCATAAATAAAAACACATCATAAATAAAAACACATCATAAATAAAAACTCATCATAAATAAAAACACATCATAAATAAAAACTCATCATAAATAAAAACTCATCATAAATAAAAACACATCATAAATAAAAACTCATCATAAATAAAAACACATCATAAATAAAAACACATCATAAATAAAAACTCATCATAAATAAAAACACATCATAAATAAAAACACATCATAAATAAAAACTCATCATAAATAAAAACTCATCATAAATAAAAACACATCATAAATAAAAACTCATCATAAATAAAAACTCATCATAAATAAAAACACATCATAAATAAAAACACCTCTTAAATAAAAACACATCATAAATAAAAACACTTCTTAAATAAAAACACATCATAAATAAAAACTCATCATAAATAAAAACACATCATAAATAAAAACACATCTTAAATAAAAACACTTCTTAAATAAAAACACATCATAAATAAAAACTCATCATAAATAAAAACACATCATAAATAAAAACACATCATGAATAAAAACTCATCATAAATAAAAACTCATCATAAATAAAAACACATCATAAATAAAAACTCATCATAAATAAAAACTCATCATAAATAAAAACACATCATAAATAAAAACTCATCATAAATAAAAACACATCATAAATAAAAACACCTCTTAAATAAAAACACTTCTTAAATAAAAACACCTCTTAAATAAAAACACTTCTTAAATAAAAACACCTCTTAAATAAAAACACATCTTAAATCATATATGTTTATGAGAGGAAGATCTATGGAGTTTAATTTTATTGGAAGTTTAAGTCAATCAATATTTATTATTTTATTATCACTACCAGCAGTGAACGATTTTTCTTGAATCAAAATAAAACAAATAATAATAATAAGCAAAGGAATCGTTTTCGGCATCGGAAAATAGGCGCAGATTTCTCTGATTCTGATACCAATTCCAATAACCCTGATTTTTCCGATTCCGATTAATCATCTCAACATTAATACGTTCTCCACATCTGAGTTCTCATCCATCTCGACTGTCTTACACTTCTTTGTATACTCTGGTTATCTTCTCTCAATTCACCAGTAATTTCATATTATTTTATTATTCAAACTTTATTACTTTAGAAATTGTTCGCGTTTTACACTGTGCACTCATTTTTCTTGAATGACCATGACGAGATTATGTGACAGGGAGTGTACGGCGGCTATATACGTATACCGAGCTGTGAGCAAAATTACGTCATCATAAGGAAACAGAAAAAGACTATAAAAAGGAGAGAGAAAGAGCACGTTTGATATGACAGGTCAGAGAGAAGGAGCATTATCACGATTTATTTAGCAAAGTACCCGGATATAAATGTCGTTCTTACAAAAAAAAAAGGAGACGAGTTATTATTTCTCCTATGTTCCTTGCGACGTGTACTCTGCTACAACGTGTTGGGTCTGCATGTGTAAATGTGTGCAACGTTACAATTATTCTATGGCCACCTACTGCTAGCGTTGTTTTTTTTTTCAATTAACTGACCCATTTTAAAAGCGCCATCTTCAACTTCAAATCATCTATTTTGATCAATCACTGTTTCGCATCTCTCGGACTCTACAAACCTTTACTATCCAATGATTGCGAGTGTTGAAAGAAAAATATATATTCGTTTCTATAAAACTGACCCCAACATCACCATCATCGTATCGGGTGTGTTGCCCAGACGAAATTGACTCTTTCCCCCTACAGGTCTCTATTTTCCATGGCTTTAGGAAGATCTTCAAGTTATAGGTCACTGTCTTTTGTCAATAAATTTTTGTACGTTTTAACAGGTATTCCTATTTCAGCTGTCTCCTGTTTGTGATCTCACAGTACCACATCATTGATGACCTCATCTTTTCTTCTGTAGCAATGTCAGGCATATCGCGTTCTTTCTCTTATTACCGAAGAGATCCTGGGCAACCGACCATACAGACGGTTAATAGTTGGGTGTGTTTTCCAGTTTAAATTTAACACTTTACACGGAACATTCTAGTGTAAGTTCAGTCTAACTTGCTATCAAGTTTTTTTTTTTTTTTTTTTTTTTTTTTTTTACTGAGGGTGCATGCTGGTGAACCATAAAGCAGCACTATCTTCATCATGACTCTAAAAAGTTTTTCTTGATATGTTCCGAGAAGGAATATTTCCTCGACATTATTTAATAGAAATTGTTTTAATTTCTTTTACCCGTGTCTCGATAATAGTTCTCGTGACCTCCTGACACAACCATTGGAGTCGATACTCAAGGCTCGCAAAACAAAAGTACACCACTGCCACAATGAATCTAGTTATTAATCATGTCTTTTTTTTCTCCTTTATCTTTGAATTAAGTGCAAATTCAATGTGCAGTTGGGGTTCTTTAAGTCCGTATGTTGCACGTTTCTGGCGGGAAAATTAATCGCTCAAAATCATCGATAAATTTTGTGTTTCCTCTTTCTTTTCCCATCCCGCGCCTGCTTCCAAAGAAACGTTAACCAATGAGCTGAGAGATTGGCAGTATGGTAATATGTCTCATACATGCTTACACATACGCCCAAACCCAGCAGCGTCGTTTTTTTTTTTTTTTTTTTTGTTATACTGTTTATTTATTCGATTGTCTGCTATGGAGATTTATGACAAATGTACAAACACTTTATTTTGGCGAGAAAAGTTGGACCATTTTGTAATTGTTTCAACATTGTCATTTATCTTATTTCTCCTCCAAGATAAAATAGTTTGGGGAACTTTTACCTGGTGCCAGACTAAAGAAACATAGATTTTTTTTTCCAAAGGAGCCACGACTTATCAAAGCTCGGAGGCCGCTCGAGGATAAGATTTAATGAGAGTACAGTGGTCCAAAAGAATATATCTCGTAGTCATCGTTAGTAGTGGAAATTTGGTCAATTGGATTACTTAAGAAGAACGGCTCATCAAGAATTTATTCACGTTGGAGTTGAGAACAACGATATTGTAGTCGGTTGGAAAGCAGAAAAATGGAACAGAGTTCCACAGGCGTGCAATTCCAAGAAAGAAGCTTTGTTCATGGAATTTACGTTTAGGTTTAGGCACAGATAAAAAGTAGGAGAAATTATTGATAGGGGTTTCAGTTAGATGAGATTTTTTCGTGAAAAGTGTGGGCGAGGTGGGACTATAGATTGGAGCTCAGACGAGCACTTGCCATGAAAATAATGATAAAGCAGAGACAGGCTCGCAACGTCTCTTCTGTGGAAAAGAGGTTGCAGGGAAGAAAAAAGGGCATTCTCCACTAGGCTACGAAATCTTTTCTGAACTCTGTCAAGGCATGATAAGCTGCTTCTAGCAGGTCCTGCCCATATGGGGCAACAGTACTCCATCCTTACTTGGCTCTTATACAGGTAGAGAATTTCATCAGCAGTGAGATATCTACTGGAGCGGTAGAACGATCCCACCATTTTCCCAGCAGCCCTGGTAACACATTTGATGTACGTGTTCCATATCAGATCAGGAGTAAAGGTCAGACCCAGAAGCTTGTCAAACATGGAGCCTCTCCAAGACAAAAAAAAAACATTCATTTTGATGGATGCCAGACGGAGATCAGAGCGTTGATGATGGAAAGATAGTTTGGTTTTAGATGTATAAAAATTAACCAGCCACCGCTTTCCCCATTGCACCACATTATCAAGATTAGAGGAGAGAGAATCAGAAAAAAAACTTGGTCGTTTATGGCCTTTGAAGTGTTGCCATAGATGGTAGTGTCGTCAGCATAAATGTCTACAAATGATCTTAGGATGTGATTTGGGAGATTATTTATGTAGATCAGGAAGATAGTTGACCCAGGATGGACCACTGAGGGACTCCAGCATTAATACTGTGAGCTTCTGATTTCTGCCCATCAACTACTACTCTTATGAATCCATCAGAGAGAAATGATTTAATAATTGAAAATACATTTTCAGCTATAATGTAGCTGGATATTTTGTGGAGAAGACCTTTATGCCATACCATATCAAAGGCCTTTAATATGCCAAGGGCAATTGCCCTAGAAAGGAAGTATTTGTCAAGAGATTCGCTAATTCTAGTTTCCCCTCAGTTCTATCTTATGTTATGAACAGAGAAGAGCACTCAGAGTCAGACTAACGTCGACTTTGCTGCCGACCGACAGAGGTGAATGGCTTTGACGCGAGATACGGGTAACACAATTGGGGTTGGCTCAACTCATCCCGGATGAATGCCGCTACAGGTACATGTAAATAACGTAGGTGCAAAAGGAAACATATGGAGATGATTTCATCTTTTTCCTACATCCGCATCCTCACAGATGAGACGTTTCTAGTTTTTCTTTATTCTACTTTTATTTTCAATACAGATGCCGGTCTGAGCTTAAATCTGCACCCCCGCAGTTACTTAGTCATAACTACATTGTAATCTATACTGCACTGTATAGAAACTACTGTTGATTTTTCGAGTCCATAGGAAACAAACTCACACACGCATATGCACACAAAGTTCCTTTTATATGATAGTAGAGACTATACAGTCTTGTAAATATTAGCAACTTTTTGAGTGAAAGTGCCGTGATATCCACCTTACTCATAATAATGGACTCTTCCACTTTGAAGACTGGGAGAAAATGCCTCTCAGCCTTTTACACACGTCATACCCATTTGGCAGTCAGACAGACGTAAAACCACGCGTTTTATTTATTGTACAGTAGAACCCCGGGATACAGTGGCCTTAGGATACGTTTTTTTTTTTCAGGTTACGTGTTGGAATACGATGTTTTTTTTTAGTCCCTGTTTACTGTATTTACCCCGCGTTATGGTGTCATTTATTATGTTATTTGATTATATACATATGTATTATATACTGTACTGTATTTTGTTACTCATTTTTTTAATGCCGTATCCCACGGTTCTACTGTATTTGTTTTTCTGTTCAATATGTTTTGTTTCCGTTAAATACCGAGTTGTGTCTTTCTTTCGAACCCTTACAAGTCCACAACACAAAGGTTTCGTAAAATGCATGAATTCTCCTTTCTCTGCGTTTTATCATATCATCAGGACCTCTAATTTACTCTTACACCAATAAATTATTTTAAAACGATATTCCAAATAAGGAATATACACATAATTATTAACGTTGTTTACAGCTGTTTCAATGCAATGTTTATTTCAGATTATAACATGAAAAAATAATATGTTTACAAAATACCAAATCCCATAAAAAAAAACCCGCAAATACCCTGAATGCAAACCACAATGATTCCCATAATAATTCAACAAAGAAAAGATCCGGATCTCCGGTGTTAATTTATGGAGTATGGATCCGATAATTCTTTTTTCAAACATCTCAATTATTTTTTGATCTTTACAATTATCTTCAAGTATTATTGTTTTTGTTGCTATATTTTCTTATTTAAAGTTTTATTATTTTGATGGGAGGTGACAGTGGTCTATAGTTTAACGACACGGATTGACAATCTGGCTGTTCCAAGTTCGAATCCAGTTCGTTTCACAAAAATCCCTTTCATTTAGGATGTTGCCAACTTTCTCGTGATCTCTCCTGTAAGTGTCCGGTGTCTTTCTAGACTATAAAAAAATATATATTCTGACTATAAAAAATATCGGTGAAACCAATGCCAACAACATAATCTTCAGTTTCATATGATGATGATGATGATGATGATGATGATGATGATGATGCTCTGTAGGTTTGGTAAGAGAAAATATGAACATTTAAAAGATCAGAAAAATCGATCCACTGTCAGATACCTCAATAAAAATTTAAATTAATACAACACCAAAATGCATCCGTATTATTTGGATTCATCGGACTACTGTTCTTATCTTGACAGTGATTTGCACAACGTTTTGACCGATGTAACCTCATACCTTCTTAAGGTGTATCTTCTTGAACTCGGGAATTGGACGGAATTTAGAGCGGAAACTTTTATTTACTTCTTATGGAAATCATACTCAAGATGAGAACAGTAATCCGATGAATTCAAATAACCAATCCTCGTCTCTAAAATTCAGAAACACCAAAATGTATATTTTCTTAACTCAAGAGACAGGAATAAGACGTGACAAATTCGGGCAGTTCGTAATCCCAAACAACTTCTACTGTTGAGGTCTTCTGCTCTAATAGTTTTTCTTTTTCTTTCAGACGGCTAGACTTTGGAATTCCCTCCCTGTTTTTTACTTCCCTGGCTGTACTGATCTGCAGAAGTTTAAAAGTAACATGAACAGATAACTCGCTGCTCAACTGTCTGCTTAAATGTATGTATGTATGTATGTATGTATGTATGTATGTGTGTATGTATGGGTGTTTATATTTCTGCCTAAAACTTTCGGCAGAAGTAACGGATTGTCATGAGATCGGTATCGTTTTTGAAGCTCGACCTCCGGACGACAAATATAAAAAAATGGCTAACAGCATTAATTCCTTCACATGCAACTGGGCACTTTTCTACGGGGAGGGGTCGCTTTTTTCGCCGATATTTTCGAAAGTCATCCCCTCTTTCCGATTGACTAGCCTTAATTTAAACCTCCGCCACTTCCGGTTTGGCGATGGGCGCAACAGCAAAGACATCGCTTTTTTCACTTTCTTTTACTCCTTTTGTGCTACAGGTTCGAGCCTGCTTGCCTACTACCACTTTTTTTTTTTGCTCAATACACACCTCTAAAAACCCGGGCAACACCAGGCACCTAGATAAGGGACGTTCTAACATTAATGCTTATTATTTTTTATTCCCACTCACCGAATGTATATTGCATTGTTATGATGACTAAACTTATGCATTCATGACCTGAAAGTGCCATCTCTTCGTTGTAGATATTGATGGTATGAGACTCTAAAAAAAGCAACCCAGAACGTATAAAAATGGAATCGATCAACATTTACCAGAGTCTGTTGAACGTTTACAAAGCCAATCCAGTTGATGTCAGCAAAATTACAAGATGGGTTCATCAATTCCAGATTGGCGAGTGAGAAAGCATGTTCCAGACTTTTACGACCGAGACATCAAAAGAGGCTGGCAAAAGTGCATCCAGAATGGTGGTGACTATGTAGAAAAATAAATTCTGGAGCAAAAAATGTTGCTCGTTTTAATGATACCACTCCCGTCTGTCTAGCTCTTCAAAGTTTTAGTGTTAGAGTAAAAAAATAGGAGGCCTTACTTTTAGAATCACCCTGATATTTTGTAAATACCGAATGTATACAGTCTCTTCAAGAATAGAAGCACAGATTAATGACCCTCGTGGAACGAATTCAAGCCGCACCAACTGACATTTAAAAGATTTAATTAATTTTCTATTCAATAATTCTTTTTCCAATTACTATCCGACTTTTATTGATTGAATGAGGAGATTAGTGACAAGATCAGACATGGTTACCAAACCAAAGTGTCCATAAGTCAACTAGCTGAATAACTCAGCATCCCTTGCATGCTTCAGTGGTCCCTCTGCCAGCGTAACGTTCCAATTTTATTGCCCAAATTAATCTTCAATAAAATTAAAAACAAAAACGTAAGTTTAAAAAATGTAAGGATTTTAAAATAAAAACAAATATGGATTCTTTCGCGCACATACACACAAACATACTAAAACACATATACATACTAACATATACATACACACACATACACACGTATACACACATGCAGATACACACATACACATGCACACACATGTACATGCATACACACATGCACACATATACACGCATACAAAGTCACACATACACATATATACCGACATACATACATACACATGCATACATATACCCACACACATGCGTACATATGCACACATACATACATGCATATATACACACATACACACATGCATATATACACACATACACACATGCATACATATACACACATGCACACATGCATACGTATACACATACAGACATGCATACATATACACATACACACACCTACATACATACACATACGCATACCCACACATACACACATTTGCACACATACGCAAATGCATACAGATACACATACACACATGCACACATACACATACAATCCAGAGTCACACATACACATACATATATATACATATGCGCACATATGCTACGCATACACACATACATACTTATACACATACACTCATGCACATATATACACACATACACACACATGCACACATAGAAGTATTTTTATTTAATTAGTTGCATTGAATATACGCGAGAAAAACGGTCCACTAAGAATCTTCTGCAAGACTAATTCTTCTATCAGCCATATCGACATTGTTCATTCTGAGTTACGAGTAACAAGCAGACCAGATCAAGCCAAGGACAAAGAAGAATAAATATCCTGAAGATGCGTCCATTCAATTAGCGACGTTTAGTAATAGAAATGTTTCTGAATTCTTTTTTTTTTTTTTATTTTGAGATGAGGATTGATAATTTATATTATTCGGATTATTCAGACTACTGTCCTCATCTTGAGTGTTATTCGTTGAACTCAGAAATCTTTCGTCCAAACGGATATGGATGTACACGGCCTCGTACAGATGGATCCGTCTATAAAGTGATATTTAAAACTTAAGTGTAACAAGCAGAATAAAAGGTTATTTTAAACGCAAATTTAAAATATTAAATAATGTGTTATTTCAAATTTAACTGTGACAGTCTCTTCTAAAATGCTACTTAACTGTTAAGCTTGATAAACCGTTCAAATACTATTTTCAAGGCATTATAGATGAAAGATAATGCTATATAAAACATATGCCTGACAGACCAAAGAAAATGTTATTTAAAACGTAAACATCACAGACCAAATATAATGATATACATATCATATAATGATATATGTTTGAAAAACATAGGCATGACAGATCAAAGAAAATGCTATTTCAAATGTAGGAATGACAGACCCCAAAAAGCTATTACAAACATAGGCTATGAGAGACCGAAATAAATTCTATTTGAAACATAGGCTTGACAGATCAAAGGAATGACAGATCAAAGAAAATGCATTTTCGAACAAAGGAATGGCAGACCGTCAAAAATGCTATTGCAAACATATAACAACCTTAATAAATACTATTTCAAATATAGGCATGACAGACAATAGAACGCTGCTATTTCACACATAGGCATTGCATACCGAAGAAAATAATATTTCATGCATAAATATGACAGGCGAAAAAATGCTATTTAAGCAAAGGGATGGCAGACTGGAAAACGCTATTTTAAACAGTAGCATGACAGACCAAAGCAAATGCTATTTTAAAACTGGGTATGGCAGCTTAAATAAAATATTGTTTCAAACGCAAGCATTACAGACCAAGGAATATAGTATTTCACACATAGGCATGGCAGTTTAAAAGAAAATATTATTTTAAAAAAGGAATGACAGACCAGAGAAAATACTAATTGGAACATATGCATGACTGAGCAACGAAAATATTATTTAAAATCTTGAAAAGAAAATACTATCTAAAACATAGACATGACAGACCAAAA
This sequence comes from Euprymna scolopes, assembly GCF_053919585.1. Classification (NCBI taxonomy): domain Eukaryota; kingdom Metazoa; phylum Mollusca; class Cephalopoda; order Sepiida; family Sepiolidae; genus Euprymna; species Euprymna scolopes. Next base: position 61,671,059 of record NC_136498.1, on the reverse strand, counting down.
AATTGCTATTTAAAAAATAATCATGACAGACCAAAAAATTGCTATTTAAAAAATAATCATGACAGACCAAAAAATTGCTATTTAAAAAATAATCATGACGGAGTGACAAACAAACATAATAGAGATACGTTTGTTTAATTTAAGCATGTTAAGTGATGAAAATGCTGTCAAATGGAAGCATGACAGACCAGCCTGCTTATTGATCGACTGACAGACAAAGTTTCTAATGGATATGCGAGGATGTATAAATATAAATTTAAATCAAAACTAATAGAAGCTGGGTACCAAAATTTAAACTCACCAAAATGGATTCTGGGTTCCATCCATCAAATGAAACTCATATTAAAACTAAAAGAGGTGAAAGAAAAGTTATTGGAAAAAGAAAACAAAGAAGAAAAAGAAATTGTTACTTCTTTCTTTTTTTTTCTTTCTTTATTTTTTAAAGAAAGAAATTTAGTTCGCAATTCAGCGGTTCATATAATCCATGAAACTATAGGCCTACTTCTGTTCAGAAAAATGACATTAGGTTTTCCTTCACCGACCCGGAACTCTGTCCTCAGCTCAGAATTTTTCATTAAGAAAACAAATTAGATTGACAGGCATCAATGTCCAAAGTGTGATACATCATCGCGGGAAGAGAAAAAGAAAAGGCGGTTAAAAAAAAAGCGAAGAATAGCCGAACCTCTGTAAACCCTTAAATCTTTTCCTGTATCCATCAAAACATAGAATTAAAAAAAAAAGCATAAATCCGAAAATAATAAAAGAATAAAAGCGAATCAAAAACAATGAGAAAAGAAAAGAAAATACACGAAGAAATTGCACAATTGAATTTTATCAGAGGAAGGTTCAGTGAAAAATTTGATTAGCAATAAAGAAGCCAGGGAAAAACATTGAACCGCAACCATCGTTTGTAAAAGAAAGCCCGCATACATGGAAATACAGATCTCCATGTATGCAACAGGAAAAAAAGAAACCAAGACGTGTGCAGAATGCACGCATAACTACTGCTGCAGTGCGTATATTTACAAACTCATTAAGAGCATACATGTGCATGAAAACTTACGCATGCTTCTAGAAATGATTTCATACATTTTTGCTAGCACATCAGGTTGGTGCAAAAAGTGTTGCCGGTTTGTAGTAGAAGAATTTTAAGCCGTTGCAATTCATTTTATGCATATTCTTATTGTTTAAACATATCGTTGTGATTAATTTCTAACTTTTTCTTTCGGGTTAATAAAGCATCATTCATATTTTATCTGCAATATTATGAATACTCCACCAGACTAAATGAATTCTTTGTCCCAGAATCCAGTAAAATCAAGAGACTATGGAAAAGGTATTCCATAACGTATTAAAATGGCCAGTTAAGAGGAAAATTATGCTCTCAACTTCTTTACTAACTCAATATTCAGAGGTAAAGAAATTTAATCCAATATTCGAATATTTATGTATCTCATAAAGAGTCCAAGTGTTAGCTCCAGGTATTGGGCCCCTTGATTTCTGAGAACTTCGACTGAAGTAAAAAAAAAAAAGGATGTAACATCCTTTATTATTTATTGTTGCATAAATATTTTTATATGGCCAAACATGCATGTTTCATCTTACAAAAACTCATCAGTGTGGCTATAGTCACTCGATAAAGTAAACTTTGGTTTGTCGCAGCATCACAGTTAAATGGTTGATCTAAGAGCAAAACTAACCGCGGATTTGCAATTCAAAATGTTTGATTCGATGTCCTTATTGTTGTCAGAAGTTCTTGAACCATTTTAAAAACTCACGATTCAAAAGTAAAAAAATGGATTGTAGAAGAACCATTTCAAACGATTGTAATTTATGTTATGTATATTGTTATTACTTAGATTTTTGTTCACATTATTAAAGCAATATTCATATTTTTTCTGCAATATTATCATCCATGTTGACCCCAAACCAACCTTCTTTCGTCAACAGTAATAGAATCATCTTCCATCACGATAATGCTCATCTTCACATTGAAAATTGAACCTTCAAGTCATGAGAATATCACTTTTACAATTGATTTTTTCAAGTACTCTAACTATTGTACCATGAGTCATTGCAGTACGATTTTGGGAAGCCTTAAACCTATTTTATTTTTGGTATCAAATATCACTACTTATTATTATTTATTATCATTATTCCTATAATTTGTTTTGTGTGTGTATTGATATTCATATAAAAAACCCTTTTTTCTATTTATTTAAAACGAAAATACAGCTTTGTTTTATATGGGTTGTTGAATTGAATTCATCTGCAAAAGATCTTGCTAATTTGCATATTCTTTTAAACATTCATTTTAATTAATTCATTATAAGGTTTTTCGGGTTTCTAATGGGATGATCATCTTTAGTTTACTATTATGTGAAATTATATTCATGCAGATATTCTACATGATTTATACTTGCGTAAAAACGTCGAAGTAAACACAAACCTCTTTCTCTATATATTTATGTATGCGTATGTATATTTGTTTAAATATGTTCCCAAATCGTGTTAAATTCTATACTAATTACGAATAGGCATGTGTAGCATAACAGCGATAGGTGTATCAGAATTTTTGTAGGAATTTTTGACGGTGGGTTGTTTATTTTCTTTATGGATTATACTTCCAAAATAAACTATTAAAGTTATATAAAAAGTAATAAAAATATTTTTTTAAAAAAATAGTAATGAAATTAATTGAATGTTACGAGTTCAGTATTTTTCAATTTTTAAACTTTAAAAATCTATCAAAGTTTTTCTATTGATTCTATTTTTACGATATTTTAAGGATCAATGTGAAATGTTATGCTCTTTCCAATAAGCTGAATATAATATTTTAGACAAACGTTTTTTTTAATTCACGCCCTCCATTTTCAAATGTCTATTAAAAAGTAAATAATTAATTTATGTACCAAAGTTTTATATATCACAAATTGAAGATAAAAGATCAATAAATAATATATTCAAATCTAAAAACAAAAAAGTAGTGTTTTTTAGAAATTTATCTGTACAGTCTGAAGTTTAAAACCTTCTTTTTTTTAAAAAAACCCACGTTGTGTGTTTTTGTGTTTTTTTATAACGAAACCTTGGTCCTTGCTCCTTTAATTGAAAAAAAAAATAGGGCTTGAATGAAATTTTTCGAGGAGTTATAAGCTTCGAAAAATGGCGGGTGGAATTATTGAATAGTTTTCACGAAATTTCTGACACTGCTATAACAGCGATTGTTTCATGGTTTAATTTTTAGTCTTGCAGAAAACATGTCTTCATGTCTTAGATATTAACGTCAAAGAAAAAAGTAAATTATAAGCTAAACGTTATCTTTAGACTCAGTTCAGCGTTCCAGAAAAGGGTTAAAAATTAGCCGTTGTAAACGCTGGTGGAACGATAAAATTGTCGCCCTAGAAAAAGACGACCTGATTTCATTTCCGGTTTTCTTTTTTTTATTGCAGACCATCTACTAGTTGGCCAATTGTGTACGATCGGAGCTTTCTATCATGTCTGAAAGTGACACAATGTTCAACGAGTGAGATCGGAGATTCGTCGCTATACAACTCATGCCCTCTACAAGTTATAACAAAAGGACCATTAACAGCACCCACAAAATGCATCATTGGATTGCCACGAATAGCAGGGACGGGCACAGAGTTATGAAAACAAAGTTTCCGGCCAGGGTTATGGTCTTTTTCATGACAACGACGCTTTTCGAAAAGTCCAACCCGAATCATATTTCAATCGCTCCATTTCACGACGATGACGCTTTTTGTAACGTCCAACCTGAACCGTGCTTCTATTTCTCCATTTCACGACGACGACGACGACGACGCTTTTTATAATGTCCAACCCAAATTGAATTTTAATCTCTCCATTTCACGACGAATTTTTACAATATCCAACTCTCACATCAGTCGGATCAACTTTATTCTTCTGCCGAAATATTAAGCTTTCGTTTTGTTCTTTTCACTGCTAAGTACCCCCCCCCCATCTTCTCGTCTACGGTCTGTTTATAATGTCCTTTTAAGGCAGCTAATTCATTGGTATGCAAATCCATGATTATCAAACTACATCCTCTTAAATAATCTATCCTTACTTAAGTTGCACTATCACTGATCATGTTGTCTCACTGTCTACATAAAAAAATATTATCTCTGTTCCTAGAGTGGTCTTCAGGCTTTAATAAGTGAGGACCCCCCCCCAAAGGTAAGGATTTATAAAAAAAAATCTTCGTGTATACATGTGAATTGAAGACATTTAATATAATTTATTAACTTTTATTTCCGGTTGGTGGTAATATAAATCATATCGTAGTCTCGTAAATCAATAGAATTGTTATTTTATGAATTTTCATTTCAGAAGTGTTATGTTAATAGTTAAAGCCTGAAATAGGTTTGACCTTTACTCCTGATCTGAAATGGAACACGTACATCAAGTCTGTTGCCAAGGTCGCTGGAAAGATGGAGGGATCCTTCTACCGCTCCAGAAGATATCTCACTACTGATGCAATTCTCTATCTATATAAAAGCCAAGTACGTCCAAGGATGGAATACTGTTGCCATATCTGGGCAGGAGCTGATCCTGCCTTGACAGAGTACAAAATAGACTTCGTGGCTTAGTGGGGGATGCCCTTTTCTCTACCCTGCAACCTCCTCCCACAGAAGAGACGTTGCGAGTCTGTCCTTGTTTTATCGTTATTTCCATGGCAGATGCTCGTCTGAACTCCAATCTCTGGTCCCCCCTCGCCAATCTTTCACGAAAAACACCCGTCTAGCTGAATCCACTGTGAAAAATTTCCCCCACTCTATATCTGTGCCTAAATCAAAACGCGGATTCCATGAACAAAGCTTCTTTCTTAGAACTGCACGCCTGTGGAACTCTGTTCCGTCTGCCTGCTTCCCTCCGGACTACAACTTGGTTGTCTTCAAGTCCAATGTTAACAAATTCCTAATGAACCGCCCCCTTAAGTAAACATTTCAGCAAATCTCCCCACTAACGTAATGTACTTGCAATAACCCTTATCCCTGAGTGGCTTCCGGGCCTTGATAAGTGGTGATCACTGTGTAAAAAAAAAATAAAAATAAAAAAATAATAAAAAACAAATGCCAGAAAAATAATAGCCGAAGCAGGTCGGTTCATAATATGTAAATTGTTTGGTGAAGTTCTTTAATAGTCGTTATTGCAACTTGTACTCTCCCAAACACCTAAAACATTCGTATGCGATTTTCGTATTTTTAAATTTAAAAAAAAAAAAACATCTCTGGAAACATATTATTTATTTTATTTGCCAAATAATAAAAACAAACATTATGTGTAATTGTTCGTGTTTTTTTTTTGTTTTTTTTTTGTTTTTTTGTTTTTTTGTTTTCTGTGGGTTTTTCCCCCAATATTGATTCTTTTAGTATTAAAATGTACCTAGTTTTACTCGTCACTGAACTAAAATATCATATTCCAAAAATCAAATAAATTGATCAAGAAGTTTTTTTTTTTAATTAGAGAAAATAATTTTTTACATGTTTTAGTTAATACTAGCAAATCGTAGCCATTACAAGGCTTATTTTGATCTATCTTTCTGGAGAGGTTGTTAAGGGGTGGGGGTAACCAGGGATGAATTTTAAATATGGCGGACAGAGACACACTGTTCTCACTTCCTCATAAATTTGATTTTTAGTTACAAATATTTACTTGATTAATTTACGTGATTTTTGGACTATAATATTTTCGTTCCGTGACGTGTATCTTTTGTATTCTGTTTATGAAATAGAATGAATTCTACACTTGGGTCGCAAAGAGGTATATCGGTGTGTGGTCCATTTAACCACAGTGGCCCACGTTACTCCGAATTTTTCTTAGTGCAATAGTTTCGTTTTTAACCACTGTGTTTATTGCTTTTTCTAGTCTAAATATGTTTATTTTTTTTAACTGAATATGGGAAACTGATAATGTTCTTTTGTTCTCAATTTAAGTGTTTTGATGCTAAAACGAAATATAATATTTGCATGTCTGAGAAAAAGCAACCGAGTTTCGTAAAGACTACTAATTTTTTACGGAAAACTTACTATGCACAGAATATTCCATTAGTATTTAATCAAACGAAACCGATAATCACGTAGCAATTGAAAACGCAAAACATACGAACATTTTAAGATGTTAGTTACGCGTATTGTTAAAGTCAGGCGAAAAGGTCATTTTGAAGATGATCGTTAATTTATTCATACATTCTCAAAAATGATTAAAAACATTTTAATACAAGACAGCAGTTTGGAAAATCAAGCATTTCAATATTAACTTAATCCTCTGAATATTTTGAGGAAGCCATTTAGAATGTAAGTAAAAGTCAGGGAGTGCTAATTATTATGTTTAATGTTAGAATAATTATGTGGGAAAAATGAAATAATAAACGGTGGATTATAAATATTGTACTTGAATGTCATTTTTTGAAAGGAACTATCTAGAAAAAGTCTCGAAATAAAACTGAAACGTTTTCTGTTAATTTTAAACGCTGAAATACTTAATAGCATCTTCAACCTTAAAGATTTTTTCTCATACAGTGTGTCCTAAAAGAAGCTGACGGATTTTAAATTTGATTAACTTCTTCAATATCTAAGTTATGCTTACCAATTTTCATATGTAGGTAGATGAGCCTCTCCGTGAGTTTTTGAGCTATAGTACGATATCATAATCTACTTATTCTGATTTTATTTATACAACTTAATCTAGGGTATGTTTTTCACAAGGTCTAATTTTAATTATGAAAAATGATGTTACTCAAATATCAACCATTTTCATTTTAAAACTCTGGTGGTCTCTGCAGGGCATTGTCCAGCACATCACTTAATAATTTCAGGGCAAATGGCCTTAATTTCCTCCTCTATATTGTTTTTAGGGCATTTATTGTGGCTGGTTTGTTTGCGTATATCTGCTTTTCAAGGAAACCCCAAAGGAAGTAATCTGCACATGTGAGATCTGGTGAGCGGGATGGTCAATTTATCTCATAACCACGAGAAATTATCCGGTTGCCGAATATGTCCTGGAGAAGATTTAATGTTTCTTGTGTCGTGTTCGCCGTTGCACCGTTCTGCTGGAACCACATTGATCGAGAGACCGCAATTTGATTTGATCTCCTTCTTACTGATGTGGATGGATCCTCGGCCACACTCTTTGCTAATCTCTGACGATTCTCATCACTTCTTACCCTACAGGGTTTACCAGATCTAGGGAGGTCACATACAAACCCTGGCTCATGAAATCGAGCCACCATAGCGTTTATAGCCTTGAGAGTAGGTGAATTACTTGTGTTGAAGTTTCTGCGAAATTCTCTTTGAGTTTCTGATATTGACTCATTCAACCGAAAATACGACTCCTCGGTAGTGTAACGACTTATGATGATCTTGGAAGGGTTACAATAGATGATCTTAAAAAATAAAAGAAAAACGTAAAAAATTAAGAAAGTGATGAAATTTTAGAACCCATCAGCTTCTTTTAGGACACCCTGTATATATAGAGAGAACTGCACGCCTGTGAAACTATCTTCTAGTTGCCTTCTTTCCAGCTGACTACAATTTGATTGCCTTCAAGTCAAACGTAAACAAGTTCTTGATGAACTGTCCCCCTAAGTAATCCAATTTACAAAATTCCCACTACTTATGTTTACTACGCTATAATCACATTGACTAATGTATACCCATTAACCGTTATCCTCGAGTGGCCTCCGGACCATGATAAGTGATGATTCCTGTGTAAAAAAATTTAAGAGAATCTTTTATAGAAAGTTGACACTATTTTTTTTAAGTTCCGATTTTGCTAATTCCCGATTCCGATTTCATTTAATTGCCTCGACACAGGTAAGTATATTACAGTTTAACATAACGTTGCCTGAAAATTAATGGAACATATGTCACAAATAATTTATTTCAATTCAAAAAAAATGTTTTCCCGTCCAAAGGAATCCGCTTCGAGTCTAACGGATTTTACCAAAGTTCTCGACTTTTGGATGGATTTTTCTGTAAATTCTCCTTGGCTACATAATTACGATCCTCGTAATTATTTCCATACCATTGAAACCGGCCCTCTTAGGCTTGGGTAAAAGATAAAAATCACATGGAGCAAACGTCAAATAAATAGGGTGGTTGTCTCATGATGATGACGTTCTTCTTATTAATTACTTTGTGTGTATTGCTCCTTTATTAGTCCTGATTCGATGCCTCCGTTCAGTCTCAAGAGACAACTGACATCTCTGTAAGGATAGCTGCGTCTAATTATGAGGCAATATTTGCGCAATCCTCAAACACACCTCCTCTGAATTGGCACTGCTTGAGTTCAGTGGTAAGGAGTAGCCTAGCACGATTGGATACAATGTCGAGATAAGTGAGAGCATATACAACACCTGGAATTCTCAAATAGTCACCCATTTTAGTACTTACCAGCCTCTCCATTACTTAACTTTGGTGATCTAATTAAAACTTGTGTGTCAACGTGATTATGTTGTGCTGAACAGCCTCATAAAAAAGAGGAGGTGTAAAAAAATAAATCGTGGGAAGAAAAATGCAAAATATTGCAGAATGTTAAGAATTACGGCCACACTGATCCAAGATATAATGTTAAATGATAACCTAATACGCTTATTTCTATATCGCCCATAGTTTTTATTTATTTATTTTTACTAACAGATCACCATTTATCACTCAATCGGTGAAATTGTCAATTGCCCAAAGGGTTGGAAACATAAGAGGGTTCTTGTAATTTGATTGGCCCCACCCTTTCTTCTTCTCTGTATTTTGTAAACCAAAGGATACGGGAAATAGATAAGATAATTCTGAAGAATACATGCCGCAGTAATATTAAAATAAAGACTTAGACTAGTAACATAATGTCTGTGAGAGAGAGATTGCAGACAAGAAGAAAGGTTGTGGCCAATCCAATTACAGATACGTTTGTTCTTGAAACTCAGCCCGACAGGTGCGGGCCCGGAAACCGGCCCAGTATCTGTCGGACTGTGGTACATCGTCTGGATATCAATTAGGAGGTCCACCCTCCCAGGCCTTATCATCCGGTTTCGGCATTTTAATTACATTGTTAAAGTTTTTTTTTTTTAAATATATATAAAAATATAGGTATACATAGTTTTCAAATATATATATATATGCAAATAAATACATACAGATATGCATACTTTTTAAATGCATATATAGACATAAAAATATAAATACTTTTCATATATATATATATATATATATATACAATTTTCAAATATATACATACAATATGCATTTAAATTTAGACATAAACTTTTCTTTAAGAAAAACTCGAAACATTCAGTTAGATATTTTAGTTCTTTAATTAGTTAGGAAGACAAGAAAGAAAAACATCTAACAGAATATTTTATTTAACATTTAGCATTTTAACAAACTTCCGGTCTGAACTTTCTAGACTTGTGCTAAGTTTCATTATGAGAATATCGTTTTCTATAATAGGTAATTTACTTTTTAATTCAAGCGCTATTGGGGTAAGCCCCTACGTTTGTTTTATATACCTAATTACATAAATCATGTTTGGGATACTTAATTCAACTGCAGATCATAAAACAGTCAAAATGGCAGCCATTTACGAAGTCATGAATTAAAACATTGTAATGCCAAGAAAGTATGTTAGAAAAAATAGTTCAATTACTAATATTTCAGTTATTTAAATATGCGTAAGATAGTCAAAATTTAAAGTGACGAAGGTCTAGTAATGTCCGGCTGATACCAGGTACGACATTCTTGTTGTATGCCGAAAATGTACACGTATAAGACATAGCAACAATATTTCATGCTTGGAATATTGTTGCTATATCTGGGCTGCTGCATCTACCATTAGTCTCTTACTCTTAGACATGGCCCGAAAATGAGTCTTAAATCTAATAGGTTCCGCACTGTCAGCCAAGCTCCAACTTCTGTGCCATCGCTGCAATGTTGCGTTGGATTGTAGTATCCCTGTCCATGTTTTGCAAGTAATTTAATGGATTGTGTACTGATGATCACGTCGCGCGTGCCCCCCTTTCCACATATATACTAACGATTAAGAAGACAAGAAATAAAATCCAACACTTTCACTGTTGATGTCTATAGATCATAATTAAATAACTCGAGTGTTATTTATTCTGCACTTCAAATCACTAATTTCACGGTTAAATTCGACACTGTTGTCAAAACTTCCGACTTCCAAACGCACCGATCTTTCCAGCTGACTTCCACACGTCTGCGTAAGTTACACGCCTTCTCTCAACTCGCCTCCTGCTCGCTTCTCGTCCGCTTTTATAGACCAATCTCATTTGCATAAACATTCACAGTCACGTGATTATTCACCATAAAAAAACTGTCTCGCCATGTTAGTTTTTCCTTTCTTTCTCTTTCATTTCGTTCCACGACTTGCTAGCCAACTAAGTCACGCGTTTCTCTACGTTATCTTTCCCTCGAAAGCCTTTTACTCTAATAGTATCGAACTGCTAGACTTTGGAATTCCATCACTGTTTCCTGCTTTCATGACTGTACTAATCTGCAGATGGTTAATGCAACGTGAACGGACACCTCATTGCTCAATAGTCCTTTCTTGATTACAATCTTGAATAGTAACCCCTTAAATTTCAATTGGCAGTATGTCTTGTTTGGGGTGTAGATTAAAAAAAAATAGTACTGCGAAATATTATGAAAAAAGGGAGATAATTTGAACATAAGTCGACTGACTCCTTATGCAAGCAACTGCTTCCGGGCAAGGCCAAATGGTTGCAACTAGTATTAATTAAAATCATGTTTCCTCTGTGAAAATACATAAATCAACAAACAGAATTACGGTCCCTACATATACTTTCTCCTTTGCCCAGAAGATGATTTGTGCTACAGCTGTTTTTTTCTCCCAAATATCCAGTAATCTGTTTATCAAATTCCCAGGAATAGTCTTTAGGTTCAGTAGTAATGTCCTTATTGGCAATATCTGTGTTAGACTTACGTAAATACATTTATCTATCTATATTTTTTTTCCTGTCTTCTAAATTGTTTACAGACGAAAGTTCTTTGAAAATTTATTTCCCAATATCTAGCCAAGGGCAAATACATTGATTATTTTCTCTGCTGGTTACGACTGGCAATACATAAAACTGCATCTTCAAAGTCAATTAAAAATCGAACGCAAGTCTTGTACAAAATAGTATAAGCTACAATCAATTGGGAACCTACTAAAAATATGAACCGAAAATAAAATATCAAATTAAAAGGAAAAGATGGAAGAACGGAGAAAAGTGTTGGTAATTAATGCATGGAATAATTATTTTTCTTTCTTTTTTCTCAAAGATTTATATAATGTTGATGAAATCGATCAATTTATCGGCAAACATTAATAGTGTAAGAATTTTATTTTTTTACAAGTTTAAACTATGCATTCTGGGATTGCGATTCGTTTTCTTTTTATTAAACGAGTCCTCGTATGTCTATGGTAAGCTGTGGGTGTCAGTCGATTAAAAGGTTTGTCTATTATTAGGCGAGGCTCAAGTTTTTAATAGCAGTTCTAGATCCACAAATATCTGCAAAATTTCTAGATACACGTATATTTGCAAAAGGCTAGATCCGTTGATTAGTTTGTCATGCTCAAGAAATAACATTTTCTTTATTCTGCCGTGTTTATGTTAGAAATAACATTGGTCTGTCAACATCATTTTCTGGAAGTTATCATGCTTGGATTTAAAATAGGATTTTCAGTTATGTGTCAAGCTTCAGTTTGTAATAGCATTTTCGTCACTGAACTTATAATTAAAATAGATAAATCTAAATAAATAGATGCATGAAAAATGATTAGAAAATAATTTCCCGATAAACTCTAAAACTACTGGTCATACGACATCGAAATTAACAGGAAATAGTAATCATACACTAAGGGTGGTTTATAACGAGTAAAATCTTTGTTTGGATGGTTGTATGATGCGTACATAAATATGTCGGCAAGCTGAAATGCAAAATGTTCATTTCAACTTACCAACATATTTTTATTACTGTTGCGCATGCGCAAATTCATCCATAGCTTGAAGTGATGTAATTTAAAAAAATTCTTATCTATAAATCGATAGCCCAAACACTAGGGAAAGCAGCTTCTACGCTAAATTCTTTGGTTTCGACTCTAGCTTATGGCACCCAATTTTTTTTTTTTACTTTTGAAATCAGTACTATCTATCTATCTCCCTCCCCCCTCTCTCTCTCTCTCGCTCTCTCTCTCACTCTCTCTCTCTCTCTCTCTCTCTATCTATATATATATATATATATATATATATAGCAAAACTGGTAATGAGTAAAAACCTGAAGAAAGTGCTCAATACTATTGCAGAGCAAATATATATATATATATATATATATATATATATATATATTACCGCTTTATCTGCTTAGATAAAAACATGTGCAACTAAGCAGATAAAACGGTAATAAATAGTAGTATTAATATTATTATTTACTATAATAATTATTAAATACCTACAGACACTAGTGTTTCATCCTTTCGGGAATCATCAGTGCACGGTGTCACAATAAACGCCAGTCGGGAGATTCGAATCCCTGCAACAGAAGTCATGTCTGGCTTCATTAGCAAGGACTAGAACCATTCGCCTACCGTCAACCGCGACATATACAGTTGAAATTAAACCTTTTTATTCTTATTAAATCCTTTTAACGTCAGTCAGAGTGATCTACTCATTATATGACGATCTTCACGTATTAGCTACGTTGACTGATATTATTACAACTGAAAGTGCTTAACAGTAAGAAACAAGTTTCTTAAAGGGGCTGGCATTATTATTTACTATAATAATTATTAAATACCTACAGATACTAGTGTTTCGGGAGTCATCAGTGCAGGGTGTCACGATTAACACCATTAATCATGGATGTACACACACACACACACACACACACACACACACATATATATATATATATATATATATATATATATATATATATTCAATTATTTTCTAATATTCCAATATTTCCTCCTGTATCAGAAAACACGCTGTTGCCAACCTAATCAAAACCCTTGATTCCAGTAAAGCAACCGGCCCTGACTGTATTCCAATTATAGTACTCAAAAAACTTCAACCAGAACTAGCACCCATACTTACAAAACTGTTTAAACATTGTCTTAAGGAGAAGTGCTTCCCATCACCCTGGAAAATCTCATCAATTTGCCCTGTATTTAAGAATTCGGGTGCGTCATGAGTAAGTTGCTGGAATCTGTGTTAAATAGAGAAGTAATCAAGCATCTCAGCAAAAATAACCTTCTTAGTGACATGCAATATGGTTTCCGTTCTGCTAGATCAATAGCAGATGTGCTTACAGTTATATCTCATAGGATTAACGAATCTCTCGACGGAGGCAACCTTTCTATGCTAATTGCTCTTGACATATCAAAAGCCTTTGATAGGGTAATGCATAAAGGTTTACTTCACAAGATCTCCAGCTATGGTATTGCGGAAAATGTCTTCTCAATTATCAAATCATTTTTCTCTGACAGGTTCATAAGGGTAGTAGTTGATGGGCAGAAATCAGAAGCCCACAGTATTAATACTGGAGTCCCTCAGTGTTTCAGCTTGGACCCAACTCTCTTCCTGATTTACATTAATGATCTTTCAAATCACATCCTTACATCATTCATAGACATTTATGCTGATGACACTACCATCTATAGTAGCACATCTAAGAATGTAAGCGACCAAGTTCTCTCCGATTCTCTCTCCTCTGATCTCGAGCAAGTGGTACAATGGGGAAAGAGGTTGCTTGTTACTTTTAATGCATCTAAAACAAAGCTTTTATCTTTACATCATCAACGATCTGATCCCCATTTGACATCATTTGAAATGAACGGCTCTCGTCTTTGGGGGCTTCATATTTTTTTGACAAGCTTCTAAACTTCACCTTTAGTCCTGATCTAAAATGAAACACGTACATCAAATCTGTTGCCAAAGCCGCTGGAAAAACGGTGGGATCCTTCTATCGATCCAGTAGATATCTCACTGCTGATGCAATTCTCTATCTGTATAAGAGTCAAGTTCGTCCAAGGATCGAGTACTGTTGCCACATCTGGGCAGGACCTGCTAGAAAGGACTTATCTTGCTATGATAGAGTTCAAAATAGACTTCGTAGTCTCATAGGAGATGTCCTTTTTTTCTTCCGTTCAACCTCTTTCTCACAGAAGACATGTTGCGAGTTTGTATTTGCTTTATCGTTATTTTTATGACAAGTGCTCGACTGAGCTTCAATCTATGGTCCCCTCCTCGTCAAACTTTCACAAGAAACACTTCTCTAGCTGAAAACACTATCAATAACTTCCCCACTCTTTATCCCTGCCTAAACCAAAACTAAGATTCCATGAACAAAGCTTCTTTCTTAGAAGTGCACGCCTGTGAAACTGTCTTCCGTTTTCCTACTTTCCAGCTGACTACAATATGGTTGTCTTCAAGTCCAATGTAAACAAGTTCTTGATAAGCCGTTCCCCTTAAGTTAACAAATTTACTGAATTTCCATTATTGACAATTACTATATTGTCCAATTGACTAATGTACACTCTTTAACCCTTATCCTCGAGTGACCCCTGGGCCTTTATAAGTGGTGATGTCTATATAAAAAAGAAATGGGAATTGGCTCCGTAATAATAAATACGAAATCGGCATGAAGTAAAATATATTTAATCGTATTTACTACTGGGCAATGCCGAGAGCCCCTTTGCAAGTCTATGCTTGTTTTTTTTTTAGCTTGTTTGCTTACTCTTTTTTATAGATTTTGGGTTTAGCCATATTCGATGATTGTTAGTTAGATTTGATAATTGTTTTTTTATTTATTTATTTAAACTGAGATAGAAATAGTAATTCAATTATCAGTGAAAAACAATGTTTTACTAACAGGAAGGAAAATTCCGAGGAGAACGAGAGACTAATTTGCGAAATGCGAGACTAAAAATGTGAAAGAAAAACATTCTTAAAAAAAGGTAATGAAAAAAAAAACAACTTTCGATCAAAATGTATAATTAGGCGATCTTATTTTCTTTTAAAGTTGAACGGTATTTTCAATAACTAACACATGCTTAGTATGAATGTTTTCTCCCCCTCCTTCATCTCTTTCTCTTTCAGTTAGTGATTGATTATAATCAGGGTAGTTTTATTTCCTCGTTTGGTGATTAATTTCATCTGAAGCTATCTGTTAACTCTAAGTAGAAGATGCGCGTGCTGAGCCTAATGGATGCTGTGAGATTTGAAGTGAGCGATCAAAAAGGTAAAGAAGATGATATGTACATAGAAAGTATGTAGGATGCAGACTTGCAATTCATAGAGTGCAGAAGCTGTGCCAAATGATCGTATTATTTGGATTATTCGGACTACTATACTACTATTCTCCTCCTTGCAACCTCTATCTCACAGAAGAGATGTTGCGAGTTTGTCTCTGATGTATCGTTATTTTCATGGAAAGTGTTCAACTGAGCTTCAATCTATGGTCCCCCCTCGCCAAACTTTCACAAGAAACACTCGTCTAGCTGTAAACACTATCAATAATTTCCCCCACTCTTTATCTGTGCCTAAACCTAAACGTAGATTCCATGAACAAAGCTTCTTTCTTAGAACTGCACGCCTGTGGAATTGTCTTCCGTTTTCCTGCTTTCCGGCTGACTACAATATGGTTGTCTTCAAGTCTAAAGTAAATAAGTTCTTGATGAGCCGTTCCATATAAGTTATCAAATTTAACAAATTTTCATTACTAATGATTACTATATTGTCCAATTTCTACTGTACACTCTTTAACCCTTATCCTTGAGTTGCCTCTGGGCCTTGATAATGTGGTGATTCCTATGTAAAATATATATATATATATATATATATATATATATATATAACCCCCTCCCTCTATCTCTTTTATCTAGTGCCCCAGGGAACGGAAACGGATCGAAAAACTAACGCCTTTCCTTGAACAAGATAATAGAAACACAACAAAGAGAAACTTAAGGGCAGAATAAAAAAATATCAGCTTTCCAAAACGTTTTGGCAGATTGTTATGAGCGAAAATGCAGTCTTTTACTGAACATTGAAAAGATGCTGTTAATTTCCTTTTATCATCAGCTTGTTTTTTTTCCGGTTTACCAGAAATGGAATTATTCCATTTTCCCAACGAATTTTCACGAACTTTGAACTCTCTAGACTTCGATTTCCTCAAATCAAACCGATAAAATATCGCCATTTCCTTTTATCTATTGGTACCAGATCACACCTTCCCTTCCAACAGTAAATGTTACTCATAATTTATCATAGATTATGTATGAAGTTCGTGCTTTTTTTTCCTTAGGAACAGATGTAATCAGGCGTGAGTATCAAAGCCAGAGAAAACAGAATATTTTTTGTCAAAAAGAATCTAATGTGTAGTAGTAGTAGTAGTAGTAGTAGTAGTAGTAGTAGTAGTAGTAAAAAGAGAAAACAAATTGCTTAGTTTAAAACTTCCTTTCAGAGTAGTTTTCTGCAAATCACTGTGATTAAATGCCTTGAAAAAAAAAGCCTGTAGTGTCTGGTGACATGCAAAAATAATAATGAAAATATATTCTTTTTAAATGTCGGTGCTAGTGCACTTATTGATCCGTGTTTTTTTTTTTTTTAGTTTTTTTTTTAATAGTATTTTCAAGTTTAATTAAAGTTTTATGATATGTTTTTATTAAATTGTACAGTTAAAATACAGAATAGGTACAAAACCTTCTCCCCTCTCCATGTTAAGAATGGTTTTCGAAATAATAACGGTACTATTTCAGCGCGGATTAATAAGTGCACTAGTACACAAAATGTCTATTTTAAACCTTTGATCTTTCCGAGGTACTTATTTGTACTTTTTTCGCCATTCACCCTGGGACTGTTGGGGCAGTTGGCGTCGTTCTATCTACAGGATTTGCAGTGTCCCAAATGGATGTTGACCAGGCGCGAGAGTTTGCCAATTACAGTTCCAGCAGTGAGCACTATAGAGACAAAGGCCCCAAATCAATAATTCTTATAATAGATTATGTAAAATAAAATACGCATCAAGTGCGCTTGAAAGCCAAATCACAACGTAATATTAGGAAAATAAACAAATACTTTACTTGTTTGAAATGTATAACAAATATATTTCAGAGGTATGCTCAATTTCAGTGTGTTGTTTTGATTCTTTTTTTTTCTTTTCTTCTTCCTTGCCAAGTTTGTTTGTAAAGATCCACGTGTTGTTTTCAGCGGTTGTATTTTGAAATGCTTAAACTGTGCGTAGGCAACGCGAGAATAACCTCAAGGGTGTGAGTTTATATAGAAAGTTGTTTTAATTTGAATAAAATAAAATACGCATCAAGTGCGCTTGAAAGCCAAATCATAACGTAATATTAGGAAAATAAATAAATATTTTACGTGTTTGAAATTTATAACTAATTTATTTCAGAGATATACTCCATTTGTTTATTTTCCTAATATTATGCTGTGAGTTGGCTTTCAGGCGCACTTGATGCGTATTTTATTATATTCAAATTAAAGCAACGTTTCGATATGAACTCATACCCTTGATGAATAGATTATGTGTTTTAAAGAAAAAATTCTAAATTTTAATTTTAGGCCGGCGGGAGTGTATCTTGTTTTTATTTTCTTTAATTATCGCCGAAGCAAAAGAACAGAGAGAGAGAGAGAGAGAGAGAGAGAGAGAGAGATAGAGAGAGAGAGGTCGAACCTGTAATGAGAAAAAGAGAGGTAGAATCTGAAACGGAAGAACGAGAGAGTGTAGAAAAAGAGGGAGAGGAGGAGAGAGTTGAAGAAAACGTTCAACAGATACAACACCCCCTACATCACTTAAGGCTGAGTCAGCGATGTGACGAGGTCATCCGGTCGCGACGCACTTTCTCACCCCTTTTGGTTCTGGGTGCTTAGCGTCAAAATGTAAGCAAAGAATGAAAAGGAGAGGCAAGCGAAATACGGATGGAAACGGAGAAGAAAAAGAGAGGAGGGAGAAAGAAAGACACTTTTTTTCATAGAAGACTTCTGAAAACAGCCATGGCGAACGGACGATGAGACACTATTTCGAGTGATCGTCGATAGTGGATCCAAGCCCCGGTGGATGCGGACACTCACCGAGTAAAAACTGAACGGAAAACTTGTTTACAAATAAATATGAACAGAATAATCTGAAACAAGAAGAATGGCTTGCGAACTTTACAAAGCAGCAGTTGTGAATTTGTGTTTGTGAATCAATCGCCCGAAATGAAGAAAAAAAAGAAAATAAACCTCGCATAGAAAAATGTAAGTCCCCTCTCTCTATATATATATATCTCGTGCGAGGAATCGGTGATTCCTTTTAATTTGCCATTTTTTTTTTTTTTTTTGAAAAGCGAGGAGCGTGATCGTAACAATATATATATATATATTATAACTTTTTTAATTAACATTGGTGCGTGACTTTGTGGCCACCCTGTATTATATATATATATATATATATATATATATATATATATATATATATATACATATATATATATATATATATATATATATATATATATAATACAGGGTGGCCACAAAGTCACGCACCAATATTAGTTTAAAAAGTTTAAAAAATTAAAAAGTTTTAGTAGTAACATTTATTCAAATTCAAAGTTCATTGGTGCGTGACTTTGTGTCCACCGTGTATATATATATATATATATATATATATATATATATATATATATATATATATATATATATATATATCCCTGATCACCGCCATCCGCCGAGTATTTGCCGAGCTCTCGCCGGCACTTGTGGAAAAGGTATGCGCTGTGGGACTGCAAAGTTGACAATCTGACTCAAATAAATACTACATATATTTGTTTGAGTCAGATTAAGTAGTACCAAACAATATACTGACATATATTGTTTGGTACTACGAAATCAGTTACACTGTGCTTACTTATTATAGGCTAAAAGAAGATGTACCCCACGTTGCCCGGTATTAGATGTAAGGTTACGTTCTTTAAAAAGAGGAGTAAAAAAATGTGAAAGAAACTAAGACATGTGCATACGAGTATTATGGTTTTTTCCAAACAGTTCACTTCCTGTAAGTAAAAAAAAAACAAAAACATTCGAGCTTAGATTGAGACGAAAATGGCACAAATTAAATCAGCATCCTTAAAAATATGGATTTTCAAAGTCATGAGGAATTTCAAAGAATCACATTCCAGAAGGAAATTTAAAAATAAACAAACAATTGTCATCAGTTTCTTCCTATCTTGTACCACCTCAAAATACAGTCCAAACTATTTGTGGAATATTCTCTCGTAATTGCAGTGTAAAGGTTGGTTCGTTGTAGTATTTTTATTGTTTTTGTTTTACAAGGGAGTCACCACTTATCAAGGCCTAAACGCCACTCGAGCATAAGGGTTAAGGGTTAGTTTATTGTTAACCACCCAAAGCGCTCCTACCGGGAGATGATGACGGGCTGTCCAGGCACATTTTGCAGGTCAGTGTGTCCCTCCTTGAGGGCGTTAACATTCAATCCAACCCTGCTGTCACATTTTTCTTTTGTGGCAGCGAAAAATAAATACCCATTGGATGCATTTGTGGCCATTTTAACCCCAAGAAAAATAACTGCAGGGCCTTTGAATGGACTTCCAGAAAATATAGTAAATGCATCAACGATGCGGCAATTCAAAGCAGAATTGAGCAGCTGAAATTGTTTCGTCACTGAATTCAATTAGACCGAAGGAACGCCGCTTTCTCAATTAAGATCCCTGGATCAAGGAATAGACTTCCAAGGGGCAAAATAAAAGCGACAACGATGCAGTAATTCAAGCCGAAATTAAGCGGTGATATGTCGCTGTATCCTTTTTTTTTCTTCCTTCCTTTCATGTTTGTCAACTGAAGCAGTTTTTTTTTATTATTATTATTTATTGTCAAATTTATTGGATCAATTAAATTGAATCAATTTTCTGTTAGCCATCTAACAGAGCGGCAAGAAGAGAAAAACAATGATGACCCTAACTCTAACAGAAAAAGCTGATTAAAATCTGGATAATTTAACAAGGGATTTTAAATACATAATTCAACAATAAATAAAAATGAAAGATGAAAGAAGTGAGAAGAATAAAAAGCATCGAAATCTGTTGAACACCTGATATTTTCCTAATCATGAAATTTAGTAATTATTTGCTATTTAATTAATGGCTAGATGATATGGATTTTGGCCTGCTCAGTTAGCCTGATGGTTAGAATATTGGCCAATGAGACAGAAGACCAGAGTTCAATTCTTGGTTAGGTCACACCAAAAACATTAAATAATGGTACTTGATGCCACTCCCTTGCTAAACAGTTAGCTTTAAAAGGTTAGGATCACGGGTAAGTGGAGTAATTTTGAGAAAGGTATGGCATCATCATCCCTTTCATACCGATATAGGAGCTAATGAAAAGGGAGCTTTTTGGTTGCCAGGAACTATGGTACACCATTTAACATTTTTTTAATATACTTTACTGATGTCCTTTACAGCATATATATATATATATATATATATATATATATATATATATATATATATATATATATATATATATATATAGAACAATAATGTTGACACAATTGTTCTTGTTAGATCAACAAAGTTAAGCAACGTTGAGCCTGGTCAGTCCTAGATTTGTGACTATTTTGGAATATCAGGTGCTGTATGTAGGAGGATATCAAGACCTTCCTGCAAGAACAGCAAAAAAACATAACGTTGTCATCTCCTCTTATCGAAATGTACATGCAACTGGAGACAGCTTTTTAATTTGATATTCCATAGAAACTTCTTCCTTTGGAGGAAGTTAACTCAACCCGCCTAGAGCAAATGCTGTTTGTCGTAAGTAAAGATTAATAGACACATCGATTCTTGTTCGGTCACCAATGTTAAGCAACGTTGAGACTGGTCAGTGCAAGATGGGTGGCCATTTGAGAATAACAGATGTCACCTCTTTGCAAAATAAATAAATAAATAAAAACTGACTGGGCTATACATATTATGTGGGACTGCGAAGCTCATTTAATCTGACTCAAATAAATGCTGCATATATTTGATATGGATTCTAGTTCGGTACTACGAAATCAATTACGCTGTGCTTATATAATATAGGATACTAGAAGCTGTACTCGGCGTTGCCCGGTATTAAACTTAATGTTAAATTACTTAGAAATAAATTAAATAAAAAAACGGGGGAAAAAAACTGAGACATGTGCATGCGAGTATTATGTTTTTTAAAACAGTTCATTTCTTGTAAGTAAAAAAAAAATATATATGCGAAATGAGATTGAAACCAAAGCATAAAGATAGTGAGTCAAGTACAATAACCATTAAACTAGCTTGACACGATCTTTTTAAAGAGTTTCCAATTTCGGATTAAAAGGTTTCCTATGTGTCTCAGTATCCTATATCATAAATTTCAAGTCGTTAGATCAAAAATTCGTTGAGTATATAGGTTGAGGAGTGTCCTTACACACACACGCAAACACATTCTCATTTTATAGATGTATTAGAAGATATACCCGGCGTTGCCCGGTATTAAACATAACGTTACATTCCTTGAAAAAAATGGCATACAAAATAGAAAGAAATTGAAACGCGTGCATGCGAGTATTATGTTATTTCTAAAATTACTCGAGCTGAGATCGAAACCAAAACCTAAAAACAGTGTGTCAAGTACGATAACTATTTGGCTAGCGTGACACACTCTTTAAAAAGTGTTTTCAAACCGACGTATACTTAACATTAGGAATCTGTAATGTGAATCATTCATGCACGCGCAATCGTGAAACAGTTAGCAAGTAGAGAAAAATCCAATGACTGCCACACACCAATTTTTTAAATTGTAATCCCTTAGAATCCCTTTTTTCTGGAGGAAACCTTATTCAAATTTTTCCACATATCTGAATATCCTATATACCGAATTTCAAGTTCAAAATTCGTTGAGTATATAGGTTGAGAAGTTTCATCTCTCTCTCTCTCTCTCTCTCTCACATACACACACACATTCTCACTTTTATAGATATGTTGATAGATAATGTGGCAATTTATGCGCTAATTATATTAGAATAAGCATGAGACCGCACCTGTCTTTCGACTATGCGTAAAATCGCAACTTGCGTTCAATTAATCGTATGTAATGAATCAGTTATAATAGGTATTGTGATTCAGTATTAAGTAACCATAAAAGGGTTGATTTGCCATGAAACGAACAAATTCAACCAAACTTATACAGACTGAAAGTATAAGAAGAGGGATGGGAGAAGAAAGATAAAGAGAAGTGATAGTTTGATAGATAGACAGATTGAGATGGAGAGAGAAAGGGAGAGAAAATGGTAGATAGAGAGAAAGAATGTACGCATAAGGCAGAAAAGATACAAAGACAGAAAGAGAGTAGGGAATACTGAGTTTTTTTGGAGAAGGAATGCGAAAGGGGAAGAAAAGGGGAAAAAAAAGGAAAGAAGGAGTATAATGATAGAATACAGAAGGAGATGAAAAAAGTATGTGAGAGAGAGAGAGAGTGACGTAGAGATAGAGAGTATGTATAAAGATATAGAGAGAGGGGTGGAACGTGAAGGATAAGTAGAGAAAGAGAGTAGCTGAGAGAGAGATAGAGTATTGATTATTTTCGGCAAATATTTTGCGAGAGGCAGACAGAGAAAGCAAAAGAAACAGTAAAACAGTGACAGTATGAAAAAGAAATGTCTTAGAGCATCAGTTCCTGCTTCGACAGAGTAAAAAAAAATCAACTCCAAAATCAATGTCTTATTCCGCACCATACAGCCTCTTTCTCACAGAAAAGACGTTACTAGTCTTTCTCTATCTTTCCTTTCATGGCAGGTGATCGACTAAACTTCATTATATCGCCTCTCTCTGTATAAAACATTCGCAAAAAAAAACTCGTTTAGCTACAACCACTATCAATAAATTTCCTTTCTACCTGTGTGTGTCTAGAACAAAGCAGAACTACGATGAACAAAGTTTATTTCTTAAAACTACCTGTTTTTGGAATACAGTATACCGTGGCTGCTTCCTGGCTGACTATAACACTTTCAAGTCCAATATTAGCAAATTCCTGAAGAGATGTCCTCTTTAATAATCAAATTCTCTTCCAGGTCAAGCATTGTTACAAATTCTCAAGGTTTATTATCACCTATTTGTCCAACTCAATCCCTTATACTCGAGTAGCATTTAGGTCTTGATGAGAGCTGGCTCGTTTGTAAAATGTTAGAAAGGAAAAAAGGAACAGAGAGAGAGAGAGAGAGAGAGAGTTATTGTATTATCTTAAGATACTCGCTTATATACAAGGCCATTGCTCTAATCATTGATTTGCGCAACAGAAATTCAAGTATCAATCCGTAACCCTAGAAAAAATCAGTGAATGGATGTAAAAAAAAGAAGGTTGAAAGCATTAAATAAATTATTCCTGACTCAGATGAAATGCCACTGTGCCTTCAATACACCCTGATTTTCACAGCTGGTGAATTTCAAAAATGCAATATGGACCGATTTTGGGACTGAAATCTATTTTAGACCTGCTCTAACAGCAATATAAATATTTAAATAGGACAACTATTTTCATAAGAAGATAAAAAGAGGTGGAAGACCCTTCTGAAAATTCAGATAGCTCCGATTTGTCTCTAACAGCAGTATAAATATTTAATGGTTGGTTGGTTGTTTTTGTTTTACAGCATATCAACCCCTTTTCAGGTTATTTAATGCTGAATCCAAAGATTTTGTAAGGAAATCTTTTTAATAGAATATTTGTTGTTTTCAAGTCGGTTTCTATTTAACCCATCGTTGGGACCCTAACAGGTACTACCACTCCGGGTCAGAGTGGACCTGAGAGCAATGGTAATTAAAGGGTGGCTCCATACTCCCCAAAGCCCGCAAGCTGGAGTCGCACCACTGGATATAATTTAAGGTCATATCCAGGACCATATAAATATTTAAATAGGACAATAGATTTTATACAAATATATAAAGGAGTAGAAAATATTTGTAAAAATTCAGATTCCTCCGATTCTTGTAAATATTAGACATCAATTAATAATTGAAAATAATAGATATTAGACACCATATAATAATTGAAAATAATAGATATTAGACACCATATAATAATTGAAAATAATAGATATTAAACCCCATATAATAATTGAAAATAATAGATATTAGACACCATATAATAATTGAAAAAAATAGATATTAGACACCATATAATAATTGAAAATAATAGATATTAGACCCCATATAATAATTGAAAATAAAAGATATTAGACCCCATATAATAATTGAAAATAATAGATATTAGACACCATGTAATAATTGAAAATAATAGATATTAGACACCATATAATAATTGAAAATAATAGATATTAGACACCATATAATAATTGAAAATAATAGATATTAGACACCATGTAATAATTGAAAATAATAGATATTAGACCCCATATAATAATTGAAAATAATAGATATGAGACACCATATAATAATTGAAAATAATAGATATTAGACCCCATATAATAATTGAAAATAATAGATATTAGACACCATATAATAATTGAAAATAATAGATATTAGACACCATATAATAATTGAAAATAATAGATATTAGACCCCATATAATAATTGAAAATAATAGATATTAGACACCATGTAATAATTGAAAATAATAGATATTAGACCCCATATAATAATTGAAAATAATAGATATAAGACACCATGTAATAATTGAAAATAATAGATATTAGACACCATATAATAATTGAAAATAATAGATATTAGACACCATATAATAATTGAAAATAATAGATATTAGACACCATGTAATAATTGAAAATAATAGATATTAGACACCATATAATAATTGAAAATAATAGATATTAGACACCATATAATAATTGAAAATAATAGATATTAGACCCCATATAATAATTGAAAATAATAGATATTAGACACCATGTAATAATTGAAAATAATAGATATTAGACACCATATAATAATTGAAAATAATAGATATTAGACCCCATATAATAATTGAAAATAATAGATATTAGATCCCATGTTATAATTGAAAATAATAGATATTAGACCCCATATAATAATTGAAAATAATAGATATTAGACACCATATAATAATTGAAAATAATAGATATTAGACACCATATAATAATTGAAAATAATAGATATTAGACCCCATATAATAATTGAAAATAACAGATATTAGACCCCATGTAATAATTGAAAATAATAGATATTAGACACCATATAATAATTGAAAATAATAGATATTAGACCCCATATAATAATTGAAAAAAATAGATATTAGACACCATATAATAATTGAAAATAATAGATATTAGACACCATATAATAATTGAAAATAATAGATATTAGACACCATATAATAATTGAAAATAACAGATATTAGACCCCATATAATAATTGAAAATAATAGATATTAGACACCATATAATAATGTGAATATAATAGATATTAGACACCATATAATAATTGAAAATTACAGATATTAGACCCCATATAATAATTAAAAATAATAGATATTAGACACCATATAATAATTGAAAATAATAGATATTCGACACCTTATAATAATTGAAAATAATAGATATTAGACCCCATATAATAATTGAAAATAATAGATATGAGACACCATATAATAATTGAAAATAATAGATATACGACACCATATAATAATTGAAAATAATAGATATTAGACACCATATAATAATTGAAAATAATAGATATTAGACACCATATAATAATTGAAAATAATAGATATTAGACTCCATATAATAATTGAAAATAATAGATATTTGACACCATATAATAATTGAAAACAATAGATATTAGACACCGTATAATAATTGAAAATAATAGATATTAGACCCCATATAATAATTGAAAATAATAGATATTAGACCCCATGTAATAATTGAAAAAAATAGATATTAGACACCATATAATAATTGAAAATAATAGATATTAGACACCATATAATAATTGAAAATAATAGATATTAGACACCATATAATAATTGAAAATAATAGATATTAGACCCCATATAATACTTGAAAATAAAAGATATTAGATCCCATGTAATAATTGAAAAAAATAGATATTAGACACCATATAATAATTGAAAATAATAGATATTAGACACCATATAATAATTGAAAATAATAGATATTAGACACCATATAATAATTGAAAATAATAGATATTAGACACCATATAATAATTGAAAATAACAGATATTAGACCCCATATAATAATTGAAAATAATAGATATAAGACACCATATAAAAATTGAAAATAATAGATATTAGACACCATATAATAATTGAAAATAATAGATATTAGACACCATAAAATAATTGAAAATAATAGATATTAGACACCATATAATAATTGAAAATAATAGATATTAGACACCATATAATAATTAAAAATAATAGATATTTGACCCCATATAATAATTGAAAATAATAGATATTAGACACCATATAATAATTGAAAATAATAGATATTAGACACTATATAATAATTGAAAATAATAGATATTAGACCCCATATAATAATTGTAAATAATAGATATTAGACACCATATAATAATTGAAAATAATAGATATTAGACCCCATATAATAATTGAAAATAATAGATATTAGACACCATATAATAATTGAAAGTAATAGATATTAGACACCATATAATAATTGAAAATAATAGATATTAGACACCATATAATAATTGAAAATAATAGATATTAGACCCCATATAATAATTGAAAATAATAGATATTAGACACCATATAATAATTGAAAATATTAGATATTAGACACCATATAATAATTGAAAATAATATATATTAGACCCCATATTATAATTGAAAATAATAGATATTAGACACCATATAATAATTGAAAATAATAGATATTAGACCCCATATAAGAATTGAAAATAATAGATATTAGACACCATATAATAATTGAAAATAATAGATATTAGACACCATATAATAATTGAAAATAATAGATATTAGACACCATATAATAATTGAAAATAACAGATATTAGACCCCATATAATAATTGAAAATAATAGATATTAGACACCATATAATAATGTGAATATAATAGATATAAGACACCATATAATAATTGAAAATTACAGATATTAGACCCCATATAACAATTAAAAATAATAGATATTAGACACCATATAATAATTGAAAATAATAGATATTCGACACCTTATAATAATTGAAAATAATAGATATTAGACCCCATATAATAATTAAAAATATTAGATATTAGACACCATATAATAATTGAAAATAATAGATATTAGACACCATATAATAATTGAAAATAATAGATATTAGACACCATATAATAATTGAAAATAATAGATATTAGACACCATATAATAATTGAAAATAATAGATATTAGACTCCATATAATAATTGAAAATAATAGATATTTTACACCATATAATAATTGAAAACAATAGATATTAGACACCGTATAATAATTGAAAATAATAGATATTAGACCCCATATAATAATTGAAAATAATAGATATTAGACCCCATGTAATAATTGAAAAAAATAGATATTAGACACCATATAATAATTGAAAATAATAGATATTAGACACCATATAATAATTGAAAATAATAGATATTAGACACCGTATAATAATTGAAAATAATAGATATTAGACCCCATATAATACTTGAAAATAAAAGATATTAGATCCCATGTAATAATTGAAAAAAATAGATATTAGACACCATATAATAATTGAAAATAATAGATATTAGACACCATATAATAATTGAAAATAATAGATATTAGACACCATATAATAATTGAAAATAATAGATATTAGACACCATATAATAATTGAAAATAACAGATATTAGACCCCATATAATAATTGAAAATAATAGATATAAGACACCATATAAAAATTGAAAATAATAGATATTAGACACCATATAATAATTGAAAATAATAGATATTAGACACCATAAAATAATTGAAAATAATAGATATTAGACACCATATAATAATTGAAAATAATAGATATTAGACACCATGTAATAATTGAAAATAATAGATATTAGACCCCATATAATAATTGAAAATAATAGATATTAGACACCATATAATAATTGAAAATAATAGATATTAGACACTATATAATAATTGAAAATAATAGATATTAGACCCCATATAATAATTGTAAATAATAGATATTAGACACCATATAATAATTGAAAATAATAGATATTAGACACCATATAATAATTGAAAATAATAGATATTAGACACCATATAATAATTGAAAATAATAGATATTAGACTCCATAGAATAATTGAAAATAATAGATATTTGACACCATATAATAATTGAAAACAATAGATATTAGACACCGTATAATAATTGAAAATAATAGATATTAGACCCCATATAATAATTGAAAATAATAGATATTAGACCCCATGTAAGAATTGAAAAAAATAGATATTAGACACCATATAATAATTGAAAATAATAGATATTAGACACCATATAATAATTGAAAATAATAGATATTAGACACCATATAATAATTGAAAATAATAGATATTAGACCCCATATAATACTTGAAAATAAAAGATATTAGATCCCATGTAATAATTGAAAAAAATAGATATTAGACACCATATAATAATTGAAAATAATAGATATTAGACACCATATAATAATTGAAAATAATAGATATTAGACACCATATAATAATTGAAAATAATAGATATTAGACACCATATAATAATTGAAAATAACAGATATTAGACCCCATATAATAATTGAAAATAATAGATATAAGACACCATATTAAAATTGAAAATAATAGATATTAGACACCATATAATAATTGAAAATAATAGATATTAGACACCATAAAATAATTGAAAATAATAGATATTAGACACCATATAATAATTGAAAATAATAGATATTAGACACCATATAATAATTGAAAATAATAGATATTAGACCCCATATAATAATTGAAAATAATAGATATTAGACACCATATAATAATTGAAAATAATAGATATTAGACACTATATAATAATTGAAAATAATAGATATTAGACCCCATATAATAATTGTAAATAATAGATATTAGACACCATATAATAATTGAAAATAATAGATATTAGACACCATATAATAATTGAAAATAACAGATATTAGACCCCATATAATAATTGAAAATAATAGATATAAGACACCATATTAAAATTGAAAATAATAGATATTAGACACCATATAATAATTGAAAATAATAGATATTAGACACCATAAAATAATTGAAAATAATAGATATTAGACACCATATAATAATTGAAAATAATAGATATTAGACACCATATAATAATTGAAAATAATAGATATTAGACCCCATATAATAATTGAAAATAATAGATATTAGACCCCATGTAATAATTGAAAAAAATAGATATTAGACACCATATAATAATTGAAAATAATAGATATTAGACACCATATAATAATTGAAAATAATAGATATTAGACACCGTATAATAATTGAAAATAATAGATATTAGACCCCATATAATACTTGAAAATAAAAGATATTAGATCCCATGTAATAATTGAAAAAAATAGATATTAGACACCATATAATAATTGAAAATAATAGATATTAGACACCATATAATAATTGAAAATAATAGATATTAGACACCATATAATAATTGAAAATAATAGATATTAGACACCATATAATAATTGAAAATAACAGATATTAGACCCCATATAATAATTGAAAATAATAGATATAAGACACCATATAAAAATTGAAAATAATAGATATTAGACACCATATAATAATTGAAAATAATAGATATTAGACACCATAAAATAATTGAAAATAATAGATATTAGACACCATATAATAATTGAAAATAATAGATATTAGACACCATGTAATAATTGAAAATAATAGATATTAGACCCCATATAATAATTGAAAATAATAGATATTAGACACCATATAATAATTGAAAATAATAGATATTAGACACTATATAATAATTGAAAATAATAGATATTAGACCCCATATAAAAATGGTAAATAATAGATATTAGACACCATATAATAATTGAAAATAATAGATATTAGACACCATATAATAATTGAAAATAATAGATATTAGACACCATATAATAATTGAAAATAATAGATATTAGACTCCATAGAATAATTGAAAATAATAGATATTTGACACCATATAATAATTGAAAACAATAGATATTAGACACCGTATAATAATTGAAAATAATAGATATTAGACACCATATAATAATTGAAAATAATAGATATTAGACCCCATGTAATAATTGAAAAAAATAGATATTAGACACCATATAATAATTGAAAATAATAGATATTAGACACCATATAATAATTGAAAATAATAGATATTAGACACCATATAATAATTGAAAATAATAGATATTAGACCCCATATAATACTTGAAAATAAAAGATATTAGATCCCATGTAATAATTGAAAAAAATAGATATTAGACACCATATAATAATTGAAAATAATAGATATTAGACACCATATAATAATTGAAAATAATAGATATTAGACACCATATAATAATTGAAAATAATAGATATTAGACACCATATAATAATTGAAAATAACAGATATTAGACCCCATATAATAATTGAAAATAATAGATATAAGACACCATATTAAAATTGAAAATAATAGATATTAGACACCATATAATAATTGAAAATAATAGATATTAGACACCATAAAATAATTGAAAATAATAGATATTAGACACCATATAATAATTGAAAATAATAGATATTAGACACCATATAATAATTGAAAATAATAGATATTAGACCCCATATAATAATTGAAAATAATAGATATTAGACACCATATAATAATTGAAAATAATAGATATTAGACACTATATAATAATTGAAAATAATAGATATTAGACCCCATATAATAATTGTAAATAATAGATATTAGACACCATATAATAATTGAAAATAATAGATATTAGACCCCATATAATAATTGAAAATAATAGATATTAGACACCATATAATAATTGAAAGTAATAGATATTAGACACCATATAATAATTGAAAATAATAGATATTAGACACCATATAATAATTGAAAATAATAGATATTAGACCCCATATAATAATTGAAAATAATAGATATTAGACACCATATAATAATTGAAAATATTAGATATTAGACACCATATAATAATTGAAAATAATATATATTAGACCCCATATTATAATTGAAAATAATAGATATTAGATCCCATATAATAATTGAAAATAATAGATATTAGACCCCATATAAGAATTGAAAATAATAGATATTAGACACCATATTATAATTGAAAATAATAGATATTAGACACCATATAAGAATTGAAAATAATAGATATTAGACACCATATAATAATTGAAAATAATAGATATAAGACACCATATAAAAATTGAAAATAATAGATATTAGACACCATATAATAATTGAAAATAATAGATATTAGACACCATATAATAATTGAAAATAATAGATATTAGACACCATATAATAATTGAAAATAATAGATATTAGACACCATATAATAATTGAAAATAATAGATATTAGACACCATATAATAATTGAAAATAATAGATATTAGACCCCATATAATAATTGAAAATAACAGATATTAGACCCCATGTAATAATTGAAAAAAATAGATATTAGACACCATATAATAATTGAAAATAATAGATATTAGACACCATATAATAATTGAAAATAATAGATATTAGACACCATATAATAATTGAAAATAATAGATATTAGACACCATATAATAATTGAAAATAATAGATATTAGACCCCATATAATACTTGAAAATAAAAGATATTAGATCCCATGTAATAATTGAAAAAATAGATATTAGACACCATATAATAATTGAAAATAATAGATATTAGACACCATATAATAATTGAAAATAATAGATATTAGACACCATATAATAATTGAAAATAATAGATATTAGACACCATATAATAATTGAAAATAATAGATATTAGACCCCATATAATAATTTAAAATAATAGATATAAGACACCATATAAAAATTGAAAATAATAGATATTAGACACCATATAATAATTGAAAATAATAGATATTAGACACTATATAATAATTGAAAAAATTAGATATTAGACACCATATAATAATTGAAAATAATAGATATTAGACACCATATAATAATTGAAAATAATAGATATTAGACACCATATAATAATTGAAAATAATAGATATTAGACACCATATAATAATTGAAAATAATAGATATTAGACACCATATAATAATTGAAAATAATAGATATTAGACCCCATATAATAATTGAAAATAACAGATATTAGACCCCATGTAATAATTGAAAAAAATAGATATTAGACACCATATAATAATTGAAAATAATAGATATTAGACACCATATAATAATTGAAAATAATAGATATTAGACACCATATAATAATTGAAAATAATAGATATTAGACCCCATATAATACTTGAAAATAAAAGATATTAGATCCCATGTAATAATTGAAAAAAATAGATATTAGACACCATATAATAATTGAAAATAATAGATATTAGACACAATATAATAATTGAAAATAATAGATATTAGACACCATATAATAATTGAAAATAATAGATATTAGACACCATATAATAATTGAAAATAACAGATATTAGACCCCATATAATAATTGAAAATAATAGATATAAGACACCATATAAAAATTGAAAATAATAGATATTAGACACCATATAATAATTGAAAATAATAGATATTAGACACCATAAAATAATTGAAAATAATAGATATTAGACACCATATAATAATTGAAAATAATAGATATTAGACACCATATAATAATTGAAAATAATAGATATTAGATCCAATATAATAATTGAAAATAATAGATATTAGACACCATATAATAATTGAAAATAATAGATATTAGACCCCATATAATAATTGAATATAATAGATATAAGACACCATATAAAAATTGAAAATAATAGATATTAGACACCATATAATAATTGAAAATAATAGATATTAGACACCATAAAATAATTGAAAATAATAGATATTAGACACCATATAATAATTGAAAATAATAGATATTAGACACCATATAATAATTGAAAATAATAGATATTAGACCCCATATAATAATTGAAAATAATAGATATTAGACACCATATAATAATTGAAAATAATAGATATTAGACACTATATAATAATTGAAAATAATAGATATTAGACCCCATATAATAATTGTAAATAATAGATATTAGACACAATATAATAATTGAAAATAATAGATATTAGACCCCATATAATAATTGAAAATAATAGATATTAGACACCATATAATAATTGAAAATAATAGATATTAGACACCATATAATAATTGAAAATAATAGATATTAGACACCATATAATAATTTAAAATAATAGATATTAGACCCCATATAATAATTGAAAATAATAGATATTAGACACCATATAATAATTGAACATATTAGATATTAGACACCATATAATAATTGAAAATAATATATATTAGACCCCATATTATAATTGAAAATAATAGATATTAGACACCATATAATAATTGAAAATAATAGATATTAGACCCCATATAAGAATTGAAAATAATAGATATTAGACACCATATTATAATTGAAAATAATAGATATTAGACACCATATAATAATTGAAAATAATAGATATTAGACACCATATAATAATTGAAAATAATAGATATAAGACACCATATAATAATTGAAAATAATAGATATTAGACACCATATAATAATTGAAAATAATAGATATTAGACACCATATAATAATTGAAAATAATAGATATTAGACACCATATAATAATTGAAAATAATAGATATTAGACACCATATAATAATATAAAATAATAGATATTAGACACCATATAATAATTGAAAATAATAGATATTAGACCCCATATAATAATTGAAAATAACAGATATTAGACCCCATGTAATAATTGAAAAACATAGATATTAGACACCATATAATAATTGAAAATAATAGATATTAGACACCATATAATAATTGAAAATAATAGATATTAGACACCATATAATAATTGAAAATAATAGATATTAGACCCCATATAATACTTGAAAATAAAAGATATTAAATCCCATGTAATAATTGAAAAAAATAGATATTAGACACCATATAATAATTGAAAATAATAGATATTAGACACCATATAATAATTGAAAATAATAGATATTAGACACTATATAATAATTGAAAATAATAGATATTAGACACCATATAATAATTGAAAATAATAGATATTAGACCCCATATAATAATTGAAAATAATAGATATAAGACACCATATAATAATTGAAAATAATAGATATTAGACACCATATAATAATTGAAAATAATAGATATTAGACACCATATAATAATTGAAAATAATAGATATTTGACACCATATAATAATTGAAAATAATAGATATTAGACACCATATAATAATTGAAAATAATAGATATTAGACACCATATAATAATTGAAAATAATAGATATTAGACACCATATAATAATTGAAAATAATAGATATTAGACACCATATAATAATTGAAAATAATAAATATTAGACCCCATATAATAATTGAAAATAACAGATATTAGACCCCATGTAAAAATTGAAAAAAATAGATATTAGACACCATATAATAATTGAAAATAATA
The DNA here is from genome assembly GCF_053919585.1 of Euprymna scolopes. NCBI lineage: Eukaryota > Metazoa > Mollusca > Cephalopoda > Sepiida > Sepiolidae > Euprymna > Euprymna scolopes. The sequence continues at coordinate 61,636,093 of NC_136498.1, read as the reverse complement.
GATATTAGACACCATATAATAATTGAAAAAAATAGATATTAGACACCATATAATAATTGAAAATAATAGATATTAGACCCCATATAATACTTGAAAATAAAAGATATTAGATCCCATGTAATAATTGAAAAAAATAGATATTAGACACCATATAATAATTGAAAATAATAGATATTAGACACAATATAATAATTGAAAATAATAGATATTAGACACCATATAATAATTGAAAATAATAGATATTAGACACCATATAATAATTGAAAATAACAGATATTAGACCCCATATAATAATTGAAAATAATAGATATAAGACACCATATAAAAATTGAAAATAATAGATATTAGACACCATATAATAATTGAAGATAATAGATATTAGACACCATAAAATAATTGAAAATAATAGATATTAGACACCATATAATAATTGAAAATAATAGATATTAGACACCATATAATAATTGAAAATAATATATATTAGACCCCATATAATAATTGAAAATAATAGATATTAGACACCATATAATAATTGAAAATAATAGATATTAGACCCCATATAATAATTGAAAATAATAGATATTAGACACCATATAATAATTGAAAATAATAGATATTAGACACTATATAATAATTGAAAATAATAGATATTAGACCCCATATAATAATTGTAAATAATAGATATTAGACACCATATAATAATTGAAAATATTAGATATTAGACCCCATATAATAATTGAAAATAATAGATATTAGACACCATATAATAATTGAAAATAATAGATATTAGACACCATATAATAATTGAAAATAATAGATATTAGACACCATATAATAATTAAAAATAATAGATATTAGACCCCATATAATAATTGAAAATAATAGATATTAGACACCATATAATAATTGAAAATATTAGATATTAGACACCATACAATAATTGAAAATAATATATATTAGACCCCATATTATAATTGAAAATAATAGATATTAGACACCATATAATAATTGAAAATAATAGATATTAGACACCATATAAGAATTGAAAATAATAGATATTAGACACCATATTATAATTGAAAATAATAGATATTAGACACCATATAATAATTGAAAATAATAGATATTAGACACCATATAATAATTGAAAATAATAGATATACGACACCATATAATAATTGAAAATAATAGATATTAGACACCATATAATAATTGAAAATAATAGATATTAGACACCATATAATAATTGAAAATAATAGATATTAGACACCATATAATAATTGAAAATAATAGATATTAGACACCATATAATAATTGAAAATAATAGATATTAGACCCCATATAATAATTGAAAATAATAGATATTAGACACCATATAATAATTGAAAATAATAGATATTAGACACCATATAATAATTGAAAATAATAGATATTAGACACCATATAATAATTGAAAATAATAGATATTAGACACCATATAATAATTGAAAATAATAGATATTAGACCCCATATAATAATTGAAAAAAATAGATATTAGACACCATATAATAATTGAAAATAATAGATATTAGACACCATATAATAATTGAAAATAATAGATATTAGACCCTATATAATAATTGAAAATAATAGATATTAGACACCATATTATAATTGGAAATAATAGATATTAGCCCCCATATAATAATTTAAAATAATAAATATTAGACACCATATAATAATTGAAAATAATAGATATTAGACACCATATAATAATTGAAAATAATAGATATTAGACACCATATAATAATTGAAAATAATAGATATTAGACACCATATAATAATTGAAAATAACAGATATTAGACCCCATATAATAATTGAAAATAATAGATATAAGACACCATATAAAAATGGAAAATAATAGATATTAGACACCATATTATAATTGAAAATAATAGATATTAGACACCATAAAATAATTGAAAATAATAGATATTAGACACCATATAATAATTGAAAAAAATAGATATTAGACACCATATAATAATTGAAAATAATAGATATTAGACACTATATAATAATTGAAAATAATAGATATTAGACCCCATATAATAATTGTAAATAATTGATATTAGACACCATATAATATTTTAAAATAATAGATATTAGACCCCATATAATAATTGAAAATAATAGATATTAGACACCATATAATAATTGAAAATAATAGATATTAGACACCATATAATAATTGAAAATAATAGATATTAGACACCATATAATAATTGAAAATAATAGATATTAGACCCCATATAATAATTGAAAATAATAGATATTAGACACCATATAATAATTGAAAATATTAGATATTAGACACCATATAATAATTGAAAATAATATATATTAGACCCCATATAATAATTGAAAATAATAGATATAAGACACCATATAATAATTGAAAATAATAGATATTAGACCCCATATAAGAATTGAAAATAATAGATATTAGACACCATATTATAATTGAAAATAATAGATATTAGACACCATATAATAATTGAAAATAATAGATATTAGACACCATATAATAATTGAAAATAATAGATATAAGACACCATATAATAATTGAAAATAATAGATATTAGACCCCATATAATAATTGAAAATAATAGATATTAGACCCCATATAATAATTGAAAATAACAGATATTAGACCCCATGTAATAATTGAAAATAATAGATATTAGACACCATATAATAATTGAAAATAATAGATATTAGACCCCATATAATAATTGAAAATAATAGATATTAGACACCATATAATAATTGAAAATAATAGATATTAGACACCATATAATAATTGAAAATAATAGATATTAGACACCATATAATAATTGAAAATAACAGATATTAGACCCCATATAATAATTGAAAATAATAGATATTAGACACCATATAATAATGTGAATATAATAGATATTAGACACCATATAATAATTGAAAATTACAGATATTAGACCCCATATAATAATTAAAAATAATAGATATTAGACACCATATAAAAATTGAAAATAATAGATATTCGACACCTTATAATAATTGAAAATAATAGATATTAGACCCCATATAATAATTGAAAATATTAGATATTAGACACCATATAAAAATTGAAAATAATAGATATTAGACACCATATAATAATTGAGAATAATAGATATTAGACACCATATAATAATTGAAAATAATAGATATTAGACACCATATAATAATTGAAAATAATAGATATTAGACCCCATATAATAATTGAAAATAATAGATATTAGACACCATATAATAATTGAAATCAATAGATATTAGACACCGTATAATAATTGAAAATAATAGATATTAGACCCCATATAATAATTGAAAATAATAGATATTAGACCCCATGTAATAATTGAAAAAAATAGATATTAGACACCATATAATAATTGAAAATAATAGATATTAGACACCATATAATAATTGAAAATAATAGATATTAGACACCATATAATAATTGAAAATAATAGATATTAGACCCCATATAAGAATTGAAAATAAAAGATATTAGATCCCATGTAATAATTGAAAAAAATAGATATTAGACACCATATAATAATTGAAAATAATAGATATTAGACACCATATAATAATTGAAAATAATAGATATTAGACACCATATAATAATTGAAAATAATAGATATTAGACACCATATAATAATTGAAAATAACAGATATTAGACCCCATATAATAATTGAAAATAATAGATATAAGACACCATATAAAAATTTAAAATAATAGATATTAGACACCATATAATAATTGAAAATAATAGATATTAGACACCATAAAATAATTGAAAAAAATAGATATTAGACACCATATAATAATTGAAAATAATAGATATTAGACACCATATAATAATTGAAAATAATAGATATTAGACACCATATAATAATTGAAAATAATAGATATTAGACACCATATAATAATTGAAAATAATAGATATTAGACACTATATAATAATTGAAAATAATAGATATTAGACCCCATATAATAATTGTAAATAATAGATATTAGACACCATATAATAATTGAAAATAATAGATATTAAACCCCATATAATAATTGAAAATAATAGATATTAGACACCATATAATAATTGAAAATAATAGATATTAGACACCATATAATAATTGAAAATAATAGATATTAGACACCATATAATAATTGAAAATAATAGATATTAGACCCCATATAATAATTGAAAATAATAGATATTAGACACCATATAATAATTGAAAATATTAGATATTAGACACCATATAATAATTGAAAATAATATATATTAGACCCCATATTATAATTGAAAATAATAGATATTAGACACCATATAATAATTGAAAATAATAGATATTAGACACCATATAAGAATTGAAAATAATAGATATTAGACACCATATTATAATTGAAAATAATAGATATTAGATACCATATAATAATTGAAAATAATAGATATTAGACACCATATAATAATTGAAAATAATAGATATAAGACACCATATAATAATTGAAAATAATAGATATTAGACACCATATAATAATTGAAAATAATAGATATTAGACACCATATAATAATTGAAAATAATAGATATTAGACACCATATAATAATTGAAAATAATAGATATTAGACACCATATAATAATTGAAAATAATAGATATTAGACCCCATATAATAATTGAAAATAATAGATATTAGACACCATATAATAATTGAAAATAATAGATATTAGACACCATATAATAATTGAAAATAATAGATATTAGACCCCATATAATAATTGAAAATAATAGATATTAGACACCATATAATAATTGAAAATAATAGATATTAGACACCATATAATAATTGAAAATAATAGATATTAGACCCTATATAATAATTGAAAATAATAGATATTAGACACCATATAATAATTGAAAATAATAGATATTAGCCCCCATATAATAATTTAAAATAATAGATATTAGACACCATATAATAATTGAAAATAATAGATATTAGACACCATATAATAATTGAAAATAATAGATATTAGACACCGTATAATAATTGAAAATAAAAGATATTCGACACCGTATAATAATTGAAAATAATAGATATTAGACACCATATAATAATTGAAAATAATAGATATTAGACCCCATATAATAATTGAAAATAATAGATATTAGACCCCATATAATAATTGAAAATAATAGATATTAGATCCCATGTAATAATTGAAAATAATAGATATTAGACCCCATATAATAATTGAAAATAATAGATATTAGACCCCATATAATAATTGAAAATAATGGATATTAGACACCATATAATAATTGATCATAATAGATATTAGACACCGTATAATAATTGAAAATAATAGATATTAGACACCATATAATAATTGAAAATAATAGATATTAGACACCATATAATAATTGAAAATAATAGATATTAGACACCATATAATAATTGAAAATAATAGATATTAGACACCATTTAATAATTGAAAATAATAGATATTAGACACCATATAATAATTGAAAATAATAGATATTAGACCCCTATATAATAATTGAAAATAATAGATATTTGACACCATATAATAATTGAAAACAATAGATATTAGACACCGTATAATAATTGAAAATAATAGATATTAGACCCCATATAATAATTGAAAATAATAGATATTAGACCCCATGTAATAATTGAAAAAAATAGATATTAGACACCATATAATAATTGAAAATAATAGATATTAGACACCATATAATAATTGAAAATAATAGATATTAGACACCATATAATAATTGAAAATAATAGATATTAGACCCCATATAATACTTGAACATAACAGATATTAGATCCCATGTAATAATTGAAAAAAATAGATATTAGACACCATATAATAATTGAAAATAATAGATATTAGACACCATATAATAATTGAAAATAATAGATATTAGACACCATATAATAATTGAAAATAATAGATATTAGACACCATATAATAATTGAAAATAACAGATATTAGACCCCATATAATAATTGAAAATAATAGATATAAGACACCATATAAAAATTGAAAATAATAGATATTAGACACCATATAATAATTGAAAATAATAGATATTAGACACCATAAAATAATTGAAAATAATAGATATTAGACACCATATAATAATTGAAAATAATAGATATTAGACACCATATAATAATTGAAAATAATAGATATTAGACCCCATATAATAATTGAAAATAATAGATATTAGACACCATATAATAATTGAAAATAATAGATATTAGACACTATATAATAATTGAAAATAATAGATATTAGACCCATATAATAATTGTAAATAATAGATATTAGACACCATATAATAATTGAAAATAATAGATATTAGACCCCATATAATAATTGAAAATAATAGATATTAGACACCATATAATAATTGAAAATAATAGATATTAGACACCATATAATAATTGAAAATAATAGATATTAGACACCATATAATAATTGAAAATAATAGATATTAGACCCCATATAATAATTGAAAATAATAGATATTAGACACCATATAATAATTGAAAATATTAGATATTAGACACCATATAATAATTGAAAATAATATATATTAGACCCCATATTATAATTGAAAATAATAGATATTAGACACCATATAATAATTGAAAATAATAGATATTAGACACCATATAATAATTGAAAATAATAGATATTAGACACCATATTATAATTGAAAATAATAGATATTAGACACCATATAATAATTGAAAATAATAGATATTAGACACCATATAATAATTGAAAATAATAGATATAAGACACCATATAATAATTGAAAATAATAGATATTAGACACCATATAATAATTGAAAATAATAGATATTAGACACCATATAATAATTGAAAATAATAGATATTAGACACCATATAATAATTGAAAATAATAGATATTAGACACCATATAATAATTGAAAATAATAGATATTAGACCCATATAATAATTGAAAATAATAGATATTAGACACCATATAATAATTGAAAATAATAGATATTAGACACCATATAATAATTGAAAATAATAGATATTAGACACCATATAATAATTGAAAATAATAGATATTAGACACCATATAATAATTGAAAATAATAGATATTAGACCCCATATAATAATTTAAAATAATAGATATTAGACACCATATTATAATTGAAAATAATAGATATTAGACACCATATAATAATTGAAAATAATAGATATTAGACCCTATATAATAATTGAAAATAATAGATATTAGACACCATATAATAATTGAAAATAATAGGTATTAGCCCCCATATAATAATTTAAAATAATAGATATTAGATACCATATAATAATTGAAAATAATAGATATTAGACACCATATAATAATTGAAAATAATAGATATTAGACACCGTATAATAATTGAAAATAAAAGATATAGACACCGTATAATAATTGAAAATAATAGATATTAGACACCATATAATAATTGAAAGTAATAGATATTTGACCCCATATAATAATTGAAAATAATAGATATTAGACCCCATATAATAATTGAAAATAATAGATATTAGATCCCATGTAATAATTGAAAATAATAGATATTAGACCCCATATAATAATTGAAAATAATAGATATTAGACCCCATATAATAATTGAAAATAATGGATATTAGACACCATATAATAATTGATCATAATAGATATTAGACACCGTATAATAATTGAAAATAATAGATATTAGACACCGTATAATAATTGAAAATAATAGATATTAGACACCATATAATAATTGAAAATAATAGATATTAGACAACATATAATAATTGAAAATAATAGATATTGGACACCGTATTATAATTGAAAATAATAGATATTAGACACCATATAATAATTGAAAATAATAGATATTAGACACCATATAATAATTGAAAATAATAGATATTAGACAACATATAATAATTGAAAATAATAGATATTAGACACCATATAATAATTGAAAATAATAGATATTAGACACCATATAATAATTGAAAATAATAGATATTAGACACCATATAATAATTGAAAATAATAGATATTAGACACCATATAATAATTGAAAATACGTACTGTTCAAATTTCACAAAAATCAGTTATTTGAAAATTTTTTGGAAGGGCTTCAACAACATTTCTTCTCTCTTCACCTAAGATTAAATTAAATTAAAGACAGCCTACATTATTCACACTTATTCCTATCGACTTTGTTCAAAAATGCATAATAATCGGTTAATTAGTTAAGGACTGAATTATATGCATACAAATATTTAACCTGTGCACATACTGTTAAGTTTGCAGGTTTAAACAAGTAACGTAGAAAGCAATACAAATGACGACTCAACAAACAAAGGTAGATCAAATAAGAAGTGTATAAGGAAAATGTATATTTACAGGATATTTACATAATGGTGTCAAATAAGAGAGTCTTTGCTGGAGAAACATATCTGCTCTAGGCGACCTTCGGTGGCTTCTGATGAACACACACTCAGACTAACTGAGTCTTCCTATTTATGTGTAATTACTATCCACATATGCAAATGAATGTGTGCCACCACAACACATACATAACTTTATATGAACAAAGATGTGTGTGATTTTGCTTAGTTTTAGATAAAAAAAAAATAATGCGATTACCTATCCTCCTTTTTAGTAGCCAATTTTGTTTACATTGTGAGTGAGGGGGAGGGACAGACAAGTTTTCTTTCATGAAGTGATTGTCATCAACAAAGAGCCCTAGGGAAACAAACCTTGATTTACTTATATTTATTATAATAATGTATTGAAATATTTTTTGACATAATTGAATCTTTTTCAAAAAACACCCGACTAGCTGAAACCACCGTCAATAATTTTCCCCACTCCCTATCTGTGCCTAAATCAAAACGTAGATACCATGAAAAAAAGTGTCTTTCTTAGAACTACACGCCTGTGGAACTCTGTTCCGCTTGCCTGTTTCCCTCCCGACTTCAACCTGGATGTCTTCAAGTCCAACACAAACAAATTCCTGATGAACCGCCCCCCTAAGTAATGACACTTTACAAATTCTCCAATACTATTGCTACACTATCCCTTTGATTACTGTACACACAATAACCCTTATCCCTGAGTGGTCATTGGGCCTTGATAAGTGGTGAACTCCATTACATTAAATTTACTAGGTATGATCACAAAGATTTAACAGATTGAATGGGTGATAAGAACTAACCAATCAGATACCAGAATCGCTGTGTAACATATACTTTGAATTGTTCAGCCACAGCTTTTCATCTTGAAACAAGACGAGAATCACTGCTAATTGTGACTGGATTAATACCACTATTCGTTACATGGAATTTTTTATAATTCAAAGCTTTTCTGACTGGATTGATGCTGCTAATTTTTGCTTTTTTTTTTTTTACATAGTGATCACCACTTATCAAGGCCCGGAAGCCACTCAGGGATAAGGGTTATTGCAAGTACATTACGTTAGGAGATTTGCTGAAGTGTTTACTTAAGGGGGCGGTTCATTAGGAATTTGTTAACATTGGACTTGAAGACATCCAAGTTGTAGTCCGGAGGGAAGCAGGCAGACGGAACAGAGTTCCACAGGCGTGCAGTTCTAAGGGCACTACATTTAATATCGGCAGTTGGATAATTTTTTAATCTCTATTATAGAGTTATTTGTTTTGTTATCCCTTTTTGGATCATTTTCCTATTACAAAAATAGCTTTCCACTCAATTGTCAGCTAAATGACGTTTAAATAAAAAAATAATTGGATTGATGTTGCTAATTTGATTGATGATTAAGACAACTACATTTAATATTCGCGATTAGATAATTTTCTTTACACCAAGACAGTTATTTCTTTTGCCATCGATATCGGATCATTTGTCTATTACGACGATTGCAGGAGATTAAATGACTTACTGACAAATTAAAATAACAAATTCATGTGCATTTAAAGACATGAGACGGATGTACTTAATATTCGTCACGACAATTGTCCTTGAAATTGATCTGACAGACAGTCTGTAGTACTGACTTCCGGAGATAAACAAAAATAAAACAAATAAATAAAACAGACAAAGGAAAGCCTCGCCAAACAGTTATACATATTTTATTTTACTCTCGGAAATTAGGGACATCAACACCTACTATCTTATATGACACATTATGCTGGCAAATAAACGTAATAGAATTGAAAATTATTGAAAATTTCTTTTGATATTGTCATTATGTTTTATATGTTAACTCGTGTGTACGGTATTTCCTACGAACTACATTGATATAACCTTCATACACAACTTCTTTCATTCTTTCATAAATATTCATATTCAAATATATTTATATATATATATATATATATATATATATATATATATATATATATTAGTGATGAGAGGATTCCAATATTGTTCCCGATTCCGATACAATTACCGATTCTGTTCTACGTTTCCTATTTTGATACCATTACCGATTCCGATTCTTTTAAATTACTAATCATAGGGTTCTTTTTTTTATTTTATTACCGCAAATCCTACGTAATATATTTTGGTAAACATAAAAATACTCGTAAATAAACTTCATACTTTAGTTTTACATTTTTATCGTTAATACTAGCCGAGGAACACTAAGTTTTTAACAAAAACAAACAAAAAACAATAAAAAGAATCGTTTTTTGGCATCAGAAAATAGACACACATTTTCCCGATTCCAATATCAAATCTGATGCTCCAAAATGTTCCGACTTTTTCAATTCCCGATTCTGATTCTGATTAATGATTACAGCACTAAACTTGAAAAAATGCTTACAAAGTAAGGTATAAAAATTAAATTTAAATTGAATCAAAAATTACCTTGGATTTATTTTATGTAATGTACATTTTGCTGCAATTTAAAAACATTATCTTTCATCTAGCAATTAATGATATAGATATAAAATTTTCAATTATATATTTTTTTAAAGTTCAACAGAATGTACATTACATAAAATAAATCCAAGGTAATTTTTTGATTCAATTTAAATTAAATTTTTATACCTTACTTTATAAAATTTATAAAAGCGCACTTTGAAGATAAATAAATTTCAAATTGAATCTTGTCCCTTTATTTTTAAAGCCTATAGTAAAAACATTTTGTTTAACAATTTTCATGCCTTGGATGAAATACTTTTCTAACTTGCATATATATATATATATATATATATATATATATATATATATATATATATATATATATATATATATATATATATATATATATATATAGTGACATGAAGACAAGTACATATTAGTATGGTTGATTATTTAATGTACAGTATTTAATTATATCTATTTAGACAACAAAATCAAAACGGAAATCTGTGTTTGAAAAAAAAAAGCAAACAAATGGACATTGATGAACTCATCGTTTGGCTTTAAGCATCTGAAGAAGGTCAGAGGATGAGTTGGCCGAAACGTGGTGGAACACCAACAACTATGAATATAAGAATAACATTCTGCAAAAAGAATGAATGCACAAATTGTGAAGTCTTATCTCAAAGGATTAAAAAAATGGAAACAAAAAAAAATAAATAAATAAATAAATAATAATAATAATAATAATAATAATAATAATAATAATAATAATAATAATAATAATAATAATAATAATAATACAATTTGGTACGCACCTGACAATGGAGGACCAAATAAGAAACCAAAATTAGATTTATGAAACCATAAAATCCAACCTATGATCACACTTCGGGGACTGTGGCACAGTGGATAAAGGGATTGAGTCTCTATGACTCTAGGTGACGTTTGTCTGAAGATAGCGGTTTCAATCCTACCCAAGCAGGCCAGAGGATTAGTTGGCCAAAACGTGGTGAGACAGCAATAAGTATGGAAAGCAGTAATTACTGTGGATAGAGTTAAAAAACTCAGCATATCTATCCCACCGCGATTAATTACCTGAAGAAGACCAGAGGATAACTTGGCCGAAACGTAGTGAAACAATAACTAGGAATATGATGATAATAGACCGCAAAAAAGATGAATGCAAGTTTTGCTGATGGGTTTGTCCTGGATATTATTGCGATTCTTTTTTCCTGATTATTGTTGTTAACCCAACTACTGCTGAAACAAGCTTATTGTCGCAAGAAAGTGATAAAAAAAAGCCAAATATCTTTGCAAATTACATTTTGTGCGTTAAATGTCTTTGTTGCCACGATCATTGTTTCCATTTATACACGGAGGACAAGCACGTGTTAAACTGCTAGATATATCCTTGCAACAGGTTAAGAGAAATAAAGAAAGAAGAGATAAAAAAATAAACGCAAAAGTTATAAAAAATAAGAACTGCAAAAGCAACATGCGTCCGTTAAAAATGTGCATCTGACCATAGAAATGACATGTAAAACTTAAGTGTGACTGACCAGAGAAAATGTTATTTCAAACTTAAGCACAACAGACTAATGAAAGTGTTATTTCAAATTTAAATAATTTTTTTTCAAATTCAAGCATGACAGACGAAGGAAAATGTTATTTCAAACTTAGATCGAACAGACTAATGAACATATTATTTCAAGCTTAAGCATGGAAGATCAATGAAAATATTATCTAAAACTTAAGCATGGCAAACAAATAAAATGTCATTTCGAACTTAAGCATGACAAACCAATAAAAATGTTATTTCGAACTTATTCATTCGAAATTATTCGAAATTGACAGATCAATGAAAATGTCATTTCGAACTTAAGCATGACAAACTAATAAAAATGTTATTTTAAACTTAAGAATGATAGACGAATGAAAATATTATTTTAAACTTGAAAATTACAGACTAAGGAAAACATAATTTAAAACTTAAGCATGGTAGATAAATGAAAACGTTTTTAAAACTTAAACATAAAAGACAAATTAAAATGTTATTTCGAATTTAAGTATGACTGTCTAATGAATATATTATTTCAAACTTAAGCATAACATACCAGTGAAAATGGTATTATGTCAGACCAAGAAAAATGCTCTTTCAGACAAACGTGACTTACCAATAGATTGGCACATTCTCTTATAGAATTCTTGGACATACAAGGTGCTTTCAATAAAGTTCCAAACTTTTTTCGTATGAGCACTTTTATTGATACTATACACATGAAACTCTAGTCCCCTTCGAAGTAATCTCCTCCGGCTGCAATGCATTTGTTGTACTGTTCCAAGAACTTCTGGAAGGTCCTATAGAAGTCCTCTTGTGTGAGCGTGTCAATGATTTTCATCTTTCATCTATTCACTTGTCTCATAAGAACAGCCTCTAATGTTTTCCTTGACCTTAAGGAATAATCAAAAGTCAAAGGGAGCAAGGTATAGACAATAGGGAGGATAGGGAACTGTCTTGATGCCCATCTTGGTCAAATAATCTGTTACAAGGATAGATTGGTGTATTGTCCTGGTGGAAATGCCACTGACCCGATTTGAAGAATGCTGGCCTCTTCCAACGATATCTCTTCCTGAACTCCTTTAAAACCTAAACATAATATTCCTTTTTTTTTTACATGGTAGTCACCACTTATCAAGGCCTGGAAGCCACTCGGTGATAAGGGTTATTGCGTGTACAGTAATCAATGGAATAGTATCATAGTAATCGTTAGTATTGGAAATTTGATAAAGTATCTTACTTAAGGGGGCGGTTCATCAGGAAAATGTTTATGTTGGGCTTGAAGACATCCAGGTTGTAGTCAGGTGGGAAACAGGCAAATGGACGAGAGTTCCACAGGCGTGCACTTCTAAGAAAGAAGCTTTGTTCATGGAGTCTATGTTTTGATTTTGGCACAGATAAAGAGTGGGGAAAATTATTGACAATAGTTTTAGCTAGACGGGTGTTTATCGTGAAAGATAGGCGAGGAGGGGCCAGAGATTGGAGCTCAGACGAGCACTTGCCATGGAAGTAATGATAAAACAAAGACAGGCTTGCAATGTCTCTTCTGTGGGAGAGAGGTTGCAGGGAAGAGAAAAAGGTATCTCCCACTAAGCCACGAAGTCTATTTTGTACTCTGTCAAGGCAGAATAGGCCGTTTTTAACAGCTCCTGCCCATATGTGGCAGTAGTACTCTATGCTTGGATGTGTTTACTGTCTGTCGACTGAGAACCCAATACATGTAGATCATGTCCGTGTTGTCAAAAAATTTGATGATTTGCTCTTTCTGGCCTTCTTGAATCTGGGAGAGCCAGCTGCTTTTACTGGAAACTCTGTCTCTTGGTCTCTGGGCCAAAGCAGTAGATCGAGCTTTCACACAGGTCACCAGACCATCAAGAACTGTGAGATCTGAATTGATCAGCACAACCATTTCTCTACCGTCATGACGTTTTTCTTTCTGATCTTCTCTGAGCACCTTTGAGACAAACTTCACACAAATCTTCCACATCTTCAGTTTCTCGCAAATAATTGTGTGTACAGTTCCCACACTGACATCAAACTGTGCACTTATTATTTCTGTAGACACATAACAGTCCGTATTCATGAAATGTTCGATTTTGCCAATCAATCCTGCTGTTCTGACGTCTTTACTCCTCCCATACCTCTCATCATCCCTCACAGACTCCCTACCTTCCTTGAATCTCTTATGCCAATCAAAAACTGATGCTCGATTCATGCAAGATGGTCCAAAAGCAGTTTGAAGTAGCCCGTGCGTTTCTGTGGCATTTTTCCAACTTTAAAACAGAATTTTTTTGCATATCATTCTTCTAACGTCTCCTCATGCCGAGATTGCATTTTTGACATGCACCAATTGTGACAATCAGGTTTTAGTAGGTTGCATTCCAATTCTTGCTGAAGCTGTTCATTTGAATTGGAAATCATAAAAATTGGTCAGTCATCTCATAAGATGTATAGCAATAACATACTGAATTTTTGAGTTTCTATGACAATTTTAAATGCCTGTACAAAAAAGTCTGGAATCTTATTGAAGGCAATTCGCACTTAAAACAAGATACATTCCATTCGTGTTTACAATCAAGATGTTATTTTAAACTGAATGATGACAGACCAATGATAAAACTATATTATACTTTAGCCTGACAGACTGTCCTACAGACATATCCTCTTCTACAGATGCAACGACACTTCTCAAAAAAAGATACAAAGATGTTGTTTGGCTGATACGTTTTTCCTATCTCCTTCCATCTTTATCTATTTACGGACAGAAAGAGTCAGTTCCTTAACGATCACAGAGTGTTTCTTTGTGGGTTAAAGAGATAAAACTTGAGGACTTTCTTCGTATTGTTATCTGTAGCGGACTGGAAAAAAAGAGAACCAACTTCAGGTTAAGGCGATAACGAAAGATAGTTTGCACTAAAAGAGTTAGTGCTGATTAAAAATAAGACCAATGCCTCAAGTGCTATGCTTCAATGTTGAGAAAACATGTCCCCCCCCCCGCGCAACCACCACCAATTTTCGATCGATCGATGCTACCAATGCTGGCAGAAAATGTGGACTCACTAATCTTAGAAAAAAAAAACACCTCTTTTCTCTTATCTTGGATCCATAAAAAATAAACTACGCATAAATCTGAGAGAAATGCAAAATATTTTATGCAGTAACCATACGTTCTGGTTTCGTGGATTATAGATGGCTTAGAAAGGCAGAAGAGTTCTGTTTAAAAATGCCATTTTTATCTAATTAAAAAAATTAGAATGCATGGTAAAAAGTACTACGAAAACTAGTACACTAAAAAAAAAAAATTAATTTTTTTTTTTTTTTTTAAAGCAGCACATGATTTATATAACACGCACTAAAATAAAATACTCTACCGAATCTACCAAATTTTAATATGTGGAAATAGTTTGACAGATATTTTTCTGTAAAAAAAGATCTTACAAATCGTTTCCATGCGTTAAAACTAAGTACGTTCTGGCATTTTTAAGGCAAGGGTTTATGTTATTGAGTGTGAATTAGTTTGAATTTCTGTTACATTTTCATTAACGCTGAATTCAGCAATGTTAAATCGTATGTTACGTTCTCACGCGTGAGTGATCAAGTAAACAAATAAAATAAAGCCTATTTATATATACATGCGTAGAGCTTTATACCTGCTGGGGTTTTTTTTCATTCTCATCATCGTCGCCATTTCTCTTAGCCATTTTGTGAGTGGCCGCATCGTCGAGTGGTTGTCAATCATCTGCTTAACTAACAAGAACAAAAACGGGCATACGGGGAAAAAAACTGAGTTTCTTCAAGGTTTTATTGGATATAATAGAGTCTTTATTAGAGAGAGACCAACTGTTATATTCTGTTCTTATTTACTTTAACATACTAACTTACTAACATAAGAAATGAGCGACACTGACGGACAGTTAATCGAGGTAACACTTAGTTTAGATTATTTCTACATTGCTTGTGTGTCCTGTTTGCCTGACTTTCAATGAAGAGACTGCACTGAACCCTTTGTCTCGTTCGATAAAATGGTATTGTTATATCCTGACATCGTTTGACTATGCTTTATCTACTTCTGTTTGCAGCTTAGTTATCGCGACATGTACTTGCATCATCAAAATACACACTGGCTAACTAAATTGCTACTTACTGGCGTAGGGTACAAAACGTGTAACACTTTTAAAATTAAAAATAATTTTACAAATTGTTTCACACGTTAAAACTTTGCTGGTTTGATAGAGAATTATCTTTTAATGCGTTTTTTTTTAATATATAAATTCTGTGTTTCTTTTTAATTATCAAAATAACTTTGACCTTCAATATTCAAGATTCATTTCAATTGAAAGACAAGAAATTGACATTTTTTTGTTGGAAAAAAAAACAAAAAATAAATATTAATGTTATTACATACCTTTACATGCTTTCTTATCACTAGGGACGATCTTTTTTTTTGTTGCCCCCCCCCCCACAAAAGGAGGATGGATCTGTAAATTCACCCTTGTCCGTTCATCTATTCGTCCGTTCATCTGTCTGCATTTTTCTCAATAATTACGCCTTGGAATTTTTTTCAAATTTTGCACAAACATTAAACCTGATATGAGTAAAAAAAAAAGTAACAGAACAGATTTTCCAGGAAAACTCTGGTTGTCCCCCCCCCACGGGGTGCCTTTCGGGTTAAAATGACTAAAATTGACACTTTTGTGCTTATTAAAAACAAATTGATGCCTTAGATTTTTATAAAACTTTCAGAAAAGTTGTAACTAACTGATTTCAATATAATTTTCTTTTTCTATGCTTCGTGATAACTCTTGAGTGTGCCTCCCGAAGGCTCTGTTAGGGCTAATAAAAACACTCCATTTTTGTGACTATTTTACCATATTTATTCAAAATTTTCTGTGTACGTCTATTTAGCAATTTTGCATGGTGCTGCACTCAAATTTAAATAAGTCCTTGGGGACTTTTGGGACTACAATGAGAGGGGCAACTCATGAACTTTCTTTTTTTTTGCATGGTGCAGAATTCAAATGTACATATGTTAAGGCCTAAAACTGTACCGTTTGTTCATTTTCACCAGGAGTTGTCGTCCCCTGGGGACTTTTGGTGCTAAATGGGGAGGTGCTGAATTTAGTTATTTTTTTTATGCCTCGTTCACTGTGCATTCACGGGGGACCATGCATGCTTCACTTGTTTACTAGGAGTTTACCACTTATCAAAGCCAGAAGCGACTCAAGGGTACGAGTGAAACATTTCAATGAGGAGGTGTAATGGTGGAAATGGGGTAGAATGTAATTATGTAAGAAGACAACTCATCAATAAGTTGTTTACATTAGACTTGAAAACGACCATGCTTTAGTAAACTGGGAGCTTCCTGACGATATTGTGTTCCAGAGACGGGCAGTTCTAGGAAAAGAATTTGCTCATGAAATTTTCGTTTAGTTTTAAGCACAGATAGAGAGTAAGGAAAATGGTTGATAGTGGCTGTAGCTAGACGAGTATTGATGGCAAGCGTTTTACAAGGGAGAACAATAGATTGGAGCTCATTTGAGCAACTTCCATGAAAATAATTATAGACCCACAACGTCCCTTCAGTGAGTAAGAGATAGTAGAAAGGAGAAAATGACAGTACCTACTATATTTCAAAGTCAGCTCTGGAGCCTGTTGAGGCAGAAAAGATTGTTCTTAGCAACTTCTCCCAAGATGTAGCAACAGCACCCCATTCAGAATTGGCCAATCGTTTCAAATAGTAAACAAATATGTACAGAAGATTATTTACACTGACGCTGTTTTCCCGACATTTGTTGGCAATTGCGTTTTATAACAAAATACATGGTCCATTGAGAGAGCTTTCAGGTATCAGAGGGATTTTTTTATGGAAATCGCTCGAAACAAAGTTTGAAGCCAATTGATGTATGGAGTTAACAAGACCAAAAGTCAACTATCGCAAAGACAGAAGATACTTACTGACCTTAATGTTGTAGGTAGGAGGAAAGCAGTGAGCAGGAAGAAGCTACTGGATTAAGAAGCTGAAAAGTCCGAGACTATAAATGGAAGAAAAACAATGAGCAGGAAAAAATTTGGGGCAGCTTTCTGAAATTGATTTCTGTGTCCAGCACTTTCTCTCAAATTCACCCGTACTACTTCCTTCCATGTTTTCATTGGTTTTTCTCTGTGAACTGAACCTGTTACCTCAACTTTTCTACTCCAATGGATTCAATAAGTTGTAAATTCTCTGAATGTTAATAAAATGCATAGGTAATTCTAATTTTAATCTTTTTATTTTCTATGTTTGGCCCATTAAGAAAAAGCTTATTGTTTGAAGGCACCATACATAAAAAAAAAAATTAGAAATGTTTCCCTCATTGTAGACTGGGCGATCGCCGTAATGATGCTGCGGCTACTGCTGCTGCAGCTGCTACTGCTGATGATAGTGATAATGATGATGATCATCATCAGGGCGGTGACGGTAGCTAAATGGTTAACAACACGGACTAACAATCTATGTGTGCCAAGTTCAAAGCCAGTTCATTCCACAGAAACTCTTTCACTTAGGATGTTGGCAACCTTTACCTGCTCCCTCCTGTAATTAGCCGATGTCTTTCTTGAAAGGATTCTAACTAGAATGATATCAGGTAAACAAATGCCAACAATAATCATCCGATTTATTTGAAATGAATGAGTAATGATGCTCAATAACAACACCCACTATCATCATCATCATCATCAGTTTAACGTCGGTTCAAAGTGGTGGCATTTAGAAATTGACCTTCAACCTAACCTAAAATCTCAGACCAGATCTTTATCCTTCTTTTTCTTAAATCCATCTGCATGTTTTCTTTGTCCTTCTCTACTATTAACTCACACTGTCACCTCGACTGTTCTACCTCTACTAACCTAATTAACTCATCTATTCGATCAATGTGACCAAACCAGTGAAGTCTCCTGATCTACACACATTTTCCTTCTGTGCCAGCAACTTCATAGGTGTCTTTTTAGTTCAACCGAAGATATTTGTATAGAAGTGTGAAAGCACAGCGTAGAACGATAAAATTGTCACTCCAAAGAAAACTGCGCAACAGTTTTATTTTAAAACTTTCATTGAAAAAAATCAATTCAGGTAACTTGACTATGCAGTAGAGCTGACATCTATTCAATGTAATCCCCTTCGGCCTCAATCATCATCTCGATATGGGTTCGGAACTAGGAGCATGCTTTTTCTACAAGTAGTCCAGCAGGTTTAGGTTAGAGGAGGTTAGTGAGAGAAGGGTATAAAGTCGTAGCACTCCTTCTGAAGCCAATCCTGTGTCTCTTTGGATTTGTGGGCCGGCGTCGAGTCCTGCGACCACACCATGGTCTGCCATCAGCCACCTGATTGCACCAGGAGATCACCACACTCTTCAGCACATCCAGGTACACTTCGGTGTTGATTTTCAAGCCGACTACGAAGATGTGAGGTGACATGATGTGGCCCTTACTTGAAATCACACCAAAATTATAACCCTGGCTGGGAACTTTGTTTTCGTAACTCTTGGCACGTTTCCAAGTGTTGAATCGTTCGGATTTGCATTTTGAGGGTGCTGGCAATGGTCCTGTTTTCATAACTTGAATCTCTTGAGAGCATGAGTTGTACAGCGGTGCATCTCTAATCTCGCTCATTGAACATTGTGTCACTTTCAGACATGATAGAAGGCTCCTATCGCTCTTAGGATTTGTATACAACTGGCCAACTAGTAGATGGGCGGCAACAAAAAAAATGAAAACCAGTTTTCATCAAATGGAAATGGAATCATGTCGTCTTTTCTAGGGCATATGATCATTATTATATTTCAGTGACAAATGAAATCACACCAAAAGAAACCATTATGTTATAATGACAAAACATGCGTATCGCTCAAGGATTCTTTATGATTATAACCTAACCTGCAATCACTTTAGCTACAAATTTTGTCAGAATTTCCTTCTCCAATGATTGTTGCCATAGACTTGGCTGAAAAGTCTTTTCTACCTACAAACTGTTCTACTTCTACTCATCAAAATAACTCATTCATTCGATCAATGTGACCCAACCAATAAAGTCTCCTGATCTGTACACATCTCCCTATACTATCCAGGCTGCATAGTGTCTTTTCATACACTGCTTATTTGTTCCCTGTTTATCATTCTCAAAACATTTTATAACTAGGCGTACATGTTTTTTCTGTATTTCTTTACTCATGTTCACCTTTAACAAGGTATATCGACATTTGGATGTAAAGGACTACTATTTGGGACCAATAGCAAAGATTTACAAAATATGGGTTAGCATTACATTTAAACTTTTGCAAAATATTACATTTTTACTTGATATTGAGACCTAATTATCATCGTGATAGTTGGCTAGTTCAGCACTGATTGCATCACATACTATCTGAGTATGTGTGTATGTAAATACTGCTGTTATGACGATTAATCAGAATTGGGAATCGAAAAAAAATTGGACCATTTGAGTATACCGGAATCGGTATCGGAATCGGTATCGGAATTGAAAATATTTGTGCATATTTTCTGATGCCAAAACGATTCTTTTAATTGTCTTTTCTATTTCAATGTGTTTAAAGCTGAACCTTCCTTTGTTGGTAATAATTATAAAATAATAAATATTTAATGGTGTTTAACTACTAGTAAAACTAAAATTGATAGATGATTCCCTCCACAAGTATATATATTTTTTCTAATTAGGAAACTATCTCTACATTTAGCATGCGTTTTTATGGTAGTCAGGGGAAAAATAACAACCCTGTAGTTAAATATTTAGAGATTTAAAAAAAATCAGAATCAGGATCGGTAATTGTATCAGAATCAGGAATTTAGTACAGAATCGATAATTGTGTCGGAATCGGGGAAAAAATTGGAATCGTCCCATCACTAGTAAGTACACACGTACATACACAAGTTGTCCATTATAGGAAGGATATTGCTATCTTTGAGAATTTATATGGTGCACTTTTGCAGTGAGCTGTATGTATGGATGTACGTATATTCACAAAGAGGTATTGTTGACCAATAATCAATGATTTCTCTTGTCTTTAAGAAGCGTCTCCATTGCAAAAAAAGGAAAATTGGAGCTAACGGAATATGCTGATTAAATTAAGGAGACAACAATGAGAGATGGAAGCCGATAATAATGTCATAGCATTCACGATTTTTTTTTCCTAGTGATCTGATCAGAGAAGACTGACTATCTTCTTTTGCATCGGGGATGACTCTTTTGTTAGTTTTTCTTCCACGTGCAAGTAATATAAAAAAAGGCGAGTTGATCCTGAGGAAACAACGACGACAGCAACAAAATAAATAAATAAAATAGATAAAAGTACGAAAAAAAAAACGAAAAAAAATTTAAAAAATAAAAGTATGAAAAATGAAAAGGAAAAACTCAGAGTAAGAAAACCAAGAAAAGAAAAGAAGAAAAAAACTATAAAGAAAAAAAAAGGTGAGAGGAAAAAAGAAAACAGTCTTTTTCCCCCACATATTTATCTAGTCATAAAAACCTAGAATTCTGTCTTTCGTCATATGCACGTATTAGCACGTTAACATATTCTGTACCTGTTTTACAAATATTTTAATTGAAAGTGTTCTGACGAACTCTAACCACTAGTACATCCTCAACGTAAATACCCCCGACACATCCGGCAAGCAGCAAAACCCCACCCTTACACTGTGGAGATACCTAGATGCCATAAAGCTTTCTACTCAAATAACTTCCTCCTTCAAACTGCTAGACTTTGGAATTCCCTACCGGGTCCCTGCTTCCCTAACTGCACTGACATGCAAAAGTTCAAATTTAATGTGAACTGCCCAACTCCCTACATAGTATCCCAACAAATATGTTCCAAAATAGTAGCCCATGACGACTTAACGCATCTGTGTCTTGCTTGGGGTGGAATAACAGTATATAAAAAAATCGATTATTTGATGCATTAATATTAAGTGCAAAATAAATCCTGGTATATCTATATCTATGTCAACATAGCCAAAACTAACTAATCGATCATTATGGATTTCGGAACACAGCTGCTAGGCGTAAATGTACATAATGGGACTATATTTAGTTTTATTCAGTTTCATGCAAAGTAGATCAAAAGAGGATGAAAGCTCTTCGTGGACATTCAGATACCATCGATGTATTACTTGAGTGCAAAATAAATCCTGTTATATTTCTCTATATATAAAGTTAGGTTAGGTTTATATGCTTATATGCACACAAGACTTACTCCTAAACTAATTAACCGATCATTGTGAATTTTGAAACATAGCTGGTAGGCGTAATCATGGGTAATGTAGGCTATATTTAGTTTGATTCACTTTTTATACAATGTTGGTAAAGGGGAGGGTGAAAGCCTTTTGTGGAAATTCAAGTAGTTTCGATTTTTGTGAAACTTTAAGAATATGGATTAAACGTCGATCAATAAATATTCCCTAAAGCTGAGGCTACTTTAAGATGTTTCGGAGTGCATGATATAGGCTCAAACTTCCATTCTAACATTCAAATATTTCTGAGTTTCATTAAATTTACCCTTGAGCTGTTAGACATCAATTAAGCAAAATTCCTGGAATTTCAAAACATTCACAATTTTTCTTGTTGATCTGGTTAGAGAAGATCCACTATCTTCCTTTTGTGTTGGGATGACTCTTTGGTCAGTTTTTTTTTCCACGTCCAAGTAACAAAAAATGTTGAGTTGATCTTGACGAAACATCGAAAAAAAAACAAAAAAAAATTGATAAATAAAAGCACAAGTACAAAAAATAAAGGATAAAAAACAAAACAAAAACTCAAAAGTTGTTGTTTCACGACGTTTCGACCAACTATTCCTCTGGCCTTCATCAGGTTGCAGTGGATAGAGACATTGAATCTCTACGGTTCCAGGTGAGCATTGTTTGAAGATAGAGGTTTCAATCCTATCCAAAGCCAGCCAGAGGCTTACTTTGCTAAAAACGTGGTGAGACGACAACAACTATGGAAGACAGTAATTGCTAAGAATGCAGTTAGGAGATTCAGAGTTCCTATCCCGTCACGGTTACCACCTGACGAAGGCCAGAGGAATAGTTGGCCGAAACGTCGTGAAACAATAACAAAAAGATGAGGATAATAGTCTGCAATAAATAAATGAATAAATAATACTCATCTCAATAATGAATTCCAATTAATCTCTATATAAATAAAATGAACTCATTTTTTCTCGTCGGATTTTGACCTTAATAGGATTAAAAATCAAGATATTTCATGCAAATATAATATGCACAAACGGCAGAACAATATCTGAGGTGTGTTATAGGCTTATTATTTCTCAAATTCCTCGATAATCTTAGATTTCTATACTTTTTCTGCTGAGAAGTCACGGCCAAAATCGGTTAAGATCAATGGAAGTGGTAAAATATTTTCTCTCTAATAAATTCCTCCTCCCCCTGCCACCACTTAACACCGTTTGGGGATCGTTCACAAGAAACAGTTGAGAAGAGAACACCGGTTTGGCTTCGTAGTTCTTTCATGTGAAGTTATTTAAAATCACTAAACTAAGCTGCAGTGCTCTGTGGCGTAGTGGTTAGCGTGCTGGACAATTCACATTATATTTTCACGTTTGCGCCGACCTACCGTAGTCGTTTTTTTTTTTTTTTTTTTCCTCTAAACAACTGGAATGGACTTTTCTTGGTGGCCGAACTGTTAACGTTGCAGATGTTTTTTTTTTTTTTTTTTTTTTCACACTTTATTTTCCTACTTTTACTCATGACTCCGGGTTTGATCCTTCCTACTTACCTACCATAACATTTTTTAAAACTCCCTCCCCCCCGTCCCGGAAACAAACACTCGGGCAACGCCGGGTACCCCCGCTAGTTAAATAATAATTCACAATTGTATTTTTCAATTGCCTACACTGGGAATTGAACCTTCAATCTTGAAGTGAATATCACTTTTACAATTGATATTTTCCAAGTATAGATGTTATCGTCTGCCTTAATGAAATGTAATAGAAAAAGAAGAAAAACAAAATGTATCCATAAAAATGATTGGATTAGAAATTCAGAAATCAAAAAAAAAAAGAAAAAGGAGTTATCTCTATAGGCGTCATTTATAACGACCAGCTGATATAGAGAGATTGAAAAAAAATCTGCGGATTTTTAATGGTTAAAAATTCTTTATCTTGTCTTCAAACAGCAAATGGCTATTAAAACAAAAGACAGTAACACATAAAGTTTTCTTGGGATGGGGGGGGGGCTTGTGATTCGATTTTCTTATGTTTATTTCTGATTTGTGAGGCTGGTTGTACAATGAGAAATAATTAAAAAAAAAAAAAAAGAGAGAGAGAGAGAATGTTACGATAAGATGAAAGGAAAATATCTCAAAGTTAAAAACCGAAAAGTCCAGAAAGCATTTACTAAAAAAAAACTATGCCTACTACTACTACTACTACTACTACTACTAGTATAGAATACTATACAACTACTACTATGTAGATAAAATTGTAAGGATTTTTTTTTACTTGGAAACCACCAAGAAGGCCACTCGAGAATAAGAGTTAATGAATGTAATGTGATAGTGTAGTAATTATTAATGATGTAAATTTTGTTGAATTTGATTATTTATGAGGACGGATTAACAGGAATTTGTTTGCATTGGAATTGAAGACCACTATGTTGTATTCAACTGGAAAGCAGGCCAGATGAATAGTGTTCCAAAGGCGGGCAGTTCTGGGAAAGAAGCTTTGTTCATGGAATCTGCGTTTACATTTAGGCACAGTTAGAGAGTGGGGGAAATCTTATATAGTGGTTGTAGTTAGTCGAGTGTTTTTTTTGTAAAAGTTTAGCAAAGAGGGACCATAGATTGGAGTTAAGTTGAGCACGTTGCCATGAAAATAGTGATAGAGCAGAGATAGGTTTGTGATGTCTCTTATGTGGGAAAGAGGTTGCAGGAAATGGAAAAGGGCATCACCAAGGTAGGATAGGGCACACTGAACAGCTCCTGCGTAGATATGGCATTACTTTTAGGGCATTGCAAAAATTACAAAAAACATCCACATATCTAGCTGCTGAATACTAGACAAAAAAAAAAAAATGACACCAAAATGGCAACACCCAGTTGATTTCATCTTCACCGGTCACGTGAAACTCACTTCTCAATGATTATTACATACTTAAATCATTCATTGACATCTATGCTGATGACACGACCATCTATGGCTACACATCAAAGGCCGTAAATGACAACGTTCTCTCTGATTCTCTCTCCTCTGATCTTGAGCGTGTAGTACAATTGGGGAAGGGGTGGCTGGTTACTTTTAATGTATCTAAAACCAAGCTCCTATCTGTAAATCATCAGCGCTCTGATCCCCATTTGACATCAATCGAAATGGATGGCTCTTGTCTTGGGGAGGCTCCATGTTTTAACAAGTTTCTGGGATTGACCTTTACTCCTGGTCTGAAGTGGAACACATATATTAAGTCTGTTGCCAAGCTCGCTGGAAAAATGATGGGATCCTTCTACCACTCCAGTAGATATCTCACTGCTGATGCAATTCTCATTCTATATAAAAGCCAAGTACGTCCAAGGATGGAGTACTGCTGCCACATCTGGGCAGGAGCCGCTAAAAACAGCCTATCCTGCCTTGAAAGAGTACAAAATAGACTTCGTAGCTTAGTGGAGGATGCCCTTTTCTCTTCCCTGCAACCTCTCTCCCACAGAAGAGACGTTGCGAGCCTGTCTTTGTTTTATCGTTATTTCGATGGCAAGTGCTCATCTGAGCTCCAATGTTTGGTCCCCCTTGGCCAATCTTTCACGAAAAACACCCGTCTAGCTGAAACCACAGTCAATAATTTTCCCCACTCTTTATCTGTGCCTAAATCAAAACGTAGATTCCAAGAACAAAGCTTCTTTCTTAGAAGTGCACGCCTGTGGAACTCTCTTCCGTTTGCCTGTTTCCCACCTGACTACAATTAGATGTCTTCAAATCAAACATAAACAAATTCCTGATAAACCGCCCCCTTAAGTAAGGCACTTTATCAAATCTCCATTACTAACGATTACTACGATATTATCCCATTGATTACTGTACACGCAATAACCCTTATCCCCGAGTGGCTTTCGGGCTTTGATAAAGTGGTGACTACCATGTAAAAAAAACAAATATATATATATATCTATATATATCTATATCTATATCTATCTATCTATCTATCTATCTATATATATATATATATATATATATATATATATATATATATATATATATATATATATATATGCAAACGAGATGCTGCCGGTTTGAATAAAAAGATGATTTTTAGAGACTGAGTCAATTTGAATTTTGGAGTAGCAAGCTTTTACAGCAATGTT
Organism: Euprymna scolopes; assembly: GCF_053919585.1. Taxonomy (NCBI): domain Eukaryota; kingdom Metazoa; phylum Mollusca; class Cephalopoda; order Sepiida; family Sepiolidae; genus Euprymna; species Euprymna scolopes. The sequence goes on along the minus strand of NC_136498.1, from coordinate 61,609,187 downwards.
GAATTTTATTTACTTGAAACTGCAAAATAGTTAACAATCTGCTTGGGAAAGTGAAGAATAGTTAACAGTTAATAATGTAATTATATACTACTACTACTAGTAATAATAATAATATTAATTATGTTGCGACTACCATTACAACTCTCCAATCACTATTATAAAACTATTATTATTACTACTACTGCTACTCTATCTATTCTTACTACCGCTACTGCTATGCTAGTCATGCCACCTCTGCGACAACTACTATTAATAATAATAATAATACTACTACTAATACTACTACTATTAGTATTAATAATAATACTGGTACTGCTGCTATTAATACAGCAGCTATTACAATTATAACTGCTACTATTAAACCTTTCACATCAAAAACTCGTACAGCATCAACTAATGTAAAGAATTTTTTGTTCTTCTTCTGTTTAACTAAAACAAAATGGAATTACCATGAACAAAGTTTCTTTTCAAAAACTTCTCAAGTGTGGAATACAACCGTGAGACTGCTTCCAAACTGGGTACAACATATTCGTTTTTAAGTACGACTTGAATAATCAAATTCTAAAATTCAGGCTCTCATCGGTGTCGTCCATTGCCATCTGACAATTGCATTAATCCTTATCTTCAAATAGGCTTCGGGTCTTGATAAGTGGTGACTCATAAGTATATAAACATTTATTTTGGAATGGTTGTGTCCGGAGAAATGGGTTGTCGGAATCATGGAATATTTGAATGAAAAGTAAACAAGCTCATTTTAGGTAAAATACTATTTATTACAATGGAAACACAAATTATATTTACAGCACGATATGCATGTGTTAGTGCAGCCGACATCTTGTCCATTCTCTCTGGAACTCTTTAGTCTTTTCCCTTTCATCTATACAAGGGCAATAACTCTTACTTCCTTTATTAGAGTTATTTCTCCTTTAGCTTTTGATCGCTATAACAGAAATATATGTAAAAATCCTGTTTATTGAAACATTACACATTCCATCCATTCCTACCTGTTGCAGGTCCTGGATATGACCTTAAACTATATCCAGTGGTGAGGCCCTACCTTACGGGCTTTGGGGAGTGTGGAGCCACCCTTTAATTACCATTGCTCCCAGGTCCACTCTGACCCGGAGTGGTAGTACCTGTTAGGGTCCCAACTATGGGTTAAATAGAAACCGACTTGAAAACAACAAATATATTCTATTAAAAAAATTTTCTTCCAAATCTTTGGATTTGGCATTAAATAACCTGAAAAGGGTTGATATGCCGTAAAACAAAAACAAGCAACCAACCTATCTGTTGCAATCACGCTAGCACAAGCTCGTCTCCATAAGCTCCAATCACATTAGCACCTGCTCTTCCTTACGTCCCAATCGTATCACCAATATAACAAAAGTTTTGGATAACCTCAACAGCCTTGCCATCCAAAGATATCTTCTCCATATCTGAATTCTCATTATTTTTCTTTGGTTTCTTGCACACAGAATGGTTCGCATCTCTTTCATTCTTTTTCTTATGTATCCAATGTTTACAAGTATCACAAAAGATTTACTTACCCCTAACTTTTTTCCAAAAACTGAGAAGGGGAACTTTACTCTTTTCAATTTATTTTTTAAATTTCTACTCAATTCATTTTTTAAATTTCTACGCTCAAACTTTTACTTTCCATAGTAAACTCGACTGAACACATCGAAAGAAATCGCTACAACACAAAAGTAAAATAGAACAGATATATTGAGAGCAAGAAAGTTGTTAAGTGTTGAGACATTATGTTGAACAGAGTGCAGTCTCGATACTGAGTGTGAAGTAATTTCCGGTAACAAAGATGGCGGCTAAGTATTCAAATACGGTTTGTGACATAGCCAACGGCGAGCTGATTGAATTCAAAATTCGACAATTTTTATAGTAACTTTGGAACGTTTTCATTGGTTGATTACCACAACCGGTGGTTCTAAAAACGATTGTCAAAATCATTGGTGTCATACACCCATTAGTTCGTCTGATGGGGATGTGTCTCCTAGCGGCCTTGGTTGCAGAGAGACAGGGTAGTAGTACTCGTCAAGGATCCGTCACTTGATACTCAGCTCAACAGGTGAGGGGCCGGGAACCGGCCCAGCATCTCTTGGACTGAGGTACGCCGCCTGGGTAATACCTAGGAGGTCCACCCTCCCAGGCCTTGCCACTGGGCTTTCCAGTGGAGTAAGTTAATTGCTTACTGCCTGAGGCGCCCCTACCGGGAAATGCTGACGGGGTTACTCAGGCAATTTTTACAATTGCAGGAGTGCCCCTCCTTTAGGGGAGCCTGCTGGATCCCCACTTTCCGGCCTTGTGTCACATTTTGCCGAGGTGAGCGGCAAATAAATAACTACCCCCATTAGGAGTCAAAAACATTTTACAAAAGTATATACAATATTTACATAGAGTCCATTGGTGTAGTCATGGGGAGACTCCCTGGAAAAGGTGTCGGCTCGGAAGTTGTCGACTCTTGATCTCGTTGTCTCTCTGAGTCTCTCATTGGGGCTCTCGTTGGGTCTCTCTCGTCTTTACGGTACAAACCATATTTATATGGTTGACACTCCACGTATGCCAATTAGGTGGATCCTAGCACAATATTCTGTAAACAGCTCTTTACGACAACCTTATGAAACTCCTTGAACAACGGTTCTAAAACACAAAAAAAAACAACAAACTCTATAGAGATTCCTGGTATACTCTCCCTTTTACATTAATTACATTACTAAATGTGCTGCTAATTATAATATACTGTTAATTCAAGCACAACTTTGAGCAGTTCGGTAAAGTGCTTGAACAAGTTTCATCAACCACCCATTGATCCTAGTTCCTGCGAAGGCCATCGAAAAACCTCTCTTAGCACTCTGTCGAAAGCTCTCTTTCCAGATCAACAAAGCAAGAGTACAGATTCTTCTTCTTATCAGATGACTTCTTTTCATTTCTCACAGGATAAATATAGCACCTTTTATCAACTACTCATTTCCCCTAGTTTATGAAAAGCTCACCAGAAAACATATCTTGGTACTTTGGCAAACACCGTCTCCAGATCTAATAAAGCAAAAGACAAATCGGATAATAAAAGAAAGGGATGTTCTGAAAAACCTGGGATCTTAGTAGAACTGTGAATTATTTCAAAGGTAAAATAGAAGTTAATGAAAAAGAAGTAAAATAGAAGTGGATAAAGGGAAAAAGTTGATGAAAGTGGTTGAGAAAATAACTGAACAGCAAATAAAAAGTCAAATAAGCACTTATGAAATATAGTTTGGCTTTATGATTGGACAAATTACAGCTGATTTTATAATTATCATGTGACATGCAAGAGAAGTATCTTGGTAAGAAGAAGAACCTGTATTTTGCTTTTGTATAGTTGGAGAACATTTGATAGAGTGTTAAGAAATTTTGTCTGCCCGGTCTTTATATAAATTACAAGCAAGCGAGTTGCTGGTCAAGATTGTTGAAGTTAATGTTGGAGTGGGAGTACATCTGATTCCATTGCTTTCCATTTGAGTTCAAGGACTTTCAGACGGATTGTCTGGCAAAACTGCCATGTGCTGACTATTTAGAGCGTGTCTGTAAAAGAATAGAGTGGGAGTAAGGCTATGCAAAGTAAAGTTCTGAAAGTGAATGTGAACACGAGCAAAATGTTGATCTATGGTTGTATTGTTGATACTATTTTTATTTAAAGTTTAAAGGAAATATCATGTTAAGAATAATAAAAAGGACGGAAGTATATTTTTGTACATTTATCCTTAATCGATAGTCAGTGTTTCCATTTTTTTAAAAACGCATCTCTAAACCGGCTGAAGACAAACAAACAAACAAAACAAAAATGCTGACTTTCCACCAAGAATTGATTTAAAAAAATCCGACTGACTTCTGCAAAGTCTACTGATTTCAAATTCCAAACTCTGACTCATCTCCTAAACTGCTAAGATAATGCAATAGATGTATAAATAAAATTAATGTTATACTTAATAAAGAAAGCGAACCTTGGTTTTAGTTTCAGCAGTGTCTTATTTGAATTCCCTTAATTTTGCGCATTAGCGCTCACATACCATCCGACATATTCATGAAAATGCAGAAGAATTGCTATGTTCTGGATAGGAATCTATTCATATATTCTTATCATTGGCTAGTTTTTGACCTTAAAGTTGTATTTTTAGGTCCTTACATCATCACTGTCATCATTTCGTAGCTGCAATTCAGATGATGTAGTTCACATAACTCTATTATCTTTGTATATGGCAGTAACCGTGTGTGCAAGATAACTGACCTGATCTTCCACCTGCATACATGGTCACTCATCTGGTACTGGCCAGGCTCAGCGTAGCTTAACTTTGGTTATCTGACGAGACCTGGTATGTCAGCATGAATCTGCCTTACATCAAGTGGCTTCATACTTTGTCTTAAACGATTTCCATAAGCAAAAACAACAAAAAAACTGATACAACTTGAGTATGTATTGCTTATATCAATCATTAAAAAATCAGTAAATCATTAAAAATCATTTCAAAATTAGTTTTGCTTTTGTCGGGTTAATGTGTATTTCATTTCAGTGGTAGGAAGTCCACCATTCAAGGCTTTATCTTCTGTGAGGGGAGGGGGTAGTTTATTGCTGATCGTCTAAGCAACTTTACAAAGGAATACTGAGAGGGGATTGTTCAGGCATTTTTGTAGGTTAGTGTACACTTCTTCCGGTGCACTGCCTTTTTAAAATCTCATCTAACCTTGTGTCTAAACTCCTGCAGAGGATGTAATTAGTTTAGAAGTGTAAGCCATGTTTAGTTTCAGAACAGTTTCCGATGGTTCATTGTTCTAAACAAGTCTTGACAGGTGACTGGTTTGCAGTAGACAGAACAGTTTCCGATGGTTTGTTGTTCTAAACAAGTCCTGAGAGGTGACTGGTTTGCAGTAGACAGAACAGTTTCCGATGGTTTGTTGTTCTAAACAAGTCCTGAGAGGTGACTGGTTTGCAGTAGACAGAACAGTTTCCGATGGTTCATTGTTCTAAACAAGTCCTGAGAGGTGACTGGTTTGCAGTAGACAGAACAGTTTCCGATGGTTTGTTGTTCTAAACAAGTCCTGAGAGGTGACTGGTTTGCAGTAGACAGAACAGTTTCCGATGGTTTGTTGTTCTAAACAAGTCTTGACAGGTGACTGGTTTGCAGTAGACAGAACAGTTTCCGATGGTTTGTTGTTCTAAACAAGTCTTGAGAGGTGACTGGTTTGCAGTAGACAGAACAGTTTCCGATGGTTTGTTGTTCTAAACAAGTCCTGAGAGGTGACTGGTTTGCAGTAGACAGAACAGTTTCCGATGGTTTGTTGTTCTAAACAAGTCCTGAGAGGTGACTGGTTTGCAGTAGACAGAACAGTTTCCGATGGTTTGTTGTTCTAAACAAGTCCTGAGAGGTGACTGGTTTGCAGTAGACAGAACAGTTTCCGATGGTTTGTTGTTCTAAACAAGTCCTGAGAGGTGACTGGTTTGCAGTAGACAGAACAGTTTCCGATGGTTTGTTGTTCTAAACAAGTCTTGAGAGGTGACTGGTTTGCAGTAGACAGAACAGTTTCCGATGGTTTGTTGTTCTAAACAAGTCTTGAGAGGTGACTGGTTTGCAGTAGACAGAACAGTTTCCGATGGTTCGTTGTTACACACAAGTCCTGAGAGGTGACTTGTTTGCAGTAGACAGCTCCACAGAGCAAAATATTCTAAGCGTGTCGAGACGGAAACAAAAAAACATGTGAAATTGCTCTAGAAAAGATGTAATATTTATGAAGCAATTCTGGTTTCTAATTGGTTGATAGCAAAACGTGAATTAATTCGATTCGTCAGTTCCTAGCAGCATCGTTTATAAATAGAATCGTCCGACTGTGTGGGATCATACCCCATTCTTATTCCAAATTATTGCAATAATTATCATCCGGATTAAATATTAAGACATTTATTCTCCTGATACATTTTTAATCCAAAGAAAGGAATCCATTTACCAAAATTTTCAATCCAAACTTAATTGTGACACAATCGATTGATATCAGTAGGCAAATATATCAACATTATTCTCGTAAATAAGCGTAAAGAGGTGGTGGTGAAATGACTGATCCACATTGTTAGAGAACATTTGTATTAGAATCAGTTTTCAAAGGATATGATTGAAATCAGAGCTTTTTCATCATAAAAGGAAAACATCCTGGATATTTTGTAAGATCTACATTTGTGGAGCCATTTGTCTCGTATTACTTGGAAACAAGAGGAGAGTGAACTTGGTGGAATTGTTTTTCTTCAGACTTATGAAAATTTTATCAAGACTTCCCCACTTGGAAATTCAAATTTCTTTCTCATAATTCAAATTATAAGCCCCCCTCCCCCGTCTAAAAAAAAAAAACAAGTTAATTGATTTTTATTTGCGATACAAGAAGTGTTGGAACACAGCTGTTGTATTAAAATTTTCTTACATACAAAAGATCACCCTGTTTGATAGACTGCATTTATATCTACATGATGATTGCAACATCTTGTCAGACGAGTGCCACTCCCTCAGACATTTAAAAGCCATGAGCCCAAATGTCTGAGGGAGTATCTATACAAATATGATGTTACAGAGTCTTAGCTTTGTACGACAGCTAAGTCTCTCTCTCGGTTCAAAATGTTGAGATCCAGCAACAAGCAAGAGCAAGAGAGCCAGAAACAAATTAAACTGCAGACCAGCTTAATGCGGGTACTGATCTTCTGCTTTATGGTTTTTTAAATCAGAGATTTGCTTCTCCTATTATATCTACATAAATACATACATACATACATACATATACATACACACACACACAGACACATATATATATATATATATATATATATATATATATATATATATATATATATAATTTTTTTTCATACCTAACTAGTATTTCATCCTTTTGAGAATCATCAGTGCATGGAATCATGATTACTGCTGGTCAAGAGATTCGAACCCGGCCACAAACCCATCTCTGACTCTGGTATCAAGAAACAAACCGCTCTGCCAACGTCAACAGTGACAAGAATATAGTTGAAATTAACATTTACATAAAACATAAATGTTATTCAAGAAGGCCAAGATCATCATCAGATTTTAACATCATCGCCTGCGCAAATGGGTTTAAGTGAGCGACTTATTTCAGTTCAACATAAAGTGTTCAACAATAAGAACCCAGTTCTTAAAGGGGCAGACATAACTATTACTATAATTATTATTTTTTTAATATTAGTGTTTCATCCTTTAGGGAACCATCAGCGTACAGGGTCGTATTTACCACTGATCAGGAGATTCGACCTCAGCCACAAAACCATTTCTGACTCATTTTATATATATACATATATATATATATATATATATATATATATATATATATATATATATATATATATATATATAATCATCACTAAAATAATTATTTATATAGACAAATATTACATAGTTCTGAACATGCTAATGTTTTGGAACAATTGGTGTATTAAAAAACCAGAGGCTCTTCATCAGGCAACAGAAATAAAGTTTATCCACTCACCTAACGAAAAGCTTTTTGTTTTTTAATGAACCAATCGTTCCGAAACATTAGCATGTTCAGTATAGCAACTATGTAATATTTGTCTATATAAATAAAAAATATTATACTCTGCTCTTTTATTGAGCACTCTTAATCTCGTTTTAATTCATGGGTTTTATCTCCTGAATACATTTAACTTGGTCTCTCTATCTCTCTCTCTCTCTCTTTCTCTCTCTCTCTCTCTCTCTCTATATATATATATATATATATATATATGGCACTATATATTTTATAACTTACTATATATATATATATATATATATATATATATATATATATATATATAGTAAGTTATAAAATATATAGTACCATATATATTTTGTGACTTACTACCTATGTATAAAGCACTGTTGAAGTAAATAATTAAAGTTTACACATAAATTTATACTTTCGTATATTAATTTATGTGATTAAATTAAGTAATCATATATATATATATATATATATATATATGAAATTTATTTATACAAACATTGATGGCTACATATGTGCATACATGTTTCTGTAAGCACCCGCGTTGCTGAATTATGGTCGAGAACTCTCGAGTTCTCAACGATAATTCTTGGCCTGAAGACGTAATCCCCCAACGCGGGTGATTACAGAAACATGTATGCACATATGTAGCCATCAATGTTTATATAAATAAATTTCATATACCTGCTCTGTTTACTCATTGAGCGCTCTTTGGTAGACACATGTTGTTTCATTGGATGTACTTCTAGGAAACTAAACTCTACTGGGTATATATATATATATATATATATATATATATATATATATATATATATATATATATATATACATATATATATATATATATATATATATATATATATATATATATATATATATATACCCAGTAGAGTTTAGTTTCCTAGAAGTACATCCAATGAAACAACATGTGTCTACCAAAGAGCGCTCAATGAGTAAACAGAGCAGGTATATGAAATTTATTTATATAAACATTGATGGCTACATATGTGCATACATGTTTCTGTAATCATATATATATGAACAATAATAAATCATATATAATCATATATAATAATCATATATATATGAACAATAATAAAAATGTGATAATAATGTGAAATCTTTTTATTATTTTTCTTTTGCCTCCTGTTCCCCTTACCTCACCCTTTTTTTAACCAAGTAAGATCTTTGACTTACTTGTAGTTTCATTAAATACTTTTATATGCAAAATTCTATCCTGCATTTTGCTAATTCCTGCCTTCTGATGAAAAGGAGAGTATTTCTCCGAAACTCCGCGGATTAAGGACTATCCACTTATCTTGTGCTTCCTTTTTTAAAATTAAATATGTTTTTAACTCTTTTTCAAGATGTCTTTTAACATGTTTTATTAATCATTTGTTCATATTATAAGCTCTATTTCCTTTTCGGTTTTATTGAGCTTTTTACATCTGGCTGAGTTTATTTTGCTTGTAAATATTAACTCTTTAATATTTATAATATATTTTAAGTTTACCATTTTGATTAGCTTAGTAAACTTATTGTAACTTTTATTTTATATATATATATATATATATATATATATATATATATATATATATATATATATATATATATGTATATATATATTTACATACATAAACGTCATCTATGGACACACGTTTCTTACTAACTAGCATCCATTACCATGATTTTACTTTTACAAGGAATCGAACCCAGAACGACCATGTCTAAAGCCTAGCATTTTACTACTGAGCTCTGAATCTTTGTCTGAAAATATGCACAGTTTTAATCGCTTAAATATTAAATTAACTTTTGTTATTGTTTTTCATTACTGATAGTAGCAGCGTGGGAATGCCATTGCATTCAAATCCATTTACATAAGTGATGGAAAAGTTTTGCTCCCCTGCACACAAATGCATGCATTAATTTGCCCCCTTTTGATGGGACGTATGTTATCTATATATTTATGATAATTGTTCATGTACATAAACTTTATCTGTGAATATACGCATCTTGCCAACTACAATAATACTCGTCTTAAAATGTATAAAATGAATTCAGAACAGTTTTGCACCAATTTTATGCCCCCTTGCAGAGATTAAAACGAAGAAATAATGTTACTGAACCTTATATCTAGAATCCTTGTTTAAATTTTGATCAAAGTCCATTACATGGTCATGACTCTAGAAAAGGTCTTAAATTTAAGGCTTAATCTCAAGGGTTCGTAACAAAATATAAGAATTCAGGAAATCTTGCTTAATTAATGTCTCAAATGACTACAGATGAGATTTAATTGACATTGGAAATATTTGAATTTTCAAATGGAAAGTTGTGTTCACAATATGCCCCTTACAAAGTCTTTAAAATTCTCCAAAGAAATTAATATTTGGGGGTGCTACTACACTTATTGATCCACACTATTTTTTAAATGATATTTTCAAGTTTAATTCAAGTTTTATGATATCCATTTTTATTAAATTACAAGTTTAAAGTATAGAAAAGGTGACCAAACACCCTCCTCTTCCTATGTTTAGAATAGCTTTCTAAATAATAATGTTATTATTTTAACACGGCTCAATTAGTGCACAAGTACCGATTTGGGGATGTTTTTTTTTTATTGATGTCTAATGCTTTGGTATTAAAATTTCACAAAAATCCATTGAATCTGAAATTTCATGAATGGCTTCAAATTTTAATATATATCAGACGGTGCTTCTCTTACTAGAGGGCTCAATCGAAGTATTTAGCGAACAGAAAAAAATGTTTAAGGCTATAAGGTAATTCTTCTAGCACATTATAGATTCACATTATTTCGATCCACAGGACCTTTTGAAGTCTACAGATAAAAGCATCAAGCACTTTCGACGGAAATATGACATCTGATATATATATTTATAACTAAAATTCATATATCTATTAATGCTGGGCCTAGTAATCGGAATCGGAATCGGTAACGGAATCGAAACAATTGGTGTCTATTTTCCAATGACAAAACGATTCTTTTAATTGTCTTTTTTTTTATTTTATTTCATTTAAAGCAAAATCTTCTGTTGCTGGTAATAATGATAAAATACTAAATATTTCTTGATTTTCAAATACCAGTAAAACTAAAATCTCCCACAAGTGTAAATTTACGTTTAGGAAAATATCTGCATATTTAACATGTGTTTTTACAGAAATGGAGGAAAATAGCAACTCTATAGTTAAATATTTAGAGATTTATAAAGAACCGGGATCTGTATTTGTACCGGAATCAGTAATTTAGTATGGAATCGGTAATTGTATCTGAATCGGGAAAAATATTGGAATCGTCCCATCACTAATATTTATTTCTCCGGGAGGAGGGCACGGCATCATGAATTAAGATTCTATTGTTGGCATTGGTTTCCTCGATATTTTTCTAGTCAAAATTTTGTTTTAGAAGAGATTGGCTACTTACAAGAGGGATCATGTAATGGTAGCCATAACCTATAAATCCAAAGATTCCATTGTTGGCATTGGTTTCCCCGATATTTTTCTAGTCAAAATTCTTTCAAGAAAGATATTGGGTACTTATGGGAGAGGCAATGTGAAGGTTGCCAACATCCTAAGCAAAAGTGATTTTTGTGTGAAAGAACTGGATTTGAACTTGGAATACATTGGTCGTCAGTCCATGTTGTTAAGCACTTGATCACGGCCACCTCCTCTCTCAGCATAGTAAATTCTTACGTAAGTCCAAAGTTTGGGTAATCATTACTCATATAATGTGCATTGTAGATGTTTCTATGACTTATATCTCAGCAATTGAGAGGAGATGCTGGATCCCTTAAAAAAAAAACAAAAAAAAAACTGAAAACAAACTGCATAATTATAATTTTATATGATTTTGTAAGGCAGTCATTCATATGCATTTTTTTTTTTTATTAATACAAAGTATATTTCATGTGAAAAAACCGGAGGATGTATAAAATACATCTCACAATTATTACCCCATTATTGAAGCCGTAAAAAAACACTTCAAAAGAGTGCATAATTATTCCAGCCTCAGATGTAACATTAACGTTATCAAAACATGACATAGCGTGTGCATTCTCTTTGTTAATTTTTGAAAACCAATTCCAGTGAATTTCCGGTGTTCGAGATAAAAGACTTTCCATTATGCTGATTCTCTAAAAACAAATATGGCTAACATATAATCAAATATTTATTGTAAAAATTACGCTTCTGATTTTTTTTTTTTTTAGATGAGGATTGATTATTCGTATTATTTGGATTCTTCGGACTATTGTTCTCACTTGAGTGTTATTTTCATAACGATGTCACCTCCGACCTTCTTCAGGTGTATCTTGTCCAACGCAGCAATCTCTCTGTTGAACCCTGGAATCTGCGTGGAATTCCCATCAGAACCTCTTATTTAATCCATAGGTCTAGAATGTTCTCTTTCCGCTATCCATGACTGGGTTCAATCCCTAATGCAGGCGATACTCAAAATACAATTGCAAATTACTTAGGACATCTACCTAGTCATTGTTTACGGATCTTGCATGCTGCATCTATGAATTGAATAAATGATTTTGTTCTGAAATTCCGTGCAGATTCCCGAATTCGGCAGAAAGGTTGCTGGGTTCGACAAGATAACCTGAAAAAGGTTGGAGATTACATCGACGGAAACGTCATGAAAATAACACTCACTTAGAAAACTGCTAACAACCTTCTTAAAACTGCCAACAACTCACTTAAAACAACTTTCCTCACTCCCAATCTGTGCTCAAAACTAAAGTAAAATCCCATGAACAGAGTCTCTTTCCGTCTGTAGAACACAATAACGTTTATCTACTTACTATCTAACTATAACATCGTCATCTTCAAGTCTCATGTGAATAAATTCCTATTGAGACGTTCATTTAGATAATCTAGGCCTATCTAAGCTCCACAGTGTCTGATCTTGTCTCGTCATCTACTTGACACAAGGCTCTTATCCTTGAGTAGACTATAAGTGGTGACCCTGTAATAAAAAAATTAAGATTGTAAATAGTTTTCAACGCGTATGTTTTTGTTTGTTATTTCTCCACAAGCTTTCATGTATTTTAATTTACCGTTCACCTTGCTTTTCATTTCCTCCCTTCTTTCTTAATGCTTTTTTCACTGTTACTCTTTCTCCGGACTGATTATTGCAAAATTAATCACGAAGGAATTCATCATTTTTCTTATTTGTTAGATATTACTTGTTGTCGTGACATTTTAAAGTGTCTAGGTACGTAATCCATGATGAGTAGACGAGTGGGGAAGGTAAGGGGCAAGAAAAAATTGTAAATTTTAAATTGTAAATTTACAATTGTAAATTTACAATTTAAAATGTTAGCATATTTTAACTTTAATACACGTGATTAAATATTGTACATACATAGAATTAGATACGCCTTAAATACGTAACCACGTCTCCCAAAAAGTACTATTCTATAAATAGCTATTTTTTAAACCTAGCAGACAAATGACCGCCTGAAGACGATTTCAGTAGAAAGCGCTAATGGAAGCAATGCAAGAAAACGTAACATATAGATGTTACATACAAACATTTGATAATGATACACAAAAGATTAATACATAAATTGGAAAAAATCAAAAAGAAAGTCGTTACACAGAAACTCTCTGTGCTTTTCAACAGTATATGTTTAAATGGAAACTTGTTACCTAAATATACACTATATATTACATAATTAAATTAACATAATTAAATCCTTCTTAGATAAGAGAAAAGTCCAGGTTGTCCTCGATGGTCGTACATCTAAGCAATATGATATAAATGCGGGAGTGCCTCAGGGGTCTATTCTTGGACCGATTATTCCTAATATTCATAAATGAACTCCCTGAGAAAATTGTCTGTGAGATGGGTATATATGCTGATGACATCACACTCTATAACAGACACGACAGGAACACAAATATACACATATCTAAAGAAATGGAAGAAACACTAGAGGACGACTTCCAATCTGTAGTGGAATGAGGACAAATATGGTTGGTCACATTCAACGCTGCCAAGACTAAACTGGTTTCCTTCAATAATTACAAGAAACCTTCTCTACCACCAATAGCAATGACCAAAGACTCTTTATCTGAAAGTACATCTTTTAAACTCCTCGGCCTAACGTTCACAGGAAACATGAGTTGGAAAAATTACATTGAGAGAATTTCCAGAACCGCCGCGAAAAAGGTAGGTTCTCTCTACCGCGCTAGAAAGCTACTAACGCCTGAAAGTGTCCTGTACCTCTATAAGGCCACCATTCGCCCATGTATGGAGTATTGTTGTCATATTTGGGCTAGTGCATCTGCTAATAGTCTTTCACTCCTAGACAAGGTTCAAAAGAGAGTCGCCCTGTCATCTAAGCTTCAGCCTCTGTCCCATCAACGAAATGTAGCATACCTCTGCCTGTTCTACAAGTACGGTGAATGCTCCGACGAACTGCAACCACTTGTACCCCCTCGACGTAAATACCCCAAACAAACACAACAAGCAACAAAATCCCACTCCTTCATAGTTAAGATCCCTAGATGTAAGAGAGCCTTCTACTCCAGTAGTTTCTTCCCCAGAACCGCTAGACTTTGGAATTCCCTTCCAGGTTCCTGCTTTCCCAACTGTACTGACATGCAGAAGTTCAAGTGTAACGTGAACCGACATCTTGCTGCGCAACTCCCCACACAGTACCCCTGTAGCTTATGTCCCTGATAGTAGCCCCTATATCAAATGTGCCTTTTTTGAAGTGAAAATGTAATAAAATAAATAAACAAATGATGGCAGTAAAAAAGTTCATTGGTTTGTATTTTTAAGTAGTTTATCAAAGTATTCTTATGTACATCTATATCAAAACCCTTGTAAACGTTGTTTTTTTTTCCATACTTTGGAGGCCAGGCGCAAATGCAGACCTCATAATTTTTATGAACCACCGTTCTACCAGATCAAACATACCCATTCCTGATCATCGATACATCTTCTATCATTATATGTAATCAGTTTTTTAAAATAGTCAACTGTATAGGAGCCTATTCGTGACCAGACACACACACACACACACACACACACACACACACACACACACACACACACACACACACACACACACACACAGACGTTCAACTGTATATTATAGATAATATAAATATACAAGAAATAAATGTTATCATACTCAATAAAAGTTACTTTTATGGTAGAAAAGTTCATTGGTTTGTATTTTTAAGTAGTTTGTAAAAAAATTTTGTTTTAATTCACGAACCGGTTTTAAAAAAATCAAAATGGCAGCGACTTGAAATGTAGAGCCCCGTTTCCATTTTGAAGGAGGGGCAGCTGAGCATTCGGTTTTAACAATTTAAGAGAGTTCCATCAACGTAAGGAATATTTATAAACATATTTTAATGTTTTCCGTTATTTTGTGCTTGAGAAATATTTGATTACTGCATGTGTAGTTTATATAAAAATTCATTTAAGTAGTTATCGCCTCAAATTTCGTTTTAATTTCGGTTCCCTGAAATTATTTCAAGTAAAGTGCATTAAAAACTATTTAAAAAAAAAAAAAAACATGAACTGAACTTTTATTGACTATGGTAACATTTATTTCTTGCATATTTATTTTTTCGGGTAGTTGTTTGTTGGCTTTTCTGCTAAACACTCTTACTAAATAATATCGAAGAAATATCGAAAAACAAAGAAAACAAAAACAGTTTTGGAAAATAATGAAGCTTTACTTACTTTAGTAAAATAATCTGAAACAGCAAAATGGGATATTAAAAAAGGAAACACGTAATTACTTTAGTTTTTTAAAGCAAAGAATCGATATAAATATGAATAAGAAGAAAATGCGGACCTTTTCAAGCAGAACAGCTTCGTTTCAGTTTTACAGTATTGAACGGTGTAGTATTGCGCCGTCGGATTCAGGGTTGTACTATTGTAATGTAAAGAACACGCAGAAAAGGTTGTAATCAACTGAATTCCTTCTAGTAAACTGAAAAAAATGCTAGAACAGATATATAAATAAAAATTAAAAGGTTATGTAAATGTTTTTAAAAAGACACCTACTCACGTGAGCAGGAGTTTTTCCTTCTTTTGACACGATAGCAAGTAATATTCTTATTTTTTATTATTTATTTATCTATCTATTTTCGAAAGAGTGCTATGTGCAAGTGGAGAAGGAAAAAACACAGTTATGCAAAATTTGTGTCAAGAATTGTCTAAAGTTTCGACTTTTTTATTTGCTTTCACTTTAATAAGAACGTGAATTTATGAGGTGAATTTATTCGACACAATATGATTCAACTCAAAAAAATAAATAAAAGCTAACGTGAATGAAGATTAAAGTTAAGGTGTTATTGTGGACCCTCACCCCCTTTTAAAAAACCTTGTTAAACTTTGTGACATATTTACATTTTATGGAGGTCAGGCGCGAACAAACACCCAATAATTTTATTATACCATATTTCTTCAAACTGAAACATATTTATCAAAGTATACTTACGCAAATAGATATGAAAAGTCTTTGTTAGAGTTTGTGCCATATTTCCATGGAGTACAGGCGCGAACGCAGACCCCACAATTTTATTATACCATCCTTATTTAAGTTGAAACATACTTATCAAAGTATTCTTATGTACATCTATATCAAAAAGCCTTGTAAAGTTTTTTTGTTTTTTTTCATTTTTTATTTCCATACTTTGGGGGCCTGGCGTGAACGCAGACCCCACAATTTTTATGAACCACGGTTCTGCCAGATAGAACATACCCATTCCTGACCCTCGATACATCTTCTATCATTATATGTAATCAGTTTTTTAAAATAGTCAACCATATAGGAGCCTATTCGTGACCACACGGTATTTATTTGCTCCCCCACCGAGCAAATTAGGCACAAGGCCGATTTCTAATGTGAGGAATGAAGGGGAAATGGGAACCAGCTCCCCGGTGAGTAGGTGAGCTGGATAGTGACAATTGGTATAAAGGGTTGCCCCTACATTGACCAAGGTCTTATCTGTGGGGTCGCCCCCACATAGGGTCTTTGCATGCAGTATCTGCCGGAACAGATGGTATTTATTTGCTCCCCCACCGAGCAAATTAGGCACAAGGCCGATTTTTAATGTGAGGAGTGAAGGGGAAATGGGGACCAGCTCCCCGGGGAGAAGGGGAGCTGGATAGTGATAATTGGTATAAAGGGTTGCCCCTACATTGACCAAGATCTCATCTGTGGGGTCGCCCCCACATAGGGTCTTTGCATGCAGTATCTGCCGGAACAGATGGTATTTATTTGCTCCCCCACCGAGCAAATTAGGCACAAGGCCGATTTTTAATGTGAGGAGTGAAGGGGAAATGGGGACCAGCTCCCCGGGGAGTAGGGGAGCTGGATAGTGATAATTGGTATAAAGGGTTGCCCCTACATTGACCAAGATCTCATCTGTGGGGTTGCCCCCACATAGGGTCTTTGCTTGCAGTATCTGCCGGAACAGATGGTATTTATTTGCTCCCCCACTGAGCAAATTAGGCACAAGGCCGTTTTTAATGTGAGGTAAAAACCAGCTCCCCTTAAAGTAGGCAAAAAGAGGGCACTCTGGTTACCAAAAATAATAATTGTCCCAGTATAGAGGGTTTCCCCTCTATTGACTGGTACAAATTATCTTAAGTGCAGTATCTGCCGGAACAGATACTACACTTTGATCTTGGCTCAAAGGCCACGGAGGTGGCCTAGTCGTGATCAGGCACACACACACACACACACACACACACACACACACAGATCGTTAAAGACAAGATACAAGGAAGTAAGGAAAGAAGCAGGGTCCATACAGTTTTATATTTATATAAATTTATCCGAGGAGATGCTGATCAAGAAAATATAAGCATTATATGCCTCTGCTTAATATTGTCCTTCTTTAGCTAGACATACGCACACGCAGACGTTTGCCTTTTATATAATAGACTAGCAGGGCTACCTGTCGTTGCTCGGGACCATATAAATTAAATAGAAGTGGAAGTATGTGTAACATTTTTATATTAAAATTTCTATCTCCCCCTCTTTCTCCATCTGTCTTATTATCTTTTTCCCTTTCCCTCTTCTGACTTGACTGTTTTTCTCCCTTATTCTCTCTCTCTATCTTTCACCCAATTCATTCCTCTTTCTTGTTTTACTGTGCTGAAAAAAAAATGTAATTCAGATACTGGAGCTACTTTTTTCAAATGTAATACTGTAGTCTCATATTTATTGCTTTTAGGTAACGCCGTATAGAACAAAATAATGACATTCTTAGATACAGGTAATTCCGTTCCCTGCACACGTTTGCACAATTATATGAAAAGAAATTATGTGGATATTGAAAATATACAGTGCCGCCAAAAAGAAAGTCCGCACTCGTCATTTTTTAAAAAACCGTAAATTTAAGCTAAATTGAATGTAAGTGTTTAAACAACCTACACCTCATTTGATTTGCATTTTATTTCTCTATAATTTTACCTGTTCATATTTCACTTTTAATTGAAATATCGTAGTGCTCACATCAATTTAAAAATCAACGTCAAATCGAGAAAGCAAAAAGAAACTCCGCACAATGGAAAATTGTTATTCGAATGTAACTTTAGAACATTAATGCAACACAAATACAACAGGAACTCAATGAACTAGTTAATATTTAGTAGCATAGCCCTTCTGCAATTTTTCAACCTGAAAATTTTAGACTATTCTTTTGAATTAGTCTGCGGCAATACTCTGATGAAAGGACATCCTACTTCTCTTTAATTTTTCTCCAAAGTTCTTCCAGATTAAAAATATAATCATAGAGTAGCTATTGCTTGGTGTAATACCATACGTTTTCGGTTGAATTGATAGGATTGATGTCTAGGGATTGTGCAGGCCAATCCAAACACGGAATATCATACTCTTCAAGGAACCTCCTGTACCTTGCCAGCTGTGTGAATGGAAGCATTATATTTTGCATGAAGATGAGATTATCATCTAAATTCCGGCCAAAGTCGGGTAGAAACTACTTAGTCAACATATTATTGTAGTTGTTCAAGTTAATTCGACCTTGAAAGCGACCTATAGGCCTTGGACCATTGGCATTAATAAAGCTCCACACCAAAACTGAACCTCCATCACCTTGCTGCATTGAAACTGTGCACCTAGGATTAAATTCTTTGTCCTTCCTTCGACGGACGTACTGCTTACCATCATTGCCTAGCTGCTTTTATCACTAAAAATCACTTTCGACCAATATAAAGAGTCATGATCTTCATACCATCTGACAAAGTCCAGACAGCATTTTTGTTTCTTTACAGAAAGCATTGGCTTGTGTCTTGGAATACAGCCGGGCAAATTAAATTCCTTCAATCTATTCTCCACTGTAGACAGAGAGCACTTTTTAACAAGATTACACTGTTGTTGGATTTGAGGAGCCGTTTCAAGTCTGATTCTGAAGCTACGGATCTTTATAACATTGTCTCAAATGTAAGAAGTAACTCTAGGACGATCAGATTTGGGGGAATCACGAACATTGCCGGAGTTTTAGTGCTTTTGCACAGTCATTCGTACCTTTTCTCATCATATTTCAATCTGTGGCCGATTTCTCAATTGGATAAACCAGAAAGGTGGAGATAAATGAGCTCCTGATGATCACTAAGAGAGACTCGAGCTATACGGACAAAATGTTATGTTGTATAACCTAGTAACAACAACAATTACGATTAGAGAAAGGTGGCTATTTTAAGCTGATTTGTTGCTGCAGAATTTCTTTTTACTTTCTCGATTTGAAGCTAATTTTTTTTAAATTGATGTGAACACTAGGATGCTTCAATCAAAGTCAAATATAAATACAAGCAAACAGGTAAAATTATAGAAGAATAAAAGGCGAATCAAATGAAATATAGGTCGCTTAAACAGTTACATTCAATTTAGCTTAAATTTGCGGTTTTTGAAAAGAAAAATGACCAGTGCGGACATTCTTTTTGGCGGCACTGTATATTGCACGACTATATATCTGTATACTGCATCTATCAACATCTATTTATTCCACCCTATTACTAATTTTTCTTCCTGCATTGTATAAAATGTTTCGTTCAATAAAGCCAAGTAACCAACTGCATATTATTGAACCCATTTTCGTCCATCTCTTTTTATTTTTACTAGTATGTTAACATGCTTTTCCACATTTCCATAAGCTAATTTTACATTTTGTCTGCAATTTTTATTTCATATTTTCTCCTTCACTCTATTTTTTTTTTAAATAATTGTGCAGCTTTCAATTACTTACTAAAGACAATACTCAGGTGTCTTCTGTCTTTCTGTACTAGGGTTTATCAGGACAAGCTTGTGTGAGGATACTTCACTTTACAAAAAAAAAATAACAATCGAATAATACAAGAATAAATAAATCAATAACAAAATTTGAGAAATAGATGGACTTCACTTTTGTTTTCATTTTACTTCAATAACACTTTTTTTACAAAGAGATCACCGCATATAAAGGCTCGGAGGTCTCTCGAGGATAAGGGTTAATGTGTTTACGTTAGTCATTGGGACAATAGCGTAGTAATTTTTAGTAGAGGAAATTTGGTTTAATTAGATTATCTAAGAGGACTATTTAATAAGAACTTGCTTACGTTGGACTTGAAGACGATAATATTGTAGTCAACTGAAAAGCAGGCCTGTAGAACAGAGTTCCCCAGGCGGGCAGTTCTAGTTCATGAAATTCACATTCAGTTTTAGTCACTGATAAAGAGTGTGGGAATTTTTATAGTGATTTTGGCTAGATGAGTGTTTTTTGTGAAAGATTGGCAAGACCAATGGATTGGAGCTCAGTCGAACATTTACCATGAAAATTAAGATAGAGCAGACAAGCTTGCAATGTCTCTTTTGTGGGAAAGAGGTTGCAAAGAAGAGAAAAGGGCACTACCTACTAGATTATGAAGTCGGTTTTGAACTCTGTTAAGGTAGGAGAGGTTGCTCAGAGCAGCTCCTGCCCAGATGTAGCACCGGTACTCCAACCTAGGACGCACTTGGCTCTTATACAGGTGGAGGATTATATTAGCAGTGAGATATCAACTATACATATATTCAATCAACATCCTCCTCCTCCTCCTCCTCCTCCTCTCAAGCGTTAATTTTGTAAAGAAGTGAAGAGCATTAATTTTCCTCCTCTCGATTGACCAGTTAAATATGTTATACATCTTTCTTGCATTCTCCTGGTGTTATAAAATTCCAGGACAAAAATGCATCTAATCTGGTGGAATACCGCTAGTCTTTCCCTCTTGGACAGGGTCAAAAAAAGAGTCTTCCATCTAATAGGTCCAACTTTGTTAACTAAGCACCAGCCTCTGTCCCATCGCCGCAATGTTGCATTCCTGTGCCCGTTTTACAAGGATTTTAATAGATTGTGCTCTGATAAACTTATTGCACTTGTGCCCCCTCTACGTACTTATCCCCAACAAACCAGTTTAGTAACAAAATCACACCCTTCACTGCTGATCCCTAAATGTCAGAAACCTTTCTATTCTAATACTGTCTTCCTTCGAACAGTTAAACTTTGGAATTCCCTTCCTGCTACCTTCTTTCTTGACTGCACCCATATGCAGAATTTTTAATGTAACATACACCAACATCTGGTTAATCTTTCCTAGGCATGGTCTCAAATAGTAGCCCCTTACGTCTAAATGGCGATATGCTTTGTTAGGGCAGAATGTCAGTAAAAAAAAAAAAGAAGTGATACGTCTTGCTTGAGGTAACTTGGCCTTCAGGTTGTGCAGACAGATCTTTATTCAACATCCATGTGAGGGAGGCATGAGAATGTCATCATTGAAGTGTCATCAAGACACAGAGAGGCTGACTATCCTGAGTCACTATCTTCAAGAAAATCAACTAATGCACCTCGTGGTTACTGCTGCCTTTCCTGACCTCATTCTTGACCCCTCTGTTGAGAACCATTGCAGGCCGCGGAGAGAACTACCTTCCTAAAAGAGTGCTGAGCCACGCTAAAATGACTACCAAGATCCAGCGACCTTAAGACTGCTACGTGTAGAGAACTCCACAAGGATCTAGTGAGGGGGGGGCACAGACAACTTGCTATGCGCACATTTGTTGGCAGCAAAGTGAGATCTACTCTGCATGGAGTTGGGCGCCAGATTTGAGTCATCTGAACAGTTCGGAGTTCTCTCAGACCTGGTGATTGGCCTGAAATGTACTTCCCTTCAACAATGTACAATGCAGTTCTGGCTTTTTGGAGTCGTCTGTTTGTGGAACAACGGCTGTAGAAACAACTGATCACACTTTTTTCGATTGCCACAAACTCCACCCGTACTGGCTGTATGTCAGTGAGGTGACGGCTTGCATCAATCTCGAGCATCCTTGCCTAATTACCGTATCCAATGTCGTTGATAATGTGAGGCCGCCATTGGACCAGGAAAGACAAATTGTCTACATTACGATTCTGACCATGGTGAGAATGGTGACTTGAACGTTGCGATGCAAGGTGACTGGTGGGTGTTGACTTTTTCTGATTAGGATCTGATCGCTTTCTTTAAACATCAACTATGGGTGGAGATCAGATGTGATAGAAGAAGGCTGCATCGTGCGGTATTTGACAAAAGATGGATACAGTTAGCATGTCTGTGCATACGAAAAGGAGCCAAATTTTAATATGTGTTCCCTACCTAGGTGTGGAGCACGCAGTTCCAGGGTCTATGGGATCCACCCCGATCCTATTTTTAGACTCTTAGCTAGCCGAATGAGTGCCCCCATCCCTCCCCAACTAGGAAACCTCCGAAATCCCCACTCCCTCCTAATTGAAATTTTTCTTTTCGCCCCCCCCCTTTCTAAATTTCACCCATCTTGGAGAGAAAGAAATCAATCACTAAAACCCCTCTCATCCCCACCAACTTTTTCTTTCCTCCCTTTCGTCTCATCTATAGGGCATCCCATCTAGAGACTGTTCTGTAGCACTTCAGGTTCCTTTAAAAACCAAAGTGAAACGGACAGTCTATCAATTAGACAAGGTTGGGAGGGTCTTACTAACCATTTTTTTTGTTTTTCTTCCTCCCCTTCCCCCCCCCTCGACACAAATAAATTATTGTATTATCATTATTGTTATTTTTTTTGTTTTTGCACTTTAATAAAAACTGTTTTAAACGATTTGGTTCTAAGTAGGACGTCCACCCAGTACGAAAGGGTGAATGCGGTATTTTGGTGAAAGAGGATGCTAGCTAAGAGAACCTTTTGTCTTAGTTCTAGAGTGACAAGGATGACCAATGATCCCCATTCGTTCCCCTTTTTGAATTGGCATTGTGCCTAAATTTTTTTGTTCATATTGAATTTATATTGTATTTTTAACCTGAATAAAAGATTTGATACCTCAAAGTGTAGTATCTTTTCTGATGCTACATTTTGATTTTTGTGTTCTCGGTTAGTGGAAATCCTTTACGACTGAGACAATTTTTAATTTTGTTCTTTTTCTCCACATTAAAAAACGACCCTGGTGTCTAACTCTGCCCTCCTGGGGAGGCAGAGTAAATAGGAACTTGGCCTTCGGGCCATGAGCAAAGTGTAGTATCTGTTCTGATACTACATTTAACCTTCTTGTTCTCGGTTAGTCTATGATAAATCCTTCACGATTGAGACAATTTTTATTTTTGTTCCTTTTCTCCACATTAAAAGAGGACCCTGGTGTCTCACTTTGCCCTCGTGGGGAGCAAAGTAAATAGGAGCATCATTTGAGAAGGTGTGCCATTCTTTGTAAGACCCAGTGTATAGTTATGTTAGGGGGATCATATTTGGGTTTCAAATGCTATGTTATTTTAAATATCAGTTCAGGGTTTACTTTAAGAGTAAAGTATCCTCATGTTAGATTGTCCTGACGAACCCTTATGCAGAGAAACCGAAGATACTCAAGGATGTCTGTAATTTTGATTTCATTATTACGTATAGGTTATTCAACATCTTTATATATGGCTGTACCATGATATGTTTTACATGAATTTAAAGAAAAAAATTATAAGCATACTTCCTCCCTTTCAATATTCAGAAACAATGGATACGCCCTGCATGAGGAATCTATAGTGAAGCAAGTGTAATTCAATCATCGACTGCACGTTATTGCTTGAGTGTAATGACAAGACGTCTAGGATGACTGAAGAAAATGCCGAGACAAGCAGAGAAATAATGGTATTAATTCAGAGTTTCTCCTATTTTAGTTGCACAAGCAGGGCTTAAGAGTCCAGTCTGCCCTACTAATTTATCAATTACTGGAGAAAGGACATGCGGGTTTATAATTTTTGCAAGTGTATTAGTTAAAATGATGAAACAATCCTAACAGAATTCGAACTTGGCATGCCAAATCCATAGTTTACGCCTATAACCACTAGACCACACCAATTCTCAAGAATGTAAAAACGTTTTTCATAACAATTGTCGCCCTTAAAATCATGACTCAAAACATCTGTGAGAAGAAGAAGATAAGTCGTTTTGAATTTAGACTTTCGAAATGCAATCTACATCAGACAAATGTTTCGGGGAGGGAGGGGGGGTAGAGTTCGGGTTAGTAGAGCACTCTCCTGTCAGAAAAAAACATATGGACGACATCTCCAATTTCATTCTGTTCTTTTTTTTATTTTTATTTTTCTTCGACTTCAGTTTTATTTATTGTTCCAAGCGTTTAGCGTAGTGTATCTCTACTTAACACCCCCAAGAAGTAGCCAAAGAGCGATGACAGGGAACACCGTGCTTTGTATGCCGGCTGCCTCAACGTATACATTCCACGGATGGTTCTTGGAGAAAGGAAGAAAACATCTATTGCCGCCCGGCTCTCCCATACCGAATTCTTCTCGATGTCTTTCACATGTTGTAAAAGAATGGCACAACGAATTATTACATTGCAACAAAGAATAAAGGAATATCTGAAATGGGAAATGTCTGCGGACATTCCACCGTTTAAGATATCATTTCAATTTTCATTTGACATGTAATTCTTATAAACCGTTCAGTTCAATTCAATGCCAAGTATAATTCCCTATCTAAGACATTAATAGATTTTAACTCGAAAAAAAAAAAGAATAAAATACTACACAAATATATATATATATATATATATATATATATATATATATATATATATATATATATATATATATATATAAGTGAATGTCTGTGTGTCTGTCTGTGTGTCTGTGTATATTTCTCTATGCAATAGCTCTGTCAATTTTCAGTCTAGAGACTCGAAATTTGATATACAGGGTACTGAGATTTGGAAAAAATCTTTGTGATTGGTTTTCGGCCAGAAATTTGGCTGTTAAAGGGTAAAAGTTCAACGATTTGATCCTTGAGAACTCTATCAAACTCCTCCGCCAATTTTGGGTATAAACACTTGAAATTTTAGATATAAGTTCCTTGGACATGGATCTAACTTAAGCACTTGATTGGACCCCCAACAATAAATGTTAAGGGGTCATAATAGGGGTCAAAGTTAAAAAAAAATTGACCTCTGCGGTCTCTACCAAATTACACATATAATTTCTGGTCTAAACATTTGAAATTTTACATAAAGTGTATTCACAGATAGAGAAGGCTTTTTAATCGGTTTGGGTCGAAAAGTTTTAGTTACCAATATATAAATGTATGTATGTATGTATGTATGCATGTATGCATGTGTGTTTGCATGTCTGCCTAAAACTTTAGACAGCGGTGACAGATTTTACCAAGATTAATATCGTTTTGAAGTTCGACCTTTCAGACGACAATTATCGAAAATTTGACAAAAAAGATTAATATCTTCACCTTCAACTGGGCACTTTTCTACAGGGGGGGGTCGCTTTTTTCGCCGATATTTTTGAAAGTCCTGCTCTCCTTTTGATTGTCTAGCCTTAATTTAAACATGAGTCACTTCCGGTTTGATGGTGGTCGTAACAGCAAAAATGTCAGGTTTTTCCCCACTCTTTTCCTCATTCGTGGTACGAGTTTGAGCCTGCCTTCTTACTACCACTTTTTTTTTTTTTTGCTCAACATACACATCAAAACACCCGGGCAACGCCGGGCTGAAATGCTAGTATATAAGAAAGTTGAATTGTAGACTATGGAATTTTTGTTGTCCCCATTCTTCAAGTGATTTCTGACTATCAGGAAGGGGAGTATAGCAGAAAATAGTAGAAATCTATGGTTGTTGTTACCGAGTAATTTATTCCTTCGAGAAATTTCTAGGTAACATGCACTGTTCATATGTCTCAAAAATTAAATCAGTGTGTACCTACAGACACTAATGTTTCAACCTTTCGGGAATCATCAGTGACGGGTGTCACAATTAACACTACTCGATAGATTCGAACTCGGCAACAGAAGCCATCTCTGGCTTCATTAGCAAGAGCCCAATCCATTCAGCTACCGTTAACCGCGAGAAATACTTTTGAAACAGTTATTATTTAAATGTTTTTCAATGTCTGTCAGAGTGATCTAATCATTACATGATGATCTGCGCATAAGAGCTAAATTGACCGACTTTTTATTTCCACTGAAAATGCTCAATGATAAGAAACGGGTTTGTTAAAGGGGCACACACACACAAACATATGTATATATATATATATATATATATATATATACATCAATTGTGCCAGTGTATACATATGTATATATGCATGTGCGTGTGCGTGTGTGCGTGATAATAAATGAAAAGACAAACTTTTGCCTGGAGAGATCTAAGTTATTAAATACTACAGATCGAAACATTGTCAGACCAGTGTAGCAAAGCTTGTACATGTCTTTATGAATGAAAAAAAAAACAATATATATATATATATATATATATATATATATATATATATATATATATATATATGCATAACTACTTTCTTTACTCACATAAAATTAATATACAAAAGTATAGACTTATGCGTGAACTTTAAGTATTTACTTCAAAAATGCTCAATACGTAAGTAGAGCTAGTTAGTAATTTATAAAATATATATGGCGATTAAGCTACACTGAATATTCGGCGTTTCATCCACTCTAGGATTCGTCAGGCTTATGCGCGAATTATGTGGTTGTTTCTCGTTTTTATATGGTCCTCTTCTGTTGAGGATTTTAGTTAGCCAATCAGCTTTCTAGTATCCACCGCGCCCCTTCCTATCAACCAATGGGCATGCATTTTATCGAACAAAGGATCTGTATTAGAACTAGGTTAGTGGTTTAAAGCAGACCTTTTCCTTTTTTATTTTTTTATATATATAAATATACATATGTGTACACACATATATGCACATATATATACATATATATATATACATACATATATGTGTGATTGTTTATGTATATTCATGTGTATTTAATTAATTTATTTGTTTATTTTCTATTGTTTTTGTTAGTTTTAAAGCTATTTTGTATCGCTATCCTAGAGTAAGTTTTATTTTGTGAACACAGTTATTTGCTATTTCTCTACTACAGTTTAATAGATTTTGGGGTTATTTAAAGTATAGGATAGCAAATTTTTCATGAAGGCATAATTTACATGGGTCGTCTAAATGCCTACACGTGGTAGCTTGTCTTATTATTTTCCATTCGACTACCGGCGAATGTCCGCTTTCTTTGAGTTCCCAGTATTTATTCTCTAGTCTTTTATATACTCCAACAAAGTCAAGGGAGAAAACTTTAAGAATATCATACACAAGGAAATGAAAAAATTAGGCCTAAAAGAAGACGTATCAGCTAACATAAAAATAAGAAGCTTCTTCGACGTCACGTTAAACTTAGATAAAAATACATATGAACCATACTTAAAAGATAACACTACTCCAATTTACGTAAACCCTAAGTCCAATCACTCACCATCCATTATAAAACACATTCCTAACTCGATCGTAAGTAGACTCAGTAATAACTCAAGCGATGAAAATGCATTTAACAGGTCAACCAATATCTACGAAACAGCCTTAAAAAATAGTGGATACAAATATATCGATATCAAATATAAGCAACAAAACACCAACAACTATAATAAAAGTAAAAATAGAAGAAAAAGAACTATAATTTGGTATACGGCCCCATACAATCAAATGTTAAAAACAAAACTTGGCAAGAAATTTCTAGATCTTATTGAAAAACACTTTCCGGCAACCAACACCTTACACAAAATCTTCAATAAAAACACCTTAAAGTCATCCTACAGTTGTTGTGAAGAGTTAGAGATGATAATTAAAGCACATAATAACAAAATACTAAATGAAAACAATGTAAACAACAACAAAATAAACAATAAAACAAGTAGACACCATGACAAAAATAAAACCAACACTAGCAGAAATAATGATAATAATAATAATAATAATAATAATAACAATAACAATAATAATAATAATAATAATAATAATAATAATAATAATA
Organism: Euprymna scolopes; assembly: GCF_053919585.1. Classification (NCBI taxonomy): domain Eukaryota; kingdom Metazoa; phylum Mollusca; class Cephalopoda; order Sepiida; family Sepiolidae; genus Euprymna; species Euprymna scolopes. The sequence goes on along the minus strand of NC_136498.1, from coordinate 61,581,264 downwards.
ATAATAATAACAAACCAACCCCGGACAAGAACAACCATACCATAAATAAAAATGCAAATAACGAACAAGATAAATGCAACTGTAGACACCGCACACTTTGCCGTTAAAAATAAATGTCTAACAAAAAGCGTAGTTTATCAGGCAACAATATTTGCAAAAGAAAACCCAAATAACAAGAAATATTATGTAGGCATGACTTCCTTTGATTTCAAAACCCGATACCATGACCACAAAAGTACATTCAATAATAAAAAACACCATATAAAAACAACACTAGCGAATAAATACTAGGAACTCAAAGACAGCAGACATTCGCCGGTAGTCGAATGAAAAATAATAAGACAAGCTACCACGTGTAGGCATTTAGACGACCCATGTAAATTATGCCTTAATGACAAATTTGCTATCCTGTACTTTAAATAACCCCAAAATCTATTAAACTGTAGAAGAGAAATAGTAAATAACTATGTTCACAAAATAAAACTTACTCTAGGATAGCGATACAAAATAGCTTTAAAACTCACAAAAACAATAGAAAATAAACAAATAAATTAATTAAATAAACATGAATATACATAAACGATCACACATATATGTATGTATATATATATGTATATATATATATATGTGCATATATGTGTGTACACATATGTATATTTATATATATAAAAAAAGGCAAAGGTCTGCTTTAAACCACTAACCTAGTTCTAAAACAGATCCTTTGTTCGATAAAATGCATGCCCATTGGCTGATAGGAAGGGGCGCGGTGGATACTAGAAAGCTGATTGGCTAACTAAAATCCTCAACATAAGAGGATCATATAAAAACGAGAAACAACCACATAATTCGTGCATAAGCCTGACGAATCCTAGAGTGGATGAAACGCTGAATATTCAGTGTAGGTTAATCGCCATATATATTTTATAAATTACTATGTATATATATATATATATATATATATACTAGCAGTTCAGCCCGGCTTTGCTGAAGCCCTATATTTTTTTTTTTTTTTTTTTTTTTTTTTTATTACATTTTCACCCCAAACAAGGCAAATTGCCACTTTGGTGTAGGGGGCTACTATCAGGGGCAACAACTACTGGGGTACTATGTAGAGATTTGGGCAGCAAGGTGTCGGTTCACGTTACACTTGAACTTCTGCACGTCAGTACTGTTGGGGAAGCAGGGACCTGGAATGGAATTCCAGAGTCTTGCGGTTCTGGGGAAGAAACTATTGGAGTAAAAAGATCTTTTACATCTAGGGACCTCTACAGTGTGGGGGTGGGATCTAGTAGCCTGTCGGGTTTGTCGAGGGTGCTCGCGTCGTGGGGGCACAAGTGATTGCAGTTCATCAGAGCATTCACCACTAAAATACTTGTAGAACAGGCAGAGGGATGAAACATTTCGTCGATGGGACAGAGGCTGAAGCTTAGATGCCAGTTCAGGGCCTATCAGATTTGCGACTCTCTTTTGAACCTTGTCAAGGAGCGAGAGACTAGTAGCAGATGCACCAGCCCAGATGTGGCAGCAATACTCCATACATGGGCGAATGGTGGCCTTATAGAGGTACAGGATACTTTCGGGTGTTAGTAGTTTTCTAGCACAGTAGAGAGAGCCTACCTTTCTTGCAGCGGCCCTGGCAATGCCTTCAATGTAATTGTTCCAACTCATGTTTCCTGTGAACGTTAGGCCAAGGAGTTTGAAAGATGGACTCTCAGATAAAGGGTCGTTGGCCATTGCTATTGGTGGTAGAGAGGGTTTCTTGTAATTATTGAATGAAACTAGTTTAGTCTTGGCAGCATTGAACGCGACCAACCACTTTTGTCCCCATTCCACTACAGATTGGAGGTCTTCCTCTAGTGTTTCTGCCATTTCTTTAGAAATGTGTTCATTCGTCTTCCTGTCGTGTCTGCCATAGAGTGTAGTGTCATCAGCATATATACCCATCTCAGAGGCAATGTTGTCGGGGAGGTCATTTATGAATATCAGGAACAATAGAGGTCCAAGGATAGAACCCTGGGGCACTCCCGCATTTATATCATATTGTTTAGATGTGCGACCGTCGAGGACTACCTGGATTTTTCTCTTATCTAAGAAGGATTTAATTATGTTAAGTATTCTACCAGTGATACCGTAAGATCTAATCTTCCTGAGGAGACCCTCATGCCATACCCTGTCAAAAGCCTTAGATATATCTAGAGCTACCGCTCTGCCTTCCCCCGCTTTGTCCAGTGATTGGTATATATGTTCAGAGATCACGGTGAGGATGTCTGCTGTGGAACGGGCTTGTCTAAAATATACTGTTAATAACTTTATGTGCATGTGTATATATATATTAAAAGGTTCGACTGATAGCCAGGTAACCAAGATTTAAAATTTGAAATATTTAGACCCAAAATTGGCAGATGAATTTGGTAGGGTTTGTAAAGGTCAACTCTTTCAACTTTGACCTTTTGGCAACCAAATTATCGCTCCAAAACTCATTACAATACTTACTGCATGTCTGAATACCCTTTATGTAAAGTTTCAAATGTTTAAAATCAAAATTGGCTCAGTAGTTTGCTAGAGACCGCAAAGGTAAATTGTTTTTAATTTGGACAGCTTGGTAGCTTAATATTCGGCCAGAATCTGATTAAAACGTTTGCCCTGTCTGAATACACTTTATGTAAAATTTCAAATGTTTAGACCAAAAATTGGCTGAGTAATTTAGTAGAGACCGCAGAGGTTACATTTTTAAACTGTGACCACAATTTTGAGTCCTTAATATTTATTGCTTTATTCTCAAATACAAATTAAAAAGTCTTACCCATGTCCAAGTAACCTACATCTAAAATTTAAAGTGTTTAGACCCAAAATTGGTGGAGGAACTTGTTAGAGTTTTCAAAGATCAAATCTTTGAAATTTGACTCCTTGACAGCCAAATTTCTGGCCGAAAACAGATTAAAAAGATTTTCCCAAATCTCAATACCAACTCAGTAGACTGAAAATTGACAGAGTAGTTTAGTAGGGAAAGGTACACACACAATTTCACTTATATATATATATATATATATATATATATATATATATATATATATATATATATAGTGGAAATGGTAATTAATAAAAACTGAAGAGAGTGCTCAATGCTGTTGTAGAGCAAATATGCGTTTTATTTTTATTACAGTATCTTTCTGTTAAGTTACATTATTGTTTCAGCTACCCGGCCGTTTTTTTTTTTTTGCCGTCTGTAGCTTCCTCAGACTTTTACAGAAATGTTCGTTATTATGGGATGAAAGAGTGGAAGAGTGAATGAGGTCAGGGGGGTGCGAGGAGAGCGGAATAAAGAGAGGAAGGGAACAAGGGGAAAGATGGGAGGGGGCACTTGGTATGTTGGTAATGTTTTAGTTTTGGAGTTTAAGGAACTTGTGGGGGAGGATCTGGGAAGTTCATTTCTGGGGTGGCTGAGGACATAGGGATACATGGAGGGGGAAGGGAAATATGTGGGGGTAGGAGGAGGGGGGTTACTTTAAAATTCGAGTCTTACTGTTAAATTTTTTTTCTCGTTGGTGAGATGGTTTCTTGGTAAGTATGTCTTGACCTGTTGGGTGTTCGCTTATATTTGGAGGCGGGGGGGGGCTATGATTCCGTTTATTTATTTAGTTTTTATTTTGTTGTTAATTGTTTGGAGAGGGTTAGCTAGTGACCACGGGCAGGAGTACACACATGCGCACGTACACACATATATACTTAGTAGCTGAAACAATAATGTAACTTAACAAAAAGATACGGTAATAAAAAATAAAACGTATATATATATAGTCTTCAGAGTTTGTTTAAAATCTTTAAAACTATTTTAAAAATTTGTCCTTCGTTGGAACATTATTTTGTCAGTTAGTTAATTAATTTCCCATGTCGCTGAATACTTTTACTTACATGAACGAACAATATTACCAATTTTCTTAAAAGGATCATTCATCGTTTACCATGAAACATTGTTTCATAGATTTACACATAAAACAGCAATTAAATTATGGATCCCCAGTAGTGTTGATCAAACACCACCTTCCTTAAAACACATGAACAAAATTATTTTTAATACTGGATCTAGTTTTTTTCCTCCAGATAAATTTAGGCTAACCAATTCATGTCATTTAACAAAATATTTCTTACCTGTATCCTCTGTTTTTATGTAATATTTGGTTGAATCCATTTTACTGCTTATCACCCACTTCTTTGTTATTAGTATTATTTTTATATATTTACATTCTTATTTCCTTGTACCATCTTTATAATTATTAGTTAATAAAAAATATATAAGGTATATATAAAAAAAATAAGTATAAAAATTTAAATAATATAAATATAGATATTTTTTATGCTTATTGTAGTGTCTTAACACAATAGTAAAAGAAGAAAATCAAGTTGAGGTCGGTTGAACAAACGAACATCACACTTACTTATATAAAAGCCAAGTACGTCCAAGGATGGAGTACTGTTGCCACATCTGGGCCGGAGCTACTAAAAACACTCTATCCTGCCTTGACAGAGTACAAAATTGGCTTTGTGGCTTAGTGGGGGGATAACCTTTTCTCTTCCCTGCAACCTCTCTCCCACACCTCCAAACCCTGGTCCCCCCCCTCGCTGATCTTTCACGAAAAACACCCGTCCAGCTGAATCCACTGTGAAAAATTTTCCCCACTCTTTATCTGTGCCAAAACCAAAATGTAGATTCCATGAACAAAGCTTCTCTCTTAGAAGTGCACGCCTGTGGAACTCTGTTCCGTCTGCCTGTTTCCCCCCTGACTACAACCTGGATGTCTTCAAGTCCAACATAAACAAATTCCTAATGAACCGCCCCCTTGAGTAGACACTTTGTCAAATCTCAACATTAACGTACTGTACACGTAATAACCCTTATCACTGAGTGGCTTCCGGGCCTTGATAAGTGATGACCACCTTGTAAATAAAAAAAAGGTACAAACGTAGGAATACAGGCATAACTGACTAGCGCTCAGCTAAGCAGTGGAGTACTGTCGCTCCTTCTCACCGGTATAGATATTACTGGCACTATATATATAGTGAGAACCAGTGTAATTTCCCTTATGCAAAGGAAGGCCGGTATAACAATTACTGAATTATTTCCTTGAATTTATCTCTCTGCATATCTATTTAAAAAAAATATTAGAATTGACGGCAGGAAATAGAAATCAGCACACAAGGATTAGGTTCGAAATATTTTGCCTCAATTTCTTTCTAAACGATTGTTAGTAAAATGTAAGCTGCCCAAGCTGGAACTATTTTTTTTTCAAGGAAATCACCACATATCAAGGCCTGGACGCCACTAGAGCATAAGGGTTAATACATGCAAGATGGTCAATTGAACAACACCGTAGTAATCAGTAGATAGTTATGTAGAATGTGATTATTTAAAGGGACGGCTCAACAACTTGTTTACATTGAATTTGAAAAACCATGTTGTAGTCAGCTAGAAAGCAGATCCGTGATACAGATTTCCACAGGCGAGCAGTTACAGTGTCATCGAATTTGGATTTAGATTTAGGCACAGGTAGAGAGTGGGGGACATTATTGACAGATGTTGTAGCTAGATGGGTGTTTGTTGTGAATGTTTTATCCGGGGATCATAGATTGAAGCTCGGTCGAGCACTTGTTATGAAAATAACGATAGATTCGCAACATTTCTTCTGTGAGAAAGAAAGAGGTTGCAAGGAGGGGAAAGGAACATCACAAACAATTGACATGAACCTTTCTGCAACTCTAACTAATAAAATAACCCATGCCTGTCTGTAATCCTATTATACCAGTCCCCACCCTGGTGACTGTCTCCTTGAGAATTTTGTATCTCTGGCTTGACCCACAAAGCTGCACGTATGAGCTCGTTCTGGGCCTCATCAACATTGTTAATGCTCATCTCATCAAGCGGGGCCATTATGCAGACAACAGCTGCAATACGCATAGCTTTTAATTTGGATGGCCATCAAATATGCATGAATCGGGAAATTATTCGAAGAGAGATATTAGAGCAAAGATTCTGGGTCATAATTCCAGTCACTCCGTTGTTCAGTTAGTAAGCTCAGATTTATAACAAAGATCTGCTGTCTTACAAACTTCCTGCCACCTGAGATCTCAGCAGGCAAGTGGTAATTAGGCCTCGAGAGTTAATGGATAGTCCGATGCATTTTTCAGATCTGTGAGCGCTTACTGGGGTCAGAGGTCAGGAATTATGGCCGGCTGGGATATTCTGTATGTTCTATTTTGAGGCTCTCAGCTCTTGATTACAAGGGGTGTGTGCGGATGGAGAGTTGATCTCTCGGCTTGCTTATTATTTGTTATAGTGTCATTCTTGACAGTATTAATCCTTCCTTTGTTCATACAACTGTCTCTTCTAAATGAAAGCATTTAATTATGGCTAATTATTGTAGACAGAACAATATCTGAAACAAAGAGACGTGCTTATTCATAAACGAGTTAGAAATTTATAGTTTTTTGTTTTTATTACAAGATAGTCACCACTTATCAAGGCCTGAAGCTACTCAAGGATAAGGGTTAATAAACATAAGGCTGTAGTGCAGTAATCGTTAATGGTGGAAATTGGGTAGAATTTGATTATCAAAGGGAGTGGCTCAGCAAGAACTTGTTTGCATTGGACTTGAAGGCTACAATATTCTAGTTAGCTGGAAAGCAATCCCGTGGTATAGAGTTCCACAAGTGGGCAGTTGTTTATGACAAGCATTAACCTGTTAATATATTGTATATAATTTTGATATTTCTACAAATGCCACCTTACTTTAAGTTTATTGAAATCTGTGTGTCAGCTGCTCTTGTAACCTATGGTTATGTGAGCCTAGGGGTTGAATATCAGAGTTAATGAGTGTACGATAGTCACGGAGACAACAGTGTATTGGTTAAAATGGGGTAAACTGGATTATTTAGAGGGAGGAGCAGATCACCAAGAAGTTGTTTACATTGAATTTGAATGCTATAATATTGTACTCAGTTGGAAAGCAGGCCAGTGAAACAGAGTTCCACAGGCAGGTAGTTCTAGGAAAGAAGCTTTGTTCATGGAATCTGCGTTTAGATTTAGGTGAGAAATTGTTGATAGTGGTTGCAGCTAGTTGAGTGGTTTTTTTGTGAAAGTTTGGTAAGGTGAACCATAGATTGGAGCTCAGACGAGTATTTGCCATGAAAATAATGATAGAGCAGAAAGAGGCTCGCAACGCGTCTTTTGTGGGAAAGAGATGTATTAAAAATATTTTCGTTATTATTGGCATTTAATAGATAGAGTGACAGTTTAATGATAATGAATATTATGAGAGAATTTAAAATCTTTAACTACCACCTAATGAAAACGAAAGCTGATCCATAAAACAGCGATTTTTTCTACATTGTCAGAAACAGCGATTGCTGAATGTGAAGACTAACTTGCAAAATAAGGTAACACAATTGCTATGGCAGAATGACGTTGACACATTTTCCATTAGATCACCGAAGTTAAGCAAAGTTGAAACTAGCTAGTGCAGAATGGGTGACTATTTAGATTTTTTGTATTATTTTGACTTGAAGGTTCACTGCTTATTAAGTCCGGGAAGCGACTCTCGGATAAAGGGTTAACAGTAAGATATATAACAGAGCCGTTGGCGCTGGTAGCAGCAGCAGCTAACATATGAGAATGACCAAGCTGGCAGCGGGATGTGACGTCACCCACGTGTCTTAAACACATGCTTCTCTGAACGCATCTTGAACACTTCTTTTTCTCTGAACACATCTTGAATACCTTTGCTTCTCCAAGCATGTCTTGAATTTGCTTCTTCCGAACATGTCTGGAACACGTCTGCCTCTTGAGATCCCCAGAAAACAGTCTTCTTGCTGTTGACATGGCCTGTCTGGAAGAATTCGGCTTCCTCGTTGAACCACTCTTATTTAGGAGTTAATAATTCATTCTGCCCGTATAATTCGCAATGGATGATTTTGAATCATCATTCTAGTTTCTATCAACTCTGAAAAGTGCAGAGCAATATGATTAATATGAGTGGAATTAGTTTTGGTACACATGGTCTTTCAAAAGCCACAAAGATAGAAATAAGGTTGGTTTAAATCTGATAAATAATATGACTATTCTAGAACGTAGTGTCTGTTGATCAGTTACCCTACGGAGCAAGAATTCAGCCACAGCAATGTTGGCTGTGTGAGGAGTTGCTCCATCTTGAAAAGAATCGTCCGTTGCCTACAATATCGTCCAAATGCAATCTATAATAACAGCAATACATATCAAGATGGGGATGGAGAGTTTGTGATAAAGATTCTACCAACACAATTATGCAAAGAGTATGATATCAGCTCCAAGAAATCTGGACCAAACATCAAAGGATATGACCTGAAAAATCACCGCAGGCTTGTCAGAATTTTTTTTTAAACCATGCAATCCGTATCACATGAGGAGCGACTCAACTCTTGAAAGCATCCCGTGCAAGTCAAGGCCTTGCAGATCAAGTCATGACAAAGAACTGCACGTTGATTTGTTAACAAATTCTTGTTGAGTCATTTTCCTTAATAATCAAATTCTCCTCAGTCTCAATCATCATTACCATGTACTATCATCTACCTGACAAACGCAGTAACTCTTATCCTCGAGTGACGTTTGGGCCTTGATAAGTCGTAATTTGTTAGTACATATAAAAGCTATCTATCTATCTATCTATCTATCTAGTTTACCCATATACTTGAATGTTTTTTGGCTTTGAAAAGTGCTGACTCATTAGTAACAATAATTATCATGCTTTAACTGAGTTAATCAACGTTTGTTTCCCTATGGCTTTGTTCATATATGTTCCCATTACACAAAATACATACTAAAATAGTCGTCAGTTTAGGGATTGGTGTATTGTGGCAAGAAAAACAAAATGGTTTTAATTCACCGTAATTTGCAATTAACTCACCAAGTAAACCATCTCTTGTAAGTTTCTATCTATCACTTTCACCCTTCGCTCTTTGACTCAATGGTTTTATTCTATTGTGTCTATTTCCTGTTTACGTCACTTTTTCTCTATTTTCCTGTCTCTGTCTATGAATAGCAAAAAAATAAAATATTATAACATTCGAGAGAGGTGTTCGTACCTGTCCCAATAGTATTGGACTGTAATTGAAGGCAATAGTTTCAATTAAGTTTTAACTCGATTTAATCGATTCCACAGTTCAATTACAACATATCTGTTCTTCCTTAATGCTGAAATAAGAGATTACAGAATACATTTCTTACTCTATTCTTATACTAGCGGGGGTACCCGGCGTTGCCCGAGTGTTTGTTTCCGGGACGGGAGGGGGAGTTTTAAACAATGTTATGGTAGGTAAGTAGGGAGGATCAAGCCCGGAGTCATGAGTAAAAGTAGGAAAATAAAGTGTGAAAAAAAAAAAAAAAAAAAAAACATCTGCAACGTTAATAGTTCGGCCACCAAGAAAAGTCCATTCCAGTTGTTTAGGAAAAAAACAAAACAAAAAAAAACGACTACGGTAGGTCGGCGCGAACGTGAAAATATAATGCGAATTGTCCAGCACGCTAACCACTACGCCACAGAGCACTGCAGCTTAGTTTAGTGATTTTAAATAATTTCACATGAAAGAACTACGAAGCCAAACCGGTGTTCTCTTCTCAACTGTTCCCTGTGAACGATCCCCAAACGGTGTTAAGTGGTGGCAGGGGGAGGAGGAATTTATTAGAGAGAAAATATTTTACCACTTCCATTGATCTTAACCGATTTTTGCCGTGAATTCTCAGCAGAAAAAGTATAGAAATCTAAGATTATCGAGGAATTTGAGAACTAATAAGCCTATAACACAGCTCAGATATTGTTCTGCCGTTTGTGCGTATTATATTTGCATGAAATATCTTGATTTTTAATCCTATTAATGTCAAAATCCTACGGGAAAAAATGAGTTCATTTTATTTATATAGAATAGAAGAATAGAAGAAAGAAGAGAAGAAGATAGAAGAAGAAGAATAGAAGAGAAGAGAAGAAGAGAAGAGAAGAGAAGAAGATAGAGATAAAGTGGAGAGGAGTCATTTCCCGGTCATAAAAGACCGGGACTTGGGTGTCATCTTATCGTGTCCTTAAAAGAAAAAAAACTGCAGCGCTATGGATGCACATAAGAAAGTTGAGAATTTTAAAAGATAGGAGAGAAAAAAAAAGAAAAAAAAGCCGAGTGGTTGACGCGAACTTGCAAAAGTTATGTTCGTAAGTGAACACGCTATTGATCGAACCACAACAACAGAGATGTTATCACATTGCACATCTAGATTTTTAAAATAAAATAACAAATCGACCGTTCGTGCATTCTCTATTGGCAAACAGCGTTGAAACCAAAGTTTCACCTGACACCCCTTCAAACAAAACAGTGTTTCTACATGAAATAATTGTTTTTCTAATTTTTCCATATTATGTGTCCGAGAGATCACTCTTTCTATCGGTATCATGGTCATGCCGCTTAAATGCGGACGACAAAAGGTTTTAGCGGACACACAAGACACCTGAGATTTATATAATAGACTAGCATGGATGCATACGGGTTGACATGAAGTTCGGTTTGGACACAGCTGTTATACTAAGGATAATGAGCACTTTCATCGATACTCCCACAAAAGAACGGAATCGCTCCAAAAAAGACGAACAACCTCTCCACAAGATATTTAAAAATTTTTTTGTAGAATGTGATTATTAAACAGATGCTGTCGCATACTGACCCTAACTAAACCAGAACCCTAACTGAACTTTAAGCGTAACCTTAAACCTAATTAAACCCTAACCCTAACTTTACCCTAACCCTAACTGAATCAAAAACCTTACAAAACCCTGACTTTAACACTAACCCTAACTTTACGTAATACCGAGCCCAAAGTAAACTCTAACCCTAACTAAATACTAACCCTGACCCAACTCTCACTATGACTAAACTCTAACCCTGACTAAACTCTAACCCGAACCAAACTCTAACCTTTTGTCACCTCAGTTGAATTCATTTTACTTTTGCTTTCATATGCTTTAGAAATGTCTGAATTTTTCATTTGTAGCAGCTTTTCTTTCCGGTTTAATCTGTAAAATATTCAGATCGCCATTATACTATAGAAATATGTAATTGATTGATTTATAAGAATATTAAAAAATATTTGAAAAAAAGACATATTTTTTGTTTTAGAAAGTATTTTGTTATTATAAGACAACTTATTTTTTATTTTTACAATTAATAAATAATAATTTTTTTTTCAATTGAAGCATGGCTTCCATTAAATAAATGTCTTTTTAAAGAGAGACTCGGTATCCAGCTGGTTTGACCATAACTTTTCAGCCATTTTATATTATCAACAATGTTTTTTTTAATTATTTGAATGCAGAGTGGTTGGAGTTTGTTAGCTAAGTACATAATATAAGATGTATATAATATAGCTAATTCATTTCCAAGAAAAAAATAACCAACGTAACATCTAGAGAAATAACATTTCATGACTAACATAGACATTGAAATATTAAATTTTGTTATTTCTTTAATTAAATCTGTCTTATTTTGTCGACAGTTCTTCTTGTAAAATGCAATGGTGCGTAATTCGTTTTAAAACCATAGTTTTATTTATCAATGTACTCTTAGTTTCTTTCCTAGCAAATATTTGACATAAATTTTGTTGCTTTTAGAATGTGTTCTTTATTGAAAGAGATCGTTTTCTTCCTTTTTTTAATAAATAAAAAAATTAAAAATGCTAAAAATGGAAGCATGTTTTCAGTTAAATAAATGTCTTTTTAAAGAGAAATTCTTGCATCCAGCTGGTTTGGCACGAATTTTGGAGACATGTTGTATCAATAGAAATATATTGCTTTAAAATTTTTTTTTCTCTTTTGAAACAATATGTAAGCTTTGTTAGCAAAACTAAAACATTATTTACAATGTATATAAAGACAGAAAGACAAACGAAGAAGATTGCTACTTAATACCGTCCCCGCCAGACAGTTAATGCGGGCGGACGGCCTGAAAAAAAAGAAAAAGAAAAAAAGCTTGATGTTAAAAAAAATCGCTCGAGAAAAAAAAATCAAAGAAAACAACAAAGTTCACTGACAGTTTTAATAGGGTCACTGGAAACACTACTATAGATCGCATCATAAAGATCGAATGCAGAGGTGACTGGAGAGCCATGATCCTCGATGTCTATAATAACAGACTTTATACCTGAAGAAGATAAAACGACTAGTTCAATTACAAAAGCAAAACTAGCACAGGGATTTCCAATCAGAATTAGCATACCCACTCTCTGCAGGGCCCACAGAAGTTTTAACGCCCCTACTCCCCTTAAAAAGCATTGTATTTCAAAGAATACATAAGTAATCATCATTATATTATCGTAGGAATCCGAATATCTTAGTGCTGGAATTGGTTTTCCTGATATTTTTCTAGTTAGAATTCTTTCTACAAAGACATCGAGTTGTTATGGGAGGTTGGTTGATTTTGTTTTACAGCATATCAACCCTTTTCAGGTTATTTAATACGGAATCCATTGATTTTGAAGTAAATGTTTTTAATCGAATATATTTGGGTTTTTTTTTTCAAGTCAGTTTCTATTTAACACATAGTTGGGACACTAACAGGTTCTATTACTCCGGGTCAGAGTGGACCTGGGAGCAATGCCAATTAAGGGGTGGCTCCACACTCCTCAAAGTCCACAATCTGGGACCTCACCATCGGATATAGTTTAAGGTCATATACAGGACTCTTACGGGAGGGACCATGCGAACTTGGAACACTCATGTCATCAGTCATCAGTTTTAACCCTGTCTAGTAATGAAAGACTAGTAACAGATACACCAGCTCAAATGTGCCAACAACACTTCATGCATATGCGAATGGTTGCCTTGTAAACGTACAGGATACTCTCAGGCATAAGTAACTTTCTAGCATGGTAGAAGCCTTTTGGCAAAGATCAAAGTGTAGTATCTGTTCCGGCAGATGCTGCAAGCTATGACTAGCTATGACTAGCAAAGACCAGATGTGGGGGCAACCCCACATGCCTGACCATTAACCAGCTCCCATTTCCCACCTCTCGGGAGCTGGTCCCCTTTTTCCCTTCCCCCTCCCTTCACTCCTCACATTAAAAATCGGCCTTGTGCCTAATTTGCTCGGTGGGGGAGCAAATAAACACCATCTGTTCCGGCAGGTGCTGCACTTGGGATGGTTTGTGCCGGTCAATGGAGGGGAAACCCTCTATACTGGGACAATTATTATTTTTGGTAACCAGAGTGCCCCCTTTTTGCCTACTTTTAGGGGAGCTGGTTTTTACCTCACATTAAAAACGGCCTTGTGCCTAATTTGCTCAGTGGGGGAGCAAATAAATACCATCTGTTCCGGCAGATACTGCAAGCTATGACTAGCTAAGACTAGCAAAGACCAGATGTGGGGGCAACCCCACATGCCTGACCATTAACCAGCTCCCATTTCCCACCTCTCGGGAGCTGGTCCCCTTTTTCCCTTCCCCCTCCCTTCACTCCTCACATTAAAAATCGGCCTTGTGCCTAATTTGCTCGGTGGGGGAGCAAATAAACACCATCTGTTCCGGCAGGTGCTGCACTTGGGATGGTTTGTGCCGGTCAATGGAGGGGAAACCCTCTATACTGGGACAATTATTATTTTTGGTAACCAGAGTGCCCCCTTTTTGCCTACTTTTAGGGGAGCTGGTTTTTACCTCACATTAAAAACGGCCTTGTGCCTAATTTGCTCAGTGGGGGAGCAAATAAATACCATCTGTTCCGGCAGATACTGCAAGCTATGACTAGCTATGACTAGCTAAGACTAGCAAAGACCAGATGTGGGGGCAACCCCACATGCCTGACCATTAACCAGCTCCCATTTCCCACCTCTCGGGAGCTGGTCCCCTTTTTCCCTTCCCCCTCCCTTCACTCCTCACATTAAAAATCGGCCTTGTGCCTAATTTGCTCGGTGGGGGAGCAAATAAACACCATCTGTTCCGGCAGATACTGCACTTAAGATAATTTGTACCAGTCAATGGAGGGGAAACCCTCTATACTGGGACAATTATTATTTTTGGTAACCAGAGTGCCCCCTTTTTGCCTACTTTTTGGGGAGCTGGTTTTTACCTCACATAAAAAACGACCTTGTGCCTAATTTGCTCAGTGGGGGAGACAATAAACACCATCTGTTCCGGCAGATGCTGCAAGCTATGACTAGCTATGACTAGCTATGACTAGCAAAGCCAGATGTGGGGGCAACCCCACATGCCTGACCTTTAACCAGCTCCCATTTCCCACCCCTCGGGAGCTGGTCCCCTTTTTCCCTTCCCCCTCCCTTCACTCCTTACATTAAAAATCGGCCTTGTGCCTAATTTGCTCGGTGGGGAGCAAATAAATACCATCTGTTCCGGCAGATACTGCAAGCAAAGACCATATGTGGGGGCAACTCCACATATAAGACCTTGGTCAATGTAGGGGCAACCCTTCATACCAATTGTCACTATCCAGCTCCCCTACTCCCCGGGGAGTTGGTCCCCATTTCCCCTTCACTCCTCACTTTAAAAATCGGCCTTGTGCCTAATTTGCTCGGTGGGGGAGCAAATAAACACCATCTGTTCCGGCAGGTGCTGCACTTGAGATGGTTTGTACCGGTCAATGGAGGGGAAACCCTCTATACTGGGACAATTATTATTTTTGGTAACCAGAGTGCCCCCTTTTTGCCTACTTTTAGGGGAGCTGGTTTTTACCTCACATTAAAAACGGCCTTGTGCCTAATTTGCTCAGTGGGGGAGCAAATAAATACCATCTGTTCCGGCAGATGCTGCACTTAAGATAATTTGTACCAGTCAATGGAGGGGAAACCCTCTATACTGGGACAATTATTATTTTTGGTAACCAGAGTGCCTCCTTTTTGCCTACTTTAAGGGGAGCTGGTTTTTACCTCACATTAAAAACGGCCTTGTGCCTAATTTGCTCAGTGGGGGAGCAAATAAATACCATCTGTTCCGGCAGATGCTGCACTTAAGATAATTTGTACCAGTCAATGGAGGGGAAACCCTCTATACTGGGACAATTATTATTTTTGGTAACCAGAGTGCCCCCTTTTTTCCTACTTTTAGGGAGCTGGTTTTTACCTCACATTAAAAACGGCCTTGTGCCTAATTTGCTCAGTGGGGGAGCAAATAAATACCATCTGTTCCGGCAGATGCTGCACTTAAGATAATTTGTACCAGTCAATGGAGGGGAAACCCTCTATACTGGGACAATTATTATTTTTGGTAACCAGAGTGCCCCCTTTTTGCCTACTTGTAGGGGAGCTGGTTTTTACCTCACATTAAAAACGGCCTTGTGCTTAATTTGCTCAGTGGGGGAGCAAATAAATACCATCTGTTCCGGCAGATGCTGCACTTAAGATAATTTGTACCAGTCAATGGAGGGGAAACCCTCTATACTGGGACAATTATTATTTTTGGTAACCAGAGTGCCCCTTTTTTGCCTACTTTTAGGGGAGCTGGTTTTTACCTCACATTAAAAACGGCCTTGTGCCTAATTTGCTCAGTGGGGGAGCAAATAAATACCATCTGTTCCGGCAGATGCTGCACTTAAGATAATTTGTACCAGTCAATGGAGGGGAAACTCTCTATACTGGGACAATTATTATTTTTGGTAACCAGAGTGCCCCCTTTTTGCCTACTTTTAGGGGAGCTGGTTTTTACCTCACATTAAAAGCAAAGACCAGATGTGGGGGCAACCCCACATGCCTGACCATTAACCAGCTTCCATTTCCCACCTCTCGGGAGCTGGTCCCCTTTTTCCCTTCCCCCTCCCTTCACCCCTCACATTAAAAATCGGCCTTGTGCCTAATTTGCTCGGTGGGGGAGCAAATAAACACCATCTGTTCCGGCAGATGCTGCACTTAAGATAATTTGTACCAGTCAATGGAGGGGAAACCCTCTATACTGGGACAATTATTATTTTTGGTAACCAGAGTGCCCCCTTTTTGGGGAGCTGGTTTTTACCTCACACTAAAAACGGCCTTGTGCCTAACTTGCTCAGTGGGGGAGCAAATAAACACCATCTGTTCCGGCAGATGCTGCAAGCTATGACTAGCTATGACTAGCAAAGACCAGATGTGGGGGCAACCCCACATGCCTGACCATTAACCAGCTTCCATTTCCCACCTCTCGGGAGCTGGTCCCCTTTTTCCCTTCCCCCTCCCTTCACCCCTCACATTAAAAATCGGCCTTGTGCCTAATTTGCTCGGTGGGGGAGCAAATAAACACCATCTGTTCCGGCAGATGCTGCACTTAAGATAATTTGTACCAGTCAATGGAGGGGAAACCCTCTATACTGGGACAATTATTATTTTTGGTAACCAGAGTGCCCCCTTTTTGGGGAGCTGGTTTTTACCTCACACTAAAAACGGCCTTGTGCCTAATTTGCTTAGTGGGGGAGCAAATAAATACCATCTGTTCCGGCAGATGCTGCACTTAAGATAATTTGTACCAGTCAATGAAGGGGAAACCCTCTATACTGGGACAATTATTATTTTTGGTAACCAGAGTGCCCCCTTTTTGCCTACTTTTAGGGGAGCTGGTTTTTACCTCACATTAAAAACGGCCTTGTGCCTAATTTGCTCAGTGGGTGAGCAAATAAATACCATCTGTTCCGACAGATACTGCAAGCAAAGACCAGATGTGGGGGCATCCCCACATACCTGACCTTTAACCAGCTCCCATTTCCCACCTCTCGGGAGCTGGTCCCCTTTTTCCCTTCCCCCTCCCCTTCACTCCTCACATTAAAAATTGGCCTTGTGCCTAATTTGCTCGGTGGGGAAGCAAATAAATACCATCTGTTCCGGCAGATACTGCAAGCAAAGACCATATGTGGGGGTAACTCCACATATCAGACCTTGGTAGGGGCAACCCTTCATACCAACAGTTACTATCCAGCTCCCATTTCCCACCCATTGGGAGCTGGTCCCCTTTTCCCTCCCCCTCCCTCTCTCTCCACATTAAAAAAACGGCCTTGTGCCTAATTTGCTCAGTGGGGAAGCAAATAAATACAATCTGTTCCAGCATATACTGCAAGCAAAGACCATATGTGGGGGCGACCACACATATAAGACCTTGATCAATGTAGGGGCAACCCTTCATACCAATTGTCACTATCCAGCTCCCCTACTCCCCGGGGAGTTGGTCCCCATTTCTCCTTCACCCCTCACTTTAAAAATCGGCCTTGTGCCTAATTTGCTCGGTGGGGGGAGCAAATAAATACCTCAAAGTGTAGTATCTGTTCCGGCAGATACTGCAAGCAAAGACCATATGGAAACAATTGGAGAGTTTGAATACAAAACGCGATAAGTTCAATTTATTTCAATAGAAGCATTAAACAATAAAAGGGCGAATTTATAAAATCTAAGCTTGGACTTAAAGCTTATCTGCATAAAAAGCAAATAAAAAAAAATGCATGCAGGTATTATGTGTTGCAAATAATGATTTTTGGAGTATGGTTTAGTGTTGGAATGCAATGCCTTTTGTAATGAATGTTTTGTAAATTTTAAAATGGCGTTTATCGCGGTTTGCGTTCAGATTCTTAAATCGTAAAACACAATTTGGGGATTAAAAACAAAATTGAGCGCTTTTTTGGGGAGGAACAACCGTGAAATGGAGAGGATTATTTTCTGGCACTTTTATCAATCAACCAAAGTGTTATAAGGCTTTGCAGATGGTGTGCAAACGCATTTAAGTTTTGGTGCCATATGTATGTATACACACTTCCGCTAAGCTATAAGATTATAAAATATTCCATAAGCAAAATAAGGTTGATAATCCTTGCTCTAGCGTGACTCATGAAAAATCAATAAAAATAATAACATACAAGAATTATTTGATAAATTTAAATAGAAATTCACTTCGAAACTAGCTTATCTCTGGACAGGTCTTTATTTATCCCTCTTCCTCTCATGTCCATTCGATCGCTTCCTTTCATGTTTTCCTTTACCTTCCGCTTCCAAGTGGCCCTTTTACCTCAACTCTTCGATATCTACTAACATATGTACTCGCAGCTATTCTTTCAATGTGACCAAACCAACGAAGTCTTCCGTTCTGCACAAATTTCCCTATACAGTCTAAATTTAATCTTCCTCTGAGAATTTTAAGATCTCACATCACACACCGGTCGCATCATTCTGATAAAATCTCTTTTCAAAATAATAAGACGGTTGACAATATTATGTGTGACAAAGCTGAGAGTTAATGTCACTCACCGAGAGTGAACAATGCAGAGAAAAAAAGAGAGAGATGAAGAGGAAAGGGGGGGGGGCAAGAGAAAAAGCGGGAAGTTAAAGAAGCTTATTTGCTTTCTATCAACAAAGGCGATTCTTTTCACTTACTGAGGTCGGCTTTCTCATTTCTTTTCACCATTTCCCATTCCCAGCCCGAAGGAATCAATTACGTCATTATCTACCTGTGAAAAATTCATCTTTGGTTTTTCACAGACGGAATCATTAGTAGACATTATCTGCCATTCCTTATTGCAAAAGAAGAAGAAGAAAGAAAAAAGGAAAAACACTGGAAAATGAGCCACGAGGAATACCTTCAGATTGATCAATTAAATGCAGTAAATAATTGGACGACTTTTATGACGTCAAAGCCTTTAAAAAAAAAAAAAAAACTTGATTGCTTCTGTCTGATTTTATTTATCACATTCATTTTTCGTTCCATAAAGCTTCATTAAAAGATTAAATGGAACTTACTGAATTCTATGGAAATTTCATGGGTAATTAAAGGAAACAGTTTTGATTCAATTATTTTTCATGAACTTTTTAACCAAAAGAAACAAAACAGTCCAAGGATGGAGTACTGCTGCCACATCTGGGTAGGAGCTGCTAAAAACAGCCTATCCTGCCTTGACAGAGTACAAAATAGACTTCATAGCTTAGTGGGGGATGCCCTTTTCTCTTCCCTGCAGCCTCTCTCCCACAGAAGAGACGTTGTGAGCCCGTCTTTATTTTATCGTTACTTCCATGTCAAATGCTCGTCTGAGCTCCAATCTCTGGTCCCCCTTCGCCAATCTTTCACGAGAAACACCCGTCTGGCTGAAACTACTGTCAATAATTTCCCCCACTCTTTATCTGTGCTTAAATCAAAACGTAGATTCCATGAGCAGAGCTTCTTTCTCTTCTTTCTTCACAACATCATAAAAAAGAACATATCGATTACGGAACTTAACAGGCTTCTATATGCAGCGTCATACGTTATTGCGAATCGTCTTGGCATATTGCAGAAGAAAAATGGAAAACTGAAGGATAGAAGGGCACACTGGCAGAGGCAGCTTGAAGAAAGTATTAAACGGTGGTGGAAAGACATTGGTAGAATCGAAAAAATAAGAAAAGGAGTTAAACTAGGACAGAAAGCTAAGGACTAGCTTGAAAGGAGGTATAGATTGCTGGAAAAGGGAACAATGAACGTTCTAACAATGTTGAAAGAGAAAGTCCACACTGGTGGTTTAAAACTTAGGAACTTTGTTGGAAAAAGTGTTGCATTTCGGCAGAACAACCTTTTCCGGAACAATCAGTCTCAGCTGTATAAAGAATTAAATGGTAGTAAACAGGCGGGAAATAACAACACTCCAAATGCAAAAGATGCTAGAAAGTTCTGGAGTGGGATTTGGTCCGTCAGAGGGCGATATAATGAGAAGGCTAGCTGGTTGGGAGAGGTCAGAGAAAGGCTATCAGAAATGCAGCAGATGAAGAACGTTGAGATAACCATCGATGACGTTAAAGCTGGCATACAAAGGATGACAAACTGGAAGGCACCTGGCCCAGATGGAGTTATGGGCTTCTGATTTAAACAGTTCCCATGCCTTTATCCACCTATAGCTGCTGCTCTGCAAAGGGTTGTAGAGTCGGGAGATGTCCCTGATTGGCTTGTGAAGGGAAGAACAACACTGATTAGGAAAGATCCTGCAAAAGGAACTAATGCCAATAATTATAGACCAATGACATGTCTGCCATTGATGTGGAAACTGTTGACTGGAATATTTGCGGGGAAAATTTATGAACATCTAGAGAGTAATGGTGTTTTTCCTGACAAACAAAAGGTGTGCCGGAAAGGCTCGAGAGGTACTAAAGAGCAACTACTAATTGATAAAGCAATAATGCAGGATGTGAAGAAGAAGAAGAAGAAGAGAAATCTGAGCGTAGCATGGATCGATTACAGAAAGGCTTATGACATGGTTCCTCATTCATGGATACGTGAAATACTATTGATGATGAAGGTTGCTGAGAATGTGGTAGGGCTTTTGAGACAAGTATGGCTCAATGGAAAACGGTGCTGACAGCAAACAGAGAGGAGATGGGGCAGGTTGGCATTAAACGTGGGATATTTCAAGGAGATTCGTTATCGTCATTTCTTTTTGTAATGATAATGATGCCACTGAGCAGCCTCTTGAAGAGAGAAAAACTGTGGTATAACTTTGGATCTGGTGATAGACGCCTCAACCATCTACTGTTTATGGATGATTTAAAAATATTCGCTAGAAATGAAAAGGAAATGGAGAGACTGGTAGAACTTGTGAGGACATACTTAGGAGACATTAGGATGGAGTTTGGGATTAGTAAATGTGCGGTGCTGGTGATGAAAAGAGGAGTAAAGGTTCATTCGAATGGAATAGTGCTGCCAAATGGAGAAATCATGAAAGAAATAGAAGATACAGGATATAAGTATTTAGGAGTGCTAGGCATCATGAACAGAGAAATGAAAAAAAAAAGTCAGGAAGGAGTATCTTAGAAAAATGAAACTAATTGCAAAGTCGAAACTGTATGGAGGAAACTTAATGAAAGCAGTAAATGCATGGGCAGTCAGTGTTTTGAGATACAGTGCGGGATTTTTAGAATGGTCTGACAAGGATTTGCATGCCATGGATATCAAAACAAGAAAAGCTTTAGCAATGTTTGGTATATTTCACATTCGAAGTAGCGTAGCAAGGCTGTATCCAAAGAGGAAAGATGGTGGGAGAGGATTGAAAAGTGTAAAAGGTTGTGTTAGAACTGAGGAGATGTCGTTGAAGGAGCATGTGGTTAGAAGTGGGGAGTGGATGCTTAAGGTTGTGGCCAATGAAGTGGAAGTATGTGAGACCAAGGCTGATTATGTGAAACTTATGGATAGAGAAAGGGAAGAGGAACTGGCTAGGAAGAAAATGCATGGAAGGTTCTTCCAGGATATAGCAGAAGTGGCTGATGAAAGATCATGGCAATGGCTTAGAGCTGGGTATCTGGCTAAAAGTACTGAAGCTTTTGTTTGTGCAGCACAAGAGCAGGCGTTAGGAACACGATTGTTCAAAAAAGTGGTCCTAGGAGAGGAAGTTGCTGCAGAATGCCGGATTTGTGGTAAGACCTCAGAGTCAATTGCACACCTTGCAACAGGGTGTAGTGGACTGGTCCAGAGAGAGTACCACAAAAAACACGCATCGCATGGGACTCCGGATATATTGGGAGGTGTGTAAGAGGGTTGGGGTGAAGTGTGCTGGAAAATGGTTTGAGGAGGTGCCTAATGAAGTGAGAACAAGTGAGGATGGCAAGGTAGAGGTATGGTGGGACAAAAGTGTCATAATGAGCAAGCAATTGGAACATAATCGTCCGGAATTGGCCGTCATTGACAAGGTTTAAAAAACTGGCAGATTGTAGACTTCTCAGTACCCTGGGACAGGAATGTGAGAGAGAAGGAGAATGAGAAGTGGAGCAATTATGCTCCATTGGCCTTGGAGATAAGGCGTATACACGGGGTTAAAACACAAATACTCCCGGTCATAGTTGGTACACTAGGAGCAGTATCAAGTTGTCTTGAAGGACAATTAAAAAAACTACAAATCCCTAATGTTTTAGGTGGCCTTCAAACCTCTGCAATTATAGGTACCACCAACATCCTTAGGAAAACCCTTGATCTTTGAAGCTCCTGGTTTGCAGCCGGGATTAAGGAAAATGAATCCCATCCCTTTCCAGAGAGACGTTCATAAACGAAATCAGAATTATTATTATTATTATTATTATTATTATTATTATTATTATTATTATTATTATTATAAGTAGTAGTAGTAGTAGTAGTAGTAGTAGTATTGTGATCTTCAATAACACATGCAACAAGCCAAAGGTGCTTCATGCTAAATTTTTTGCAATTCTGAGAAATGCTTTTGGGGCCTAGAAGTATCTAGCATTTTAATAATAGTAGCAGTAGTAGTAGTAGTAGTAGTAGTAGTAGTAGTAGTAGTATATTTTGATTACAGCTTGAACCATTTAGCATTCCAAGGTTCTTCATGTTTAACTTAAGTGTTATTTTGCAAAATACTTTTGGAAACTCAAATTATTATTATTAGTAGTATTAGTATTAGTATTAGTAGTAGTATCGTTACGATATTTCATGGCACACCCGACAGATGCACCTGAAAAGGTGGGATGTAACACCAGCCTAAAATTGTGAGAATAACACTCAAAATGAGAACGGTAGTTCGATTAATCCCAATCACACAAATTATCAATCCTCATCTCAAAAACTGATAAAACAAAAAAGAAGAAATATAAACGGTTTAACGATCAAGCACAAAGCTAAATTAAAATTCACAAAGCTAAGCAGGATTACCTAAATTTCGATTTCCTTCTCACAGCTCCTTCAACTTAATTTTTAAAAAAATGTTCTACAATAAAAATCATATAACGGATTTTAATCCGAATTGAAATACGGATTCTACATAGTTTAGCATTGTATATTGATTTTGATATCCATGAGCAGGCATGAAAGTGATGTAAAATTGTGTAGTGTTTTCGTTTGAACTGCAATTACCTTTGGTGAAGATTAACGACAAGATTTAGCAAATAATTTTATACAAAGTAAATCTAAAAATTTGCATTTTACATACAATTTCTAAAAAAAAAGAAGAAAAACGCCGTAATGAAGTGTAATCTTCCCTTCTTTTATGCAACAAGAACAACCCCTTTCTCGACCGGGTTGTGACTTGCAATGAAAAGTAGATTCTTTGCAACAACCGGCGATGCTCAGTTTAGTGGGTAGACACCGACGAAGCTTCACGACACTTCTGAAATCCAGAGTCGCACCAAAAGAAGGTCATGCTTACTGTTTGGTATTCTGTGGCCGGTCTCATTCATTATAGATTTTTGAATGCAAGCGAAACTATTACGGTGGATAAGTACTGTCAGCAAATAGATGAAATGCATCAGAAACTTCAACAACAACACCCAGCATTAGTCTGCAGAAAAGGTCAAATTCTCCTTCACAACAATGCCCGACCGCACGTTGTTAAACCGACCCTGCAGAAGTTGAATGAATTGGACTATGAAACTCTGCCTCATCACCCATACTCTCCAGACATCTCACCTACCAACTACCACTTTTTCTCGCATCTCAACAACTTTCTGTGTGAGAACTGCTTCAAAAACCTAAGCATTATCAAAAAATGCCTTCCGCGATTTCATCGCCACCAGAACCCAAGATTTTTACATTGCTAGCATAAATGCACTTGCTATGTGTTGGCAAACGTGTGTTGATTCTAAATTTTCGTTTGAGTCGAGATATGTCCATCTGGATTTAAAAGTTAAAAACCGCAGTAGCTTTCTTGTCAGCGTGATACTTTCTATTTATATAAATCAGATATGTGTAAATTTTCAGATATTTGCATGTACAGAGTTCATTCCTAAACTAATTAACCGATCATTATAAATATAGGAACACGGCTTCTAGGTGTAAGAGTTTAAATGTACGCTATATTTAGTTTAATTTAGTGTTATGCAAAGAGGTCAGAAGGGGTGAAAGACTTTCGTAAATATTTAATTATTTCCGATTTTTGTGAAATTTTGATCATATTAGACATTAATTAATAAATATTCATCAAGATTTTGTTACTTTTGTGTATTTTAAAAGGATTTTTAGGCAGAATAATATGGGCATAATCTCCTATTTAAAAGTTCAAATATTTCAGATTTGCAGTAGAAATTTGAAGTGATTCGTAATTGTATTCTTTAGTATCGCCCATACTAAGGACTGAACTTTTAACCTGCAGAAGATTGTCACTGATCGCTAGTGATTGTTTTTTTTTGTTTTTTTTTAGCATATTTCATGATGATATTGTCAGCATTCCTTTCCTCGATATCTTTCTATTAAGAATTCTTTCTATAATCAGGTACTTACGAGAAGGATAACATGAAGGTTGCCAACATCCTAAGAGAAAGTGTTTCTGTGGTACAAACTGGACACGAACTTGGCACCCTCAGGTTGTAAATCTGTGTCGTTAGCCACTGAACCGCCCTCACCTTTATTCTAATGATGATGTAATTTCAATAGATATGAATGGATCACATAAGTCTAGGGGGATTCTTTCATTATTAGCCCCCAGAACATTATGGTTATTGACCAAGCACGTGTGCACAATGTGATTCAATTCAATTCTTTCCAATACAATTTAATTGGTAAAAAATAAAACAAGCATACTTTAAATGCCATCTGAGATCTGCATAGAAGATAATGCAGTAATCCAACACCTGAATTCTTGTGTTGTTGGTGCATTTATTACCTGTTCCGAGGTCAAGGGATTCTGATTGAGAAAACGCCCCTCGTTCAGTTTAATCGAAATCAGCGGTAAAATACTTTCTTGTAATGTCTGCATCTCTTTCTGGAACAAGAGTGAATGATGGTTCCCAAAATAAGATCACTGACTAATCGTCAATGCTCAAGTGATGACTTATAGAAGTGATACCTAACCAGTCAGGGTTGAGGACATATGTTTCATGGAGAGACATGAAATCAGAAATGATATATAATGGATGTGTAATGTGAGTCTTCAAGATTATAATAATAAAATAACAGTTCCTGAGGTATGTCATAATAATCACTGAGGAGATTTGTTGGCACAAATAAAATCCCTGTGTAATCGTTGGAGCTCAAGGAGAAAAGGTTAAGTCTATTTGTTACATGATAAGGGCTGTCCCCTTTTCATGTAAGTATAAAAATAGAGAGATTACTTAAAATGAAAATAAAATGAGAGAAAGCAGAAATCGAACCTTGGATATAAGTTTTAAAGAACAATAGGTTTAAATGGAATGTCCAGTAAATTGCTAATTCTGATGAAATAAATAATAAATAAACTATTCAATTGTCAGAAAGAATGTGGATAATAAAATATGGGTTAAATAAAGTAGATATGTAGGTTGAATTCCTTTGTAAAAACATCAAAGAAAAAATAGGTTATTTGGAAATCATATGTCGGAAACGTGCAATGTCGCGCATGTTGAAACACGTGAATTTTGCTCACGTGGCCAGACATGCATGGATGTCTCAATATAGGAAGTGAGAGTTAGTCAGTTAGAGAGTCAGTGAGAAACTCAGAGAGGGTTTGGGAATTCGAACGTCTAGGAAGCGAGACGTCACTTTGAAACTAAAATGTGAAGCTTTGAATTCTTGATGATGAAAACCACGGCCGGTCGTGAAGAAATAAACCCATCATGTATTTTTGATAAAGCTCGTCCTTGTGTTGTGATTCTTACAAAAAGGTAAAGTGAATTGTTATTATATGTCTGTGTTATAAAATGTCGTGACATACACATCTCATATCCACAATGTGAATCTACATCTCATGTCTACACAATGTCTGAACAGTGAATACTATCTCCTCACTCTAAGAGCTTCACATAGCAACACATCTATTAAACTAAGAATGAACATATTTTTAATATATATGATTCGTTATAACACGAACACGGAACGAACACTCACTTACAACAACATCTCTCTCTTTAAGATACTCTCTCAATGAAACAAAATATAAAATATTGAGTCTGCTTTCATAGGGCAGATATGATAGACTTTGTACGATTCGAATAAAAAGCCTTTGAAGTCTATTTCGTTGTTGGATTCGGTAGTTCAACATCTGTCAAAATTTGAATTGCTGCATCGTTTGTGGATTACTACATCTCATGGAAGTCCATTTCAAAGTCCATGGATTCGGATTAAGAAAGTGACTATTCTCCGGTTTAATCCAATCGACACGTTTTGTTGATGCACACACATGATCTTTTGAAGCTAAAATAATTCCTCTTGAATTAATTAAATTCAATTCAATTCAATAAATTTACTAAGAAATAGACTAAGCACGCTTCAGTAGCCAAGTAAGAATAGAATGGTATAAATTTACACGGAAGAGGAGACAGTAGCTGTTCAAATTGACCTTGAATTATTGTATTGTTAGCACATTTATTACTTCGCTTGAAAGCCTTTTTCAAGGTTCAGGGATGCTGATTGAAGGAGCAGCCATCCTTCAGTTCAATGGAAATCGACAGTTAAACAGTTTGTACGCAAATAGATCTCTTTTTGGAGCAAGAGTGAATAATAATACTTCCAAGATATATCAGAGGAGATCACTGTCTAATTGTTAGGGCTCGAGTGATGACATATGGAAGTGATACCTAACCAGTCAGAGTTGAGGACATGTGTTTCATGGAGAGACATAATATGATAAATGATATACGATGGATGTGTAATGCGAGTCTTCAATGCAGGTCTAATGACTGCCGACTAAGATTAAATAGGAACAGTATAGGGATGTCATATTGAAAGAATTGGTGAGAGTGTTTGGGGTAGTAGGTATAGAACAGTTTAGAAAGCAGAGTCAGGGTAGGGATAGATCATGGAAAACATGACAGTGGTAAGTAATGGTTGAGAGAGAGAATTTCCCTTACTCTCTATCAGTGCCAAAAACTAAACGAAAATTCCATGAGCAAAGTTTATTTCCTAGTACTGTCCGTTTGTGGAACACAATACTGTGAGGATGCTTCCCAGCTGATTATAGCGTGTCCATTTTCAAATCTAATGTAAGTTCTTGTTGACCTGGGCTGCAATTATCAAGGAGGACTTGAAAGCTCGTCAACTTCATGAGGAGGATACCATGGATGAAACTAATTAGTAAGCTATGGAACCTCTTTAACAACCAAGTTCTACCCGAGTTCACCTGTCTCACAGTCTATCCAACACTCATTCACCCTTATTCTCGAACTAGCTTGAGCACACGACGTTGCCCGGGTGTTTGGAGGTGTGTGTTAAGCAAAAAAAAAAAAAAAAAAGGAAAAAAGCGGTAGTAGGCAGGCAGGCTGGCTCGAACCCATACCATGAAGGAGGAAAAAAAAGTAAAAAAAAAAAACGTGATGTCTTTGCTGTTGTGTCCATCGCCCAACCAGAAGTGGCGAAGGTTTAAATTAAGGCTAGTCAATGGAAAAGAGGAGATTACTTTCGAAAATATCGGCAAAAACAAGCGACCCTTCCTTGTAGAAAAGTGCCTAGTTGAGGTTGAAGGAATTAAATTTTTGGCCAATTTTCGATATTTGTCGTCCGAAGGGTCGTGCTTCAAAACGATATCAGTCTCGTGAAAATCCGTCGCCTCTGTCAAATGTTTTAGGCATACATACATACATACATACATACATACATACATACATACATTGAAACAGAGATGAGATTCATATTATAGAAGATGACACTTGGGCTCTTATATAAAAACAACCTGGATATGAGTTAGTTTGTGAATCAAGTTCTAAAAGCCGTCTAACACATTAAAACGACGATCATGATGATGATGATGATGATGATGATGACTACAGGAGGTGCAAGAAGATTTATTGTATATCTCTTATTTAATAATTTCTAGATAATTTACTGGATGCTGTACTATGTGCTAATTGATTAAGCCAATACAATATGTTTTGGCATGGTGTATAATTCCTTTCATTGTACCAACTTTCTGATATTTGTATCGCATTATTTCATTTAACAGGATTCTCACAGACTGCTGTGTCCTTGGAACGACGGACATCTTTTAAATGAGCAGCCAGAAGAAATATAACGAGTTAGCATTATTAATGAATGTAATTATCAAAATTAAGGATTTTAATACGGAGGCATATATGGTTAATAGATTGGGAAAGCTGCAAGTATCTCCCATCTAACTTATCAGCAGGCGAGAGCCGAAGAAGAAGCCAGAATTTCTCATTATGATTTTCTCAAGAGGTAGGTGGAGACACGCATCCATTTAGATGATGATTATAATGCAATCTCAGCCATTATCTCCCCTTCTCTTGGTTCGTGCTTGCTTAACAAAGATTAGTGAATGTCATGATTAATGCATTATATAAGGATTTTAATTAAATATATCACATGTGTGAAGATATGCAGGACAAATAGGAGATACATTTCAGTATCACACACACAGACACACACACAGTCGTACATGCACGCACACACACACAGTCACACACACACACACACACACACACACGCACACACACACACACACACACACACACACACACATATAATCATCCACATACAGTTAAAAGTCAAAAATGAACAGGTAAAATCATAAAAGAATAAAAGGCCAATTAATTGTTTGTTTAAACAGTTGCATTAAGCTTAGCTTAAATTTGCAGTTTTTAAAAAAATTACAGTTGCGGACTTTCTTTTTACTGCCTCTGTATATTAAAATTCGGAAATGTCCATATACCAATAAGATCAAAGTCAATATTAATTTACTAAATTAATTAAGCTTCATGATAATCGATTTTCATAATCGAGCGCGCATGTAATATTTTTGCAAAATCAATTTTTGCAACGAAAAAAAAAAAGTCACCCATAAAAACGAGAACCTTCCAAAGTAAAACTATTATCTAAACTCAAAAAGAAATGTAAATTAATACAAAATTAAGCCGACTTCACAAATTGATAAAAGTTCATTATTGGATTTTAATTATAAGGTGAAGCTTGAAGATTCAAACTCGAGATAGATAAAGCAAAAAAAAAAAAACCCACATTAATATGGGAGGGGAGATTATCTTCAAACAGCGTCCTAAATTGATAATTGAGCACTGGACTTATACTAAGTAGATATTAATAAGTCCCTCGTACCTAATCCATTTTTTTTAATGGATAGTAGATAATGCAGTGGATGTGCTATCGGCTGCTCTAGTAACTCTCGCTTCTCCTTTTTTGTCCCTCAGTCCTCATTCAAATAAGTGATTTTTCTGGCAAAGGGTGAAGAAAAAGCTGCTTTCCAGGTCGGTACGACTTCATGAACAGTAGTCTGTCTCTATGTGTATCCTTGTGGCCATGTCATTAGTAAGGGTGCTGGAGGTAAACGTTTCGTCTGGGCTGACGTTATCCGCCTCACGTTTCGTCTGGGCTGACGTTATCCGCCTGATAGTCAGGGACCCAAACCTTGCATTAACCACTACGGAGGTTGTCCTATCAGCAGGTGTAATATGTCCATAACGTGGAATGGCTGACCCACTCAAATAAGACAGATGATGAGGAGAGGTTCTGTCATGATTTTGCCATTGCCTATGACCTCACTCAGATTGTTCGCAAGCCCACCTGTGTGCCCAATACTACCGGTCAGTATGCAAGCCTTCTGGGCATTTTTCTCTCAACTTCCCCTGAGCTATGTTCATGTTCTGTTCCATCTCCTCTAGGGTCCTCTGACCACTTTGTTGTATCAGTTACGATAAAAATGAAATGTAATAAGTCCTCCAACCGTACTGTATACCGATACTCCATGGCTGACTGGGATAGCTTCCGTAGATTCATATCTGATCTACTTCTGCATTCCATGTTTAAAAAGGATGTGTCCTCTATAGTATCAGACCTGACCGAATGATTAACTGTAGGCATAGACTGATTCATACAATCTAAAAAGATTCCAACAAAAACCTAACAGCCAGCCATGGTTCTCCCCAGAATGTGCTGCTCCCATCGTGCACAGAAATCACTTTTTCCACAGCTACCAACATAATAGATGCAGTGAAACTAAAGCTGCTTTTAGAAATGTCAGCAACCACTGTAAAAGAGTAATAAAAAAATCCAAGAGAGCTATATGCTCAGTCCGTTAAATCCAAAGTAGCTGTTCAGCAGCTTGGTTCCCACCAGTTTTGGCAAATAACAAATTGCCCGGGTGTTTGGAGGTGTATGTTGAGCCAAAAAAAAAAAAAGTGGTAGCAGAAAGGCAGGCTCGAACCCGTACCGTGAAGGAGGAAGAGAACGGGAAAAATGTGACGTCTTTGCTGTTACGACCACCATCAAACCAGGACTGCCGTAGGTTTAAATTAAGGCTAGACAATCGAATAGAGAAAATGGTTTTTGAAAATATCGGCGAAAAAAGCGACCCCTCGCTGTAGAAAAGTGCCCAGGTGAGGGTGAGGAAATTTATATTTTTAGCCAATTTTGTGGTATTTTTCGTCTCAAGGGTCGCGCTTCAAACGATACTGATCTGGTGAAAATCCGTCGCCTCTGTCGAAAGTTTTAGGCAGACATGCAAACATGCATACATACATTTATATATTGATAGCTCCAATTTTCGACCCAAACCGATTAAAAAGCTTGCCCTATCTCTGACTACACTTTATGTAAAATTTCAAATGTTTAGACGAGGAATTGCCTGAGTAATTTGGTATAGACCGAAGCAGTCAATTTTTTAAAAAAATTTGACCCCTATTATGACCCCTTAGCATTTATTGTTTTGGGATCAAATCAAGTTATTAAGTTAGATCCATGTCCAAGGAACCTATATCTAAAATTTCAAGTGTTTAGACCCAAAATTGGCGGAGGAGTTTGGTAGAGCTCTCAAAGGTCAACTCGTTGAACTTTCTCTCCTTAACAGCCAAGTTTCTGGTCGAAAATGGGTTATAAAAATTTTCCCAGCTCTCAATACCCTTTATATTAAATTTCGAGTCTGTAGATTGAAAATTGACAGAGTTATTGTGTAGGGAAATGTACACAGACAGACAGACACATACACACACACACTTTTACTTTTAAAGATATACTAGCATGGGTTCCCGGCGTTGCCCGGGTATTTGGAGGGTTATGTTTGCATGGATCCATATACCTTATATATGAATTTTCATGTCTGCAGACCAAAAACTCTAGGAGGAGTTTGGTAGACAAAATTTGTTAAACAAAAATATATACGTATACATAAATATATATAGAAACAATTTTGTGCGTACTATAAACTTTTTACACAAATATTATGCAAGTATAAATCATGTAGAATATCTACATGAATATAATTACACGTAATAATAAACTAAAGATGATAACCCCATTAGAAAACCGAAGCAACTAATAGGGAATTAATTAAAATGAATGTTTAAAAGAATATACAAATTAGCTAGATCTTTTGCCAGTGAATGCAATTCTACAACCCATATATAAGAAAATTTTATTTTCTTTTTAAATAAATAGAAAAGAGGGGTTTTAATATGAATACCAATAGACACAAAAGAAAACCGAATTTATAGGAGTATAGATAGATTTATCTTCACCTCATACTGGTTGTGTAATTAATTTAACAGTTAAATCTATCATTTTCAACCTTATCTTAATATAAACATGATATTTTCTTAATTTTAACTATTCCCATATCATTCCGTGTAAGCGACATAACTCGATTTTTCTAATATTTATCGATTCATGATTTTATTGAAATTCCTTTATATTTTTAATTCACTATTTTGATTTTAGTCTTTATTAATCCCCAATATTTAGTTTTCTCACATTATTCTCTTTATAGCGATCTAGGTTAAATTTCTCAAACTTATATTCTGATTTAATCTATTTTAATCCATCATAATCTGTTCATCTCAATATTTTGCAATTACTTAATATTCGATCTCTTTTTTGTGTTATTGAAATGTAACCAATAACAATTATTGAATTCAAATTTAATTCTATTTCCCTTATTTATGTCATATTTAATTTATTTTAACGACCTACTACTTTATTTATTACATCATCCTAAATTTTTAAGATGAAATTTTAAATTCTCTTACAATGCTTACAGTTCACTCACAACATATTTCTTATTTTTTTATATACATGGTGTTTTAATCAGGTCTTAGGCATGATGATATCAATTTATTTCTATGTAGACAGCTTTGTATAGCATCAAACTTTTTTTTTATTTCTTGTTTAGGATTTACTATGCAGTATGACTCGATGTAATCTATGCTTACATGAAGGGGTTAATCCCATCAGTTTGTTTGGCGGGTTTTTGGCATCATTAATTCTCTCCAGAGAATAAATAATCTGGACTGAAGACGAAGAAGAAGAAGTCACTGCTGATGTTCCTCAGGGTGGTACCATAATTCCCTATCTGTCCATATTATGTCCTTATTACATCTTCGACTGACAAGTTGGAATAAAATGGCTAAAATTTGTGACAATATCTTCCTGAAACAATAAGCAATGATGATTGATTATTCTGATAACTTTGCAATTTTTTCTGATACAACTAATTAAGCAGTATTAAATTCTTTGAGTTTTTTGTGAACACAAGCAAAACAGGTTACATTTCCCTAAACCAACATGAGAGTTTCTTAATAATTTTTTTCATATGAAGATTAAACATTAACTAATTACCCACCATAATCTCCCTACTTCCCGTTATGCAAATGACTCATTTTGCACAAGCAGTTGTAGGCGGACATCAAGAACAATGAAGTGAGTCAGATTTGGTTATGTCAACGATTGCCATTGAACAGTAATACAACAAAGTATTATTTGGATTATTTACACAACGTTTTGACAAGTATAAACTCTGATCATCTTCAAGTGGATCGCCCTGAACTCCAGAATTTGGCTTTCAAACTCGGGAATCTGCACGGAATTTACAAATAGAACCTTTTATTTAATCCACATAGGTAGAAGGTTCTCGTTATATCAGCCATGACCAGGTAGAAGTTTTAAGTCAGTCACAATTTTATTCTTAATATTGCCCACACTGAAGATTGAACTTTCAACCTAAAGAAACCTGTCACGTAGAACTGAATTTTGCTAGTACTCTATCTGTTACACCATTGGTTCTCCTGAGTTCAACAAGGTATGCATAAAGAAGGTCAGAGATTCCATCGGTCAAAACGTCATCAGAACAATTCTCAAGATGAGAGCAGTAGTTCAAACGATACAAATAATACAAATGAGAATATCTCTTCCCGAAATTTGTCTGCAAAAATGTTTATGAATTTTCTCTATTTGCCAGTAAAATAGAGTGACATGGAAAACAAACTTAGTGTGCGACTGGACTGGACAATGGGACAGCAATCAGGAAGTCCAAATTTTCTGATCAAGGAGAATTTAGTATATGAAATTACATGGTTAGAAAAGAAACTGTGTACACCAAAATCTTACAAAATATCAACTCTATGGACATTTTTCCTAGATCTCAACCTTGATAAGAGAGAAAAAAACAAAATTGATAGAGTTCAAAATAGACTTCGTAGCCTCGTAGGAGATGTCCTTTTCTCTTCCTTGCAACCTCTATCTCACAGAAGAGATGTTGCGAGTTTGTCTCTGATGTATCGTTATTTTCATGGAAACCAGGCTTTGTTGAATGACCATCCCTCTTGAAGAAGCCCGCATAAATCGGGCGAAACGTTGAGTATCCAGGTCCTTCCACCTCCATTTTATTTCATATCGTCGGATATAATCCAGCTCAACAATCATATATATATATATATATATATATATATATATATATATATATAGTACCATTTCATAGGGAGTGTAACTTAGTGTGCCCACTTTTGTTGCCCTGACATGCAGGCATACCAGTTACACAGGAGTAACATTCCCCTTCATAAAGGGATTAATCCTGTCAGTTAATTTGGTATGGGGGGGATGCTCAGCTGAAAATTAAACAATTGTAATAAAGAAGCGAACAGCCATTTTATATAAAAGGATCTCACTTCTTATTTATTAATTTCAGCTTTTGTGAAACCCATAAAAATCTTAAAGAATTTATGAGCTGGGCATTGACATGATCTGTCTTGTGTGAGGAAAAACATCAAGCTACTAATTCTGCTTATTTCTCTATCACAGTCAGCATTTGTGAGAGAGATGGGCTTCAGCAAGAAGAAAAAGAAAACAAAAATGCATATCGATAAGAAAGAGACAGAGAGAAAGGAGGACAACAGTTGTTTGTAGTCTCACTTCAATAAGTCCCTGGCGACACCTAACAGTTTCTTTAACCTTTAACCCAATAGATATCAACCTCAGTTTTGAATATTTTGGTTGTCATCTTGGTAGCTCCCAGTGATCCACAACATTATAACAATTCAATGTAGAAGTTGCCTGGCGCAATGTTTCAATGAAACATAATTTTCTTGGTTTACTTGATAATAATTTTCTTGGTTTACGTCCATGGGGACAAGGGAAATCAGGTAGAAGGCTTTTACTATGATGAATTCCAGCTTGAACAGGGTTGTTAATATATTTATACTCCCATAAATTTGTTTTTTCTTTGTGCATTGATATTCATATTAAATAATGTCTCATATATATGTACATTTTTAGCATATTAGAAAACATGTTTTTATAACGCAGGCATTAATGTCCAATGAAAAATTAAATTTTAAGCTAAAGATTTTGTTTTCAATTCTCGGTAGAAACGCAGGAGTCATTTTATTAAAAACCTTTTAAATCATTACTATATATTGGGCCCAATATCATCTATAATGTACATCTAACCTGTCTGTTTAAATGTATGTATGTATGTATGTATGTATGTATGCCTACAACTTTCGACAGAAGCGACGGATTTTCACAAAATTAGTATCGTTTTGAAGCTCGACCCTTCAGATAGAAAATATCGAAAATTTGGCTAAAAACATTAATTCCATCACCCTCAACTGGGTACTTTTCTCCAGATAGGAGTCGCTTTCTTCGCTGATATTTTCGAAAGTCATACCCTCTTTTCGATTGTCTAGCCTTAATTTAAACCTACGTCATTTCCGGTTTGGCGATGGGCTAACAAGCAAAGACGTAACATTATTTTTCATGTTCTTTTTCTCCTTTACAGTACGGGTTCGAGCCTGCCTGCCTACTACCGCATTTTTTGTCTTTTTTTTTTTTTTTTTTGCTCAACGCAGACCTCCAAACACCCGGGCAACGCGGGGCAAACAGGCGAGTATAATAATCAAAATATCATAATTAAGTGTATTTTACGACCGGGCAATGACGGGCGGTTTGCTAGTGTATATATATATATATATATATATATATATATATATATATATATATATATATATATATATGTGTGTGTGTATATATATATATATAAATATATATATATATATATAGTCATCCACATACAGTACTGTTTCGTTGTTTCACAGCTCATCAGTGCGGCTAGAAAGGCAACTGCCTCAAGCCAGGATCGAAACCCGACGCCCAAATGACAGTCAAGGCTTCTCACTATTGCGCTGATGCTTGTGAGGTAATGAATTAACGATGTTTGACATCGTCCAAATGCATCTGCTCGATTTGTTTACACAAAGAGCGTCGCTTAATGCGCTAATGGCAGTTTGTATATCACTTCCCAATATGCTCAACCCAATATAGGGTACTTCACATTCTTTTTAAGTGACTATTTTTGTCATATTCGATGCGCTTTTCATACATTCATAAGTCCATTTGCTGTTATTTTTTTTACTTTAAAACAAGAACCTCAATGTTCGATATAGATATGTGTGTGGGGATACATATTTTTCTTAGTGTTTTTCTTCTTCTACTGTCGCTGCTATCTCAGTTTCGTCTAGTGATTTATTTCATTAATTACTTTACTTTCTTATGATCGTGATTCGTCATCAGTGGAGCTATACAAATACAGCTTTTTACCTTTTACAGAAAAGGAGACTAAGACGTTCATTTACAGTGTTCGTTTATTTTTGAAGAGAAATATCTCAGACATGAGAGAGGGGGAGGCTAGTATTGTTTTTTAACTAATTAGTTAAATATCTTGTTAAATATAAATAAGTGGACACAGAGAATGGTGAAGTGAAGTTTTTTATGGATATCGTTCCAGACAAGTTATGACGCACGTGGTGGGTAACAGAGCGCAGACGCGCGTATGCAAATGCTTACGAAATGGGAAATAACGGTAAGGAAAAACAAAAAGGAGATGATCATGTTAGAGACATAACGTCAAAGCCGTAATGAGAAGTCACGCATGGCCGAAGAATAAGGAATAAAAGTCTTCTTGTTAAAACCTGAAAGAAGATTTGAAGTTCTTTTCTATTTCCTAATTTTTTGTCTCCCTTTGCGACTGAGTCTGCAACGTGTTGGGTTCTGGATATCTACATGTTAACACGTGTGTAAATGTTTGTAATGTTACAGATATAACGAGCTAAAAAATCGTCTCTCCTCGCTATTTTTCGTGGGAACTGATTTATATTCACAAACTACGTGTCAATCTCATCTATACTTAGTTCGACCTTAGCTGATGTAATCGGTATAAGATAATTGACCATTTATTATGGGAACATTATTTCAATATAGCAGGAGTAAGTCATAAATGAAACGTACCTTTGATGAAAAGAAAAATGTATTTTTAAACACTTTTGTCAAAATGAAGATTGTTAAAATACGTGTGTACAATTGCCTTTGCTAGAAAGAAAACTTTTTTATGATGATGACGTCATCGACATAAGGCATATTTATGACAGTCGAAGGTAAGTAAGAAAAATTAGAAAGACACTCTCCGAGACTTTTGTCTATGCACATAGTTCCCCGTTCTATTCTATTTTCAAAACTTTCACAAGA
The DNA here is from genome assembly GCF_053919585.1 of Euprymna scolopes. Lineage (NCBI taxonomy): Eukaryota > Metazoa > Mollusca > Cephalopoda > Sepiida > Sepiolidae > Euprymna > Euprymna scolopes. The sequence goes on along the minus strand of NC_136498.1, from coordinate 61,544,621 downwards.
AACAAATCCAGGGAGCCAAAGTCCCTTGAAAATAAGAATTACGTGACCATTACTAAAGTAGGACTTGTGCTCCTTGGATTTAATTTTTTGGTAACGTACCTACGACGACCAATCTGGTGCAATGAAGGATGGATTGAGATTATGTGAGAGAGTAAAAAAGATCTGTGACTCTAGCATGACTGGATGGTTCTGCTACTGATGCTGTTGGTGATGAAGATGGGGATGAGGGACGAGGATGATAGAAATAGAAATCAAAAATGGAAAGAAAACAACGTAAACCCTAAAGAACTAAATCTACCTGCTAAGGGCGAAAACAATTCAAATCTCTGCTGGAAATGACCAGAGAGTATTGGAAACTTGTAGAAGCTTATTGCCACTCAACTACAAGAGAAAACCAACGATCATTATCAGTGAGGAAAAGATGGTAAATCACTGTTGCAATAATGCAAAATGATTTGCAATGGTTATCGAAAGAGGCAGAGAGTGATGAAAATCAGAGGAAAATGTTGTCACTCAGATTCCGGGGAAGAACACGTGTTATTGCTAGTAAACAATCACTGACAATAAGACGTGTGAAAACTCTCAGTGGGTGAATAATCTATATACTATTAATAAGTGATGATGCTCATACGCAAATAGAAACATCTGATTGGTTGATAAAAAAGAATAGGCAGAATGCTCATTACTAAGGCAGTAGTTTTTACAATATCAATACCCGAGTTTGAATCTCTAAGTCCAAAGCATTTTATAATTGAATACGTTTTATATATTTGAAGCCAATAACATAAGAAAAAATATGCAATTATTTTTTTTTAACTGAGTGCTTTTTCAGATAATGCACGAAAAACGTCACAGAGTATTACACATTAGTTAAAAGTGCATTATTTTTGCTTAAAAACATAATTTCCAACGTCACAGAGTATTACACATTAGTTAAAAGTGCATTATTTTTGCTTAAAAACATAATTTCCAATGGTTTTTTTTTACCATTGAAAACAATACATTCATCGTAGTTACTTATGCTCTCATGAAACTATGAAGTAGCATATATTTTCCAGAAAATTCCATAAATTCATGGATAACATACCTTTTTTTTTAGGGGGAGGTTATACTAATGTACATCTCAGAACAAATCTCTACTTATATATAAAGTCCACTTTGTGTGTGTGTCTGTTTGTGTGTGAGTTCGTTTCCTATGAACTTCGAAACGGCTGGCCCGATTTATTTTAGATTTTATGCTAATCTACTTTATGCGTCTGGGAGTGTTCTTAGATAGGTTTTGTATCGGAATACTCCCAATAAGTATCGAAAATCCACAATCAAAAATATCCGGTTAAACAAGGAAAGAACAGTCTGATTTTGACCAATGTTAACATCACAGTTGAATTTGAAAAGTTTTATCACTGCACAAGTGGGAGTGCCCGACGTTTAAAATCAACAGTAGAATCTTTTAAAAGACAGGAGTGCGTTTTAAATGAATGTCTCTATTTAGAGCACAATTGAAGCATGATACTTGACGTTTGCCTTTTAAACTTGAATTCTAGCCATCATATATAAAAATAATTTTATACAATCAATAGTAGGTTCTCTATAGTGCAACGTAGACTTTAATATATTGGGGACTAAATCACTGAAGGGAGACATGTGAAGCTTCTACCTGGTGTACCGTGATGGGGCCTCGATTAGAACAGGTAATTAATCGACTTGATTGAAAAAATGCGTGGTTTCACAAATGTAAATGACAAAAAGAAAATATTGGAAGTGTACAATGTTTGTTGATCCTCATTCAATGCCGGGCAACGTCGGGTCGCCTTGCTAGTAACGTAAATAATGTATAACTCAGAACGGAAGAAATAATGATGAAAAAATTAGTTTTTAGGGACATTTTCACGTTGTCGAAGTACTTGTATACACCAGGATCGAACGCTGGGAAAGAATGTTGATCTATCTTGCCGACTTCTTAGAACTTTTATAAATAAAATACAGGAAGAATAAATATGCCTAAAGTGATGGGAAGCAAATGAAATCTATCTGACAAGCTCACCTTTCACGAATGGTAATGCTTTGAGCCATTCAGCTGTTTGAGATTTCGACTTCATTTCGCACAGAACAATCGAATAGATTCTTAAAAATAAACATGCTTTCTATCTTCTATTCTTTTTCTTTGAATTAAAAACAATGCAAAAGAAAAATAAAAAGAAAAAAAGAAAGAACAAGCGAGAAACTCAATACGAAAAAAACAAACAAATCTAATTAAAAAAATACAAAGGTCTTTAAAACACCTGGTAACACATTTCTAAATATTTATATATCCTTTGCACGCCCTCCACTCTATAATAAAGAACAATGTGTGTTTATTCATGAAATGCATTTTCGAGATGCATCAAGGGTGGTCTTCAGTGATGCACTACTCTCACTGCCGATTTTGGTTTCTACATCATATCGACTCTAACAACAACCTCAAGCTGCCGCTTGATAAAAAAAAAGCAAAGTGAACGGTGTCTTTTTTTAAAGTCATCATAAATGACTTACAGCTTTTTAGTTTTTCAACTCTCAATAATCTAGTCCCTAGGAATAGCTCAGTACCAATAACATTAGAAAGACGTACAATTCGAACACCCACTACCGTCAGAAATAAATATGTATCCCTTACTCCGAGTAAACTCAGCTAAGGATTTTTATCCTCGGTGCCTATAATCATCGAAGATTACACCATTCCTGTAATGATCGTCCGTGTTGATTGTGGTATACTGTTGGTCCTGTGAAGTTTTAGGAGGTTCGCTCTCCTAGGCTTCGCCTGCTCTCTTTGAGGAGAAGTTAGTTTATTGCTAATCGTCTGAGGCACCCTACCAGGAACATCAACGGGGCTGCACAAGTATCTTTTGCAGAGTCAGAGGGTTTCTTCTCTTGAGCACTGACATTTTCAATCCCACTGTTCAGGATCCTGTTTGCTATTTGCCATAACTGGTGGGAACCAAGCCGCTTCTCAGCTACTTTGAACTTAACGGACTGAGCATACAGCTCTCTTGTGTTCATTATTACTTTTTTTACAGTAGTTACTGACAGTCCTGAAAGCGGCTTTAGTCTCAGTACACCTATTATGTTGGAAGCAATGGAAAAGGTGATTTTTGTACGCAATGGCAGCAGCACATTCAGGAGAGAACCATGGCTGGGTATTAGATTTTTGCTGGAACTTTCTTGAGGGTATAAAACGCGATAATGCCTACAATTAACCATTCCGTTAGGTCTGATACTTTAGAGGACACATCCTTTTTAAACATGGAATGCAGAGGTAGATCTGATATAAATGTACGGACGCTATCGCAGTCAGCCATAGAGTATCGATATACTGTACGATGGAGAGGTACATCTGAGGACTTATTACATTTCATTTTTATCTTAACTGATAAAGCTCCAAGTGGAGATAGAACCGAAGCTGAACACAGTTCAGGGCAAGTTGTGAGAAAAAGGCCTTTTTCAGAATAACCAAGTTTCACATCAACTCTTTTTCAGTTCAATAATATAGTCACAAATAAAAAATCCTTTATCTTCAATAAAAAAGCGATAACTGATGTGTTTTTTCTACGTTAAATTATAAGAAATTATAATAATTTACACTTATTTGACGTAATTCTATGATGTCATATAAATATTAACACGAACACAAGCGAATTGTAAGCTTTATTGCCGTCATGTGTGACAAGAGGTGTACACTAGTCCTGAATTATGGAAATAGTGATGAAGTTATTACACAGACTTTATTCTTGACCTAATGTATGTCCTCGACTCTATAATAAAGAGCAAAATTTATTTAGTTATAAAATACAGTGGTCTTCAGTGATGCTCTGTGCTCACTGGTATTTTGCGTTTCGCATCATATCGACTCTAACAGCAACTTTGATCTGACTCCAGATGCATCAAGATGCCCCCTTTAAAGCTTTAATTTACACACGTCGATATTGCAAATTGTTTTCGAAGGGACAAGCTCTGACCATTGCTATGGAGACACCTCTTTCGGTATTATAGTAACTCTTTACTTCGTTTTAACTATATTTTTTATGACAATTTTAATTAGGTAGGCTAGCATATATACATACATATATATACAGTCCTGGTCAAAATCATAATACCACTTAAGAAAGTAAGCGTTTACGCATATAATCGAATTTTTAATCAAACAAATGGTTGAAACCATTGCCAAAAGGGAAAATATGATGGGGAAGAAATTGTTTGATTAAAAATTCGATATTATGCGTAAACGCTTACTTTCTTAAGTGGGAAAATGTATGACTGTATATATATATATATATATATATATATATATATATATATATATATATATATATATATTTCTGTTGGGACGATTATCGAAATCGGAATATTTATTTGATTTTGTTTAAAGCAAAACCTTTCATTGCTAGTAAGGATTATTAAGTATTTATTGATTTTAAATTAAAGTGAAGCTAAAATCGATAGATCCTCTTTCACAAATATATTTTTAAACTGAGGAAAATATTTAACATGTGTGTTTTGATGATAATCTGAGAAAATATTCAACTATATAGTTAAATATTTAGAGATTTATAAAGAATCGGCAATTGAATCGGAATCGGGAATTTAGTACAGAATCGGTAATTGTATCAGAATCGGGAAAAATTATTGGAATCTTCCAATCTCTAATATATATACATACATACATACATACATATATATATATATATATATATATATATATATATATATATATATATATATATATAGTAAGTTATAAAATATATATGGCAATATATATTTTATAACTTACTACCTAGCTCTACCTATATATTGAGCACCGTTGAAGTAAATACTTAAAGTTTACGCATGAATTTATACTTTTGTATATTAATTTATGTGGTTAAATTAAATACTCATATATATATATGTATATATATATATGTATATATATATATAATCAAAAGGATATAGTGTTTACTTGATATACGCAATGGTAAACTTCAATCTAAATACCAGTGTTTATCTATTGATAATTTAATCACAACCGAATAAAAAGTTCAGTACGCAATAGAAAATAGAGCTTATTAGAAGAGAAAGAAAATTAAAACTGTAAGTTGGACTTTATAATCAAAATTTATGTTCGACTGAATACTCCAAAAAACAATTTACAAACTCCTTATTCAGAGTTTCAAAGAATCCTATTTTTGCTATTCTTCTCATCGGAACAATAAATGGGTATATATATATATATATATATATATATATATATATATATATATATATATAATATAAAGCTGAATGTGTGTGTGTGTGTGTGTGTCACGAATAGGTTCCTATATGGTTTACTACTTTAAAAAACTGATTACATATAATGATAGAAGATGTATCGAGATACAGGAATGGGTATGTTTGATCTGGCAGAACGGCGATCATTAAAATTGTGGGGTCTGCGTTCACGCCTGGTCCACAAAGTATGGAAATAAAAAATTTAAAAAAAAACGTTTACAAGTGTTTTTGGTATAGATGTACATAAGAATACTTTGATAAGTATGTTTTAACTTGAATAGGAATGGTATAATAAAACTGTGGGGTCTGCGTTCACACCTGGCCTCCATAGAATGGAGATACACACAAAAACTTTAATAAAGACTTTTCATATCTATCTGCGTAAGTATACTTTGATAATTATGTTTCAGTTTGAAGAAATATGGTATAATAAAATTATGGGGTGTTCGTTCGCGCCTGACCTCCATAGAATGGAAATATGTTACAAAGTTTAACAAGGTTTTTTAATATAGATTCACAGAATATTGTGATAAGTGTTTCAGTGTGAACAGGTATGGTATAATGGATTATGGGGGTTATCTATTTCATTTTTACTTTCATCATATTTTGCTTTGGTTTTGATACCCCCAAATTCGAAGCTATCTCTTTACAACCCTTTCTTTTTATAACTTATCATACTTTAATAAATCAGAGACCATTTTCTGTAGGCTGTTTTTGAACCCAGTCAATGACGGGTACTTTTGCTAGTATATATATAAATGTATGTATGTATAATAATTACTACGTGCATAAAAGTAAGTCATCTATATACATGCATGTTTCAGAGTTCACTCCTCATCAGTATAGCTAGATTAATGAACTTCCAACAGCTCGATAAGTAGTCTAGAGTTTTACCATGCAACCACCTGGACGTTGCCAATTTTTATGCACGATTTTTATCGCTATAAATGTAAGATTGTTGAATTTTTTTTTTATTAGCGATTCCGTACGAATGTATTTCTTTTTTCACTCCCTTTTTTTTTTATTATAAGAAAGGAGTTATTTGCCCTTTGTTTACATTTTTTTCCACATTTTAGGGCGTATTACTTTTTTTTAAAATTTTATTCAAATATTATTTATTAGTTAAAATGTCCTAAAATGTGGGCGAAAAATGTAAACAAAGGGCAAATAACTCCTTTCTCATAATTAAATTCTTTTTTTTAAACACTCAGGGAGCGAAAAAAGAAAGACATTCGTACGGAATCGCTAATAAAAATAAATAACATTCAACAACCTTACATTTATAGCAATAAAAATCACGCATAAAAATTGGCAAGGTCCAGGTGGTTGCGTGGTAAAACACTAGACTACTTACTGGGCTGTTGGAGGTTCGATCCTTGTCAATTAAGTCTACCTATTCTGATGAGGCGTAAACTCTGAAACATGTATGTATGTAGATGACTTACTTTTATTAATTAATAACCGATAAATAATATTTAAATAAAATTAAAAAAAAGTAATACCGCCTAAAATGTGGGCGAAAAAATGTAAAAAAGAGAGCAAATAACTCCTTTCTCATAACAAAAAAAAAAAAAAAAAAAAAAATCGCTCAGGGAGCGAAAAAAAAGGAAGAACTTATGCCGGAATCGCTAATAAAAAATATATAAAATTCCACAATTTTTTTTATCTCTTTAACCGTATAGCAACTCTGTTTAAAAGCTAATAAATCCTTTATTAAAAAGAAACCTTGCGTGTCCATGTGAATTAATTGAGACTATGTTGATGACGTAACAAGCCACGGTGTGTATAATGAGATCATGCATGCACTCACATGACACGAGTATCCAACATATGCAACATAGAGTATTAAAGTGAAAGTGAAAGTACAAATCACATCCGCATCATTTGTGAGGTTTGAACTCGGTCTGCAGTTTTCACATTCAACAATGGTAGCCATCACATAACAACTTACGTCTCTAAAACATATTAATATTTTTAGAACAACACCATTTTAAAAATCTCATGTTTTTAGGCTTTTACTTCATAACAAATTGAAGGATGTTCTGTAATCTATGGAAATCAATAATGCATTGATTAAATTATATTTATAATGAGATCAAACACACATCACACACACACACACAAAAAGAAAATAAATAAATAACAACCCAAACTTGAATTTCATAATAAAATCTAGTGAACACATGATACCATAGCCATTCGTATGAATTCTACAGAACAATTTAGACCAACTTAACCTTTAAATACGAACCATCAAGATAAACATGCTGTAAGCATTACGATGAAGATGAAGTCTATCTGACAGATTGTAAGGCTTGAAGCCATTCACCTGCTTGAAGATCTCCACTTTGTTTTATATAAAGCAATCGAATAAATCCAAGCAAATAATCGCAGGTTCTTTTCTCGCGAAATAAACAATAGAAATCCGAAAAAAAAAAAAAGAAATGCAATCCGATTAGAGTGTAAGCAGCAAAAAGATAAAAATTATACTCAAAAGTGTCTATTATTATTTTCCTACCCATGAGAGTAGAGTTAGTTTTTGATATGTCCAGCAAAAGTGATATATTCGTTTGAAGTAGCTAAGTGGTCTTGGCTACGATATTCGAGTAATAATCTAGTAAGTTGTCTTTCTGAACGCTTGTTCGTCGTCAGAAGCTCGTAAATCCTGTTGGCATATCTTTAGATGTTTGCTTCAAGTTGTTCTTCCTCTATATTTTTTTTACTGTTTTATTTATTTTTTTACTGTTTCACCCCAAGCAAAGCACAGCCACTTATTCGTAAGGGCCTACTATTTTGGATCAGATTTGCAGGGATACTATTTAGGGAGTTGGGCAGCGAGATGTCTGTTTGCATTACACTTGAATTTATGCATGTCAGTACAGTCAGGGGCGTAGGAGCCTGGGAGGGTGTTCGAAGTGATGCTTTATGGCATCTAGAGATCTCTACAGTGTAAGGGTGAGATTTTGCTGCTTGTTGAGTTTGTCGAGGGTATTGTTGTCGAGGAAGTCCTAGTGCTTTGGGTTCGTCAGAGCACTTGCCATTGATATACTTGTAAAACAGGCACAAGGATGTCACGTTTCGGCGATGGGGTTCAGTTGAGGGTGGGTTACTCTTTTCTGAACCCAGTCTAGGAGCAAGAGGCTAGTTGCAGATGCATCAACTCAGATGTGGCAATTTTACTCCATGCATGAACGAACAGTGTCTTTGTAGAGAAAAATAATACTCTCAAGAGCCTACTTTCCTTGCAGCAGCCTTGGCAATTGCCTAAAGATATTTGTTCAAATAGTTGCTGCATGTATTCATGGCTTAACTAACCAATCATATTCTTGCGAAAAAGAATCCAGATATATGGGGAGTAGACAATCCATTATGGATGTGTTGTCGGCAGCTCCTGTAACTTTCGTTTCTCCTAATTTGTCTCTCAGACCTTGTTTTGCTTGACTAATTTTTCTGACAAAGGGAGAAGTAAAAGCTGTTTTTGAGAAAGCAGTCACCTGAGACGTCGGAAATTTTCTGTTTCTTTTTCTTTCCCTGTAACCATGTCACTAATAAAAGTGCTGAAGATAAACGTTTTACTGGGATGATGTTATCCACCTGATAATCAGAGACCCGAACTAAGGATGCCATCCTATCAGCAAGTGTAAAATACTGGGGCTTCTGTATTGCCATTTGATGAGTGGATTCTGGACCATGTAGTAGCTTCTGGTGGGGCTTCTCGATGCCATCTTACTGGTGGGTAATTGTTATGGCTTATGTGCTAAAAAAATATGTTTCTTCAATTTTTTTTCTCCCTTACTTTCCCTCTTTGCTTGCTCTAACCATGTCTCTCAACCTATTCCACAAATCCTAAAACTCCATCTTGAAAAGTCTCCCGAAAGAATACATGATTAAACCCAGAACTTCAACTTCCAATGTAGACCTCCACTACCATGTCCTACCAAAGAGTGAACTCTGATTACAGGAGATCAAACCAGACCTATTCTTCCTTAGCAAAACTGGCATTGGCCGACACTTTCCCTAGATGACTTTGTAATTAAAAGATATTCTAATTTAACATCCAAATCTGACCCCCAAGATAGCCATGAGCATGGAATATGTGCCTACATTAGAGATGGCTTTCCACGTGGTGGACAGAGGAGACTCTAAATTGCCCTATATGTGAAATGGTTAACCCACTTAAACAAAACATATGATAAGGGGAGGTTCTATCATGATTTCTCTATTGCTTGCGACCTAACTCACATTGTTCACAAACCCAACCGTGTGCCTGACACTGATGGTCAGCATGAAAGTATCCTAGACCTTTTTCTTACAACTTGCCCAGAGCTATATTCATCTTCCATTCTCTCCCCACTGCGATTTTCCGATTACTCGCTTGTCTCCACGAGGATAAACACAAAATATAATAAGTCCTCTGACACACCTCTTCATTGTATAGTATATCGATACTCTATGGCTAACTGGGATAGCTTTCGTATATTAATATCAGATCTACCTCTGCGATCCATGTATAAAAAGAACCTATATTCCATAATATCGTGTTGGGGAGGTTCCATGTTTTGACAAGCTTCTGGGTCTGGCCTTTACTCTTGATTTGAGATGGAACAAGTACATCAAATCCTTGACCAAGGCTGCTGGAAAAATGGTAGGATCGTTCTACCATTCCAGTTGATATCTCACTGCTGATGCAATTCTCTACCTGTATAAGAGCAAAGTACATAGAAGGATGGAGTACTGTTACCACATTTGTGCAGGAGCTGCTAGAAGCATCTTATCCTGCGTTGATAGAGTTCAAAATAGACTTCATAGTCTAGTGGGGATGCCCTTTTCTCTTCCCTGCAACCTCTTTCCCACAGAAGAGACATTGCGAGCCTGTCTCTGCTTTATCATTATTTTCATAGGAAATGCTCGTCTGAGTTCCAATCTATGCCCCCTCCCCGTCCTGACTTTCACAAAAAACACTTGTCTACCTGAACAACTATCAATAATTTCCCCCAATTTTATCTGTGCATAAGCCTAAATGAAAATTCCATAAACAAGGCTTCTTTTTAGAACTGCACGCCTATGGAACTCTGTTTCGTTTTCCTTCTTTCCAAATGACTACAATATGGTTGTCTTCGAATCCAATGTAAACAAGTTCTTGATGAGCCATCTCCTTAAGTAATCCAATTTATCAAATTTCCACTACTAATGATTACTACTACATTTTCCCATTGATTAACCCTTATCCTCGAGTGGCCTCCGGGTCTTGATAAGTGGTGATTCCTTTGTAAAAAAAAATGTACTGATATTGTATTTAGAAGGGGAAGTACATTTTCTGTCTTTGTTATTATTAATCAGGTGTCCTTTATCTGTCTGTGTATGCAGTATGCAGCCGTGATCATCTGTCTACATATGTGTGTCTATTGATGTGGCTTTGTCACCTTTAGTGTGGGTATATATATAGCGACAAAGTCACCATACCTTTTTCTGTTTCTTATCTTGGTCTTCTCTTTGAGGATGCGATTCTTCCCGTCACTGGTCGATGCGGAAAAAGAACATCTGATGAAAAGGTAATACCGATTTTATGGATACTTTATTCATCTACGAATAAATGGAAGGAGGGGAGGAAGCCATTGCACTGTCAACTTAAGTTTCTTGTGTTTCTTTCTTCGGCCCATTCCACGTTACTTGCCACATTTGTCTCGTCCACAATCAGAAGGCAGAGTTCTCTTGAATGCAAACAAAAAGATATATTTCTCTCTTTCTTTTTCATGCTCTCTCTTTCTCTTTCTTTCTTCCCACTCCTTCTTTTACAGAGACTGAATAACATTTCAGGTGACACCGCTGACCCTAGGTGAACACTTAACCCTTTGAACACTTTTTGCTCTAACCAACCTTCCAGCAAAATCACAATTCTCAACAAGCCTGCATAAATCAGGATAGATTATATATATATATATATATATATATATATATATATATATATATATATATATATATATATATATCAATATTTAGTACATCAGTTTTTAACATAGCGATAATCTGTCAAAACTTTTTTTACTCAAATAGCTTCTTTACTTAGACTCCTCAACTTTAGAATTTCCTTCTTGTTCCCTGCTTCTTAGACTATACTGATATGCAGAAATTTAAATATAGAAGTGAACAAATATTTTGTTTTCAATCCAGGCTTATCCCCCCTCCTATAGATATGACTCCATATCAAAATAGATCTTTTCGATGGTAATTTTGGTAGCCCCCTAACTCTTGCTTCTCTTGTTCTTTAATCCCCACATTCATGAGTCATGTTTCTGACAAAAGAGGAATAATTGATGTTATCTGGATCTGAATATATTCATCTTACACTTATTGTTTGCTGATTTTAGACCATTAAGTAGTATTTTTTTTATTTTTTTTTTTTACATCAAGTAGCGATTTAACTCCCCTTAAAATATACTTGTTTTGGGTGAATGAAAGATTTTAAAATATTAAGTTCACATAAAGGAGTAACTTGAGACAAAAAAAAAAAAATTATTTCAGTCTAGGATTTGGCCGCGGACTTAAAAAATGGTATACTGCAAATTAATTATCTGTCAAAAGACAAAAGAATTTTATTATACGATTTTAACAAATCAGCCACAAGATCTTCAAAAGTTTGCAGAGTGAAAAGAGTCAGTGGTCATTCTGTTTGTCCTACTCTTAACTAGACTTGTTAACAATCAATATAATACCAGGTTTAGTCTTGGCTACCTAATAAAAAAATTACTAAAATCTTAATTTTTTTTTTTTACTTGGAAGTCACCAATTATCAAGGCCCAAAGGTCACTCGAGCATAAGGATTAATGAATGTAAGGTGGTGGTATAGCAGCCACTAATGACGTAAATGGGGTAGAATTTGATTATTTATGGGGACGGCTTTACAGGGACTTGTTTACATTGGAGTTAAAGACTACAATGTTGTATTCAACCGGGAAGCAGACCATCGGAACAGTGCTTCAAAAGTGAGCAGTTCTGGAAAAGAAGTTTTGTTCATGGAATCTGCATTTAGATTTAGGCACAGATAGAGAGTGGGGAAAATCATATATAGTGGCTGTAGCTAGTCGAGTGTTTTTTTGGCGAAAGTTTGCCCAGGGGGAACCACAGATTGGAGTTCAGTCGAGCACTTGCCATGAAAATAATGATAAAGCAGGGACAGGCTCGCAATATCTCTTCTGTGGGAAAGAGGTTTCAGGTAAGAAAAAAGGGCACCACCTACGAGGTTTCGAAGCTGATTTTAAGCTCTATCAAGGCAGGATATGGCATGTCAAGCAGCTACAAAAGTACAAAATAGACTTCGTGGCTTAGTGGGGGATGCCCTTTTCTCTACTCTGCAACCTCTCTCCCACAGAAGAGACGTTGCGAGCCTATCCTTGTTTTTTCGTTATTTCCATGGCATGTGCTCGTCTTAACTCCAATCTCTGGTCCCCCCTCGCCAATCTTTCACAAAAAACACCCGTCTAGCCGAATCCACTGTGAAAAATTTCACCCACTCTTTATCTGTGCCTAAATCAAAACGTGGATTCCATGAACAAAGCTTCTTTCTTAGAACTGCACGTCTGTGGAACTCTGTTCCGTCTGCCTGTTTCCCACCGGACTACAACTTGGATGTCTTCAAGTCCAACGTTAACAAATTCCTAATGAACCGCCCCCTTAAGTAAACACTTCATCAAATCTCCACACTAACGTAATGTACTTGCAATAACCCTTATCCCTAGGTGGCTTCCGGGCCTTGATAAGTGGTGATCACTGTGTAAAAAAAAAAAACCTACGAGGTTTCGAAGCTGATTTTAAGCTCTATCAAGGCAGGATATGGCATGTCGAGCAGCTCCTGTGGCAACGGTACTCCATTTTAAAGCGTATCTGGCTCTTATACAAATAGAGTATTGTATCGGTTGTGAGATACTTAATTATAGTTATTATTAAGGAATAGAGAGAGGGAGGGGGAGAGAGAGAAAGAGAGAGAGAGATGGGGAGAGGTGAGTTATAGTGTAGACACGTTGACCGGAAGTCAAGATCAGCTGATTGGATTGCGTGCGAGTCATGTTATCAGGTTAGCTGAATCGTTGAGATTTGATTTGGACTCAGAAGAAAACGGGCGGCTTCCCATTGTCTCCTCCTCTTCAGGGGGGGGGGGAACGAACGCTGACGTGTTTAGAAGAAGAACCCACACAGGCCGATTTCACTTTCCATCTTCTGCAAGACATCTGGGAAAAGTGAAATAAACTATAGAACCAATTCCTTGTCTTGGAGTGATTGAATCTTCATCCAAAAACAGGTATCAAGTCTCCCTCCAGGACGAGAAATTCCAGATGGTCCAACATCGAAGAAGCAGAAGTAGGTTCTGAAAATACATGTCACTCACACACGATTCCCTTTATGATACAACATAAATATATAATATAACACGTCATCTCTTCTAATCCATTATTAGAGATGACGCAACAAACACTCATATCATGGTATGATACAACAAAGTAACAGTTATGAATGTGTGCATATGTATGCATAAATCTAATTTGCATAATATAGGAAGCAGGACAAAATAAATACTTAATCAAGACCCTCTCAACTCTTTCTGAAAAATAAACTCAGTATGTTCCATTTTTTTAAACTGAAAACAAGCGAGTAGATCTTTTAATGGTAGTGAGAGTTAAGTGAAAGGAAATGAAATAAGGGTGGGGTTCGCGTGTTAACGAGCATCTCCCCCCCCTCTCGGGCTTTCTTACTTTTTCTGTTTTCTCTCTCTGTGTCTCTATAAGAGAATAGAGAAGGAGAGAGGGAAATAGAGAGAGAGAGAGAGAGGTGAGTAAACGTGGAGGTGGACACGTTTACCAGAACCAAAGGTGAGCTGACCAAATTACGTATGTGTGACGTGGTTGGCTAGATCTGGGAGATTTGATTTGAGCTTTGAAGAAGACGGACGTTTTCCGTGGTCTCCCCTCTCTTAACTGGGGAGGGGGGAGACGAACACTGACGTGTGTGAAGAAGAACTAACACAAGCCGATTTCACTTCCACTTCTGCAGAACCTATGGGGAAAGTGAAATAAAAAAACTATAAAACCATTTCATCGTCTTGGAGTGATAAATCTTCGTCAAACAGGTATCAAGTCTCCCTCCAGGATGAGAAATTGCCAGATAGTTCAACAGCGAGAACAGAGGTAGGTTCAGAAATTACATGTCACACACACGATTCCCTTTATGATAATCAAACACACAACCATTTATATTAGAGACAATTATACGCACACGGAATCTTTGATGTTATACAGTGTATACACCCAAACGTAAAAAGTGCCCCTAAATGAAGAACTCTATATAACATATTCAAATGTAACGAAAGCTCAATTGGGTACCCCTCAAGGATAATCTAGATGATAACGAATATATAACACGAGAATATATGGGGTTTATTTTGATTCTTTCCTCAAAATTCTCTAACAGACCTAGCAGACCAGTTTACAATTAATATAAATAGATTAAAGCAAATGTGTGTTTTTGAAAAATATTCTAAGCAAAGAGATAGAAATGGTAGTGTATATGATGCTGGTTGGGACTATGATATTGGCGATGACCATGATGTTGGTAACATACTTGTTATTGGTGTCCCTCACCTTGACAGTGTATTATTTTTGTACTCACTACGAGTTCTCCCACAGATCATCATCAAAGATTACTCACTGACAAAAACTCGTGATGCTTCTTAGAGACTGCACAACAAGTCACCCAGATTTCCTGTACTTTCCACCTCTTTTGACAAGCTTTGCACATGAATTAGCGTTATTACAACAGCTGCTTGCCATGGACTTCTCGTTGTTCACTGAGATTTAGGTGACAACAAGCCTCTACAAGGTCCCAGTCCTCTTTGCACTAATCCAGTGGAGGTATTCTTAGTGTTTTCTCTCCTCGAGTTTTCCATCCGTTTTGACTCATTTGGTGTGTCGCCAGTCGATGCTAGCACTAATATTTTTCACCTTTTGTAATTTTGGGCAGTGAAGGCGTATTTAACTTAAAATTTTGCAGTTTCAGTTTTCTTGGTTCCATGTGGTATTCCTCTATCTTTTCGTTTTACTTCTGTTGTAGTTTGCACGTGGTGGATTAGTGTTTGCATATTATTATTATCAGATATTATTATTATTATTACAATTATTAAATTCTATAATATAAATCTCACTTGTCTGTTTAAATGTATGTATGTATGTATGCATGTATGTATGAATGTATGTATGCATGTATGTATGCATGTATGTATGTATGTATGTATGTATGTCTGCCTAAAACTTTTGACAGAGGCGACGGGTTTTCACGAGATTGGTATCGTTTTGAAGCTTCAAGCGACAAATATCGAAAAATTGGCTGAAAGCATTAATTCCCTCACCCCCAACTATTTATAAATTGATTACCCTGGGTGCCCGACGTTATATATATATATATATATATATATATATATATATATATATATATATATATATATATATATATATTTATAAATATATATATCATTGAATAAAATAGATATTTTGTGTCTATTGATTCTAGTCTAGGCCCTTTCCATCTTCTTAATTAATTTCCTTCCTTCTGGCAAGTCACCATATTTATTGTAAGTCCAAGTACTTTCGAATCCGCCGGTATTCATCATCAGGAACTAGTTTTGGAACAATTTCTAGAATTTTTTTTTAATCTATCTATACTCCTATAAAAATATTGTTTTGATATTCATATCAAAAACCCTTTTTTCTCTATATTAAAAAAGAAAATACAACCTTAATATATATATATATATATATATATATATATATATGGATCGTGGAATTGCATTCATTAGCAAAAGATCTAACTAATTGCATAATCTTTTAAACATTCATTTTTATTAATTCCCTATTAGTTTTTTTTTCAGTTTTCTTATGGGATGATTTAGTTAACTTATTACATGTAAATATATTCATGCAGATATTCTACATGATTTATACTTGCGTAATATTCACGTAAAAAGCTTATAGTAAACACAAAACTCTCTCTATAGATATTCATGAGTGCATATATATATATATATATATATATATATATATATATATATATATATTTGTTTAAAAAATTTTGCCTACCAAACTCCTCTGTCAGTTTTTGGTCTACAGACATGAAACTTAATATATAAGGTATTCGAACCAATGCGAAACTTTATATTTGGGTTCTAGCCCGGGAAAATGGGTACAAAAGTGTGAAAATTAAAAAAAAAAATGAAATTTGTCAGGTCAGGGTCAAATGACAGCATTACGAATATGTATGCGTAACGTATAAGCTATTGGTTGATGTTTTAATTTTTAGCTTTGCAGCAAACATGTCTTCGTAGTTCATAACTCAGGCATTAACGTCAAAAGAAAAAATTAAATCGTATGCTAAATGTTTTGGTTATTTGGTTATCTTCGTGTCATTTTTTTTTCAACTTTTTAAATCATTACTCTATATTGGATCCAAACTAGTATAATAATAAATACGAAATCTGCATTAATAAAAATATCATATTTAAGCGTATTTTACGACCGGGCAATGCCGGGCAGCATGCTACTTATATAAATTTTTATATTTTATTGCTATTCCATTGGTTCATATTGTCTGTTAAGTTATTTTAGTCACTTTACAGGCATTTTAGGACGTTAGTGACATTATTAATTAAAAATAAAAAACAAACCAAATAAAACGTCTATGGTTTCCCTCTCTCTTTCTCTCTCACTCTCTTTCTCTCTCTCTACCTACCTACCTTCTTTCCTAGCTACCTACTTACCTACCCACCTACCTACCTAAAACTAAAGGAAACTCCCATGAGAAAAGTTTCTTTCCTAGAACTACACGTCTGTGGAACTTTATACTGTGGGGCTGCTTCCCAGCTAACTACAACGTTGTCATATTCAAGTCCAATCTAAACAAGTTCATCTTAAGCCGCCATTTTAATCAAATTCTGTCCAATCACCACCATCATACACGTCCACCTCATACTTTTTTAACCCTTATGCTCGAGTCGTTTTGGGGCCTTTATAAGTGAAAACAAATAAAAACCGATTTTATACCTGTCGAATTTAAATAGTTCCTAAGCTAACGATTTCCCTTTTGATATTTCACACCCAACAAATAATGCCCCCCTCCCCAAATTAACCAAAAATAAAATTCTTTATACAAGTGATAGGCAATGCTTTTTATTTCACATTTTTGCAATTGATGCCTTTGAAGCTAAGGCATCCAATTAGCACCCATTGTTAGACCCACATCTCCTTCTTCCTCCTATATTCTACCGTCCTCTTTTCCTCCTACTTTTTTTCCTTCTCTCTTACCTCCTTTACAATCATCACCGACCACATTCTCCTTCAACGACTCTGCCTTTTACTCTTCCAATAAATCCCCCACCTATTCCACAACTGCAGTTCTATAGTCCTCCCCCTTCCTCCTCCGACTTCACTCCTACAGCTACTCAGTGACTCCAATTATATCCACTCTGCCTTCTCTCTTCCTACTCAAACCTCTCCTCACCCAATTTCACACCAGCCAATATATTCATGTTCTATTCTTCAACAACCAGCTATCCTATCATCTTCCTCTTCGAATCTTTCTCCATTTGTTCCTCTTCCAACAGATCAGAAATCATTCCTTCCACTCCCAAATGCAACCACACTAATAACGCCTGCTTTGCTTCTTCTTCTTCTTCTTCTTCTTCTTCTTACTACTACTACTGCTTTGCTTCTTCTTCTACTATATATTGCTTCTTCTTCATCTACTACTACTACTACTACTACTACTACTATTACTTTGCTTCTCCTTTTTCTTCTACTTTACTTAGTCTTCTTTCTATTTCTATTACTACTACTACTTTTCTCATTCTTCTTTTTTACTACTACTACTACTACTTTGTTTCCCCTTCTTCTTCTACTTTGTTAACTTTTTTTTTATTCTTCTCCTCCTACTACTACTTCCTCTTGTTCTCGTTCTTGTTGTTTTTCTTCTTCTACTACTCTGCTTTTTCTTCTTCTTCTTCTTCTTCTTCTTCTTCTTCTCACCCTGCTCCCCCTCTTCCAATTCTGCACGCACCTACCAAACACTTACGAAATTCCAATTTAGACTCATTATTAATAAATTTCAAAATTAAAAGAGACTCCGACTGTTCTGTTTCTTGAAGATTTGATTTTTATCAGTCCTCCCTCTTTCTCAGCGAACACAATGGGATGATTTTCCAATGAATTACGGCCATTGTTGAAATATTTGTTGCTCTTTTGAAGATAAAATACTTTCTTGAAAAAAAAAACCCCAAAAAACAAAAGGAAAAGCAAAACGACTGTCAATTTGTTGGAGATGTCAGGTTTTGTTTCCTTTTATTTTTATCTTTCCAAACATTCAAATCTGGATGAATCGAAATTTAAAACGCTCTATTTTTTTGTTTTTTTGTTTTTCCAAATATTTGACAATTTTAATCCTTTTGCTAATATTAAAGCATCTTTTTATTCAAATTATATTAACCTACTAGACTTTTGTCTGTTAAAAACAGGCCCGTCGACTTAGAATGAGTGCTTTATGCCAAATTGATGGTTTCAATATGTTCAAATTTGTGCTCATCTTCGCATTATATACTAAATCCTATTAATTCCTGTGTATTTAATGGACACCATAATACCTAGTTCGCTGCAGCTTATCATAGCAAAGGTCCATATAAGGTTTCAGCTAGATCAGCTCAGTAGTTTTTGAGAAATCTTCTAGAGTAAATGTAATATTGTGAAAATTCATTCCTATTAATCCTTAATTGTGCATCGAACAGATACCATAGTACTTAGTTCGCTGTACCTTATCATAACAAAGGTTCATACAAAATTTCAGACATATCAGTCCAGTAATTTCTGAGAAAACCACAAGAGTAAGTGATGATTAATCCTTATTAATCCCTATTAATCCTTAACTGCGCCCCCATACTAATATCATCATACTTTATTCATTTCATATTGTTATGACAAAAGTCCATATAAAATTTCAACCAGAGCGGCTCAGAAGTTTATGAGAAAAAGTGGAAGGGACAAAAAGATAGACAGACAGAATGACAAAAAAATATAATATAGATCAGATAAAGCAAAATTGTGTTCCTGCTGCTCAGCTAGAAATCGAAAACTACCAAAGATACACGTGTAACATTTTAATCAAAGAGCGATTAATAAATAAAAAAAAATGTTTTCAGATATATATGCGATTAATAAATCAAAAAAATGTTTTCAGACATATATGCGATTAATAAATCAAAAAAAAGTTTTCAGACATATATGCGATTAATAAATAAAAAAAAAGTTTTCAGACATATATGCGATTAATAAATAAAAAAAAGTTTTCAGACATATATGCAATTAATAAATAAAAAAAAATGTTTTCAGATATATATGCGATTAATAAATCACAAAAAGTTTTCAGACATATATGCGATTAATAAATCAAAAAAAGTTTTCAGACATATATGCGATTAATAAATCAAAGAAAAAGTTTTCAGACATATATGCGATTAATAAATCAAAAAAAAGTTTTCAGACATATATGCGATTAATAAATCCAAAAAAAAGTTTTCAAACATATATGCGATTAATAAATAAAAAAAAATGTTTTCAGATATATATGCGATTAATAAATCAAAGAAAAAGTTTTCAGACATATATGCGATTAATAAATCAAAAAAAAGTTTTCAGATATATATGCGATTAATAAATCAAAAAAAAGTTTTCAAACATATATGCGATTAATAAATAAAAAAAAAGTTTTCAGATATATATGCGATTAATAAATCAAAAAAAGTTTTCAGATATATATGCGATTAATAAATAAAAAAAAAGTTTTCAGATATATATGCGATTAATAAATAAAAAAAAGTTTTCAGATATATATGCGATTAATAAATAAATAAAAAGTTTTCAGATATATATGCGATTAATAAATAAAAAAAAAGTTTTCAGACATATATGCGATTAATAAATTAAAAAAAAGTTTTCAGATATATATGCGATTAATAAATCAAAAAAGTTTTCAAGCATATATGCGATCAATAAATAAAAAAAAAGTTTTCAAACATATATGCGATCAATAAATAAAAAAGAAAGTTTTCAAACATATATGCGATTAATAAAACAAAAAAAAAGTTTTCAAACATATATGCGATTAATAAATATAAAAAAGTGTTACATGAAAAATGCTTGTCCCCTTTTTCATGTAAGTAAAAATAAAGAGAATTAGTAAATGAAAATTAGAGAAAACGGGAATCGAACCCTGGAGATAAGTTTTAAAAAACAATAGGGTTTAAATGGAATTTCCAGTAAATTGTTGATTCTGATAAAATAAATAATAAATATAATTTTGGCTGGAATCTATTCATTGTAGAAAGAATGTTGGATAATAAAAATGGGTTAAATGAGTTAGATATGTAGGTTGAATTCCTTTGTGAGAACAACAAAGGAAAATGGGAAATCAGAATGTTTCGAAATGTGCAGGTCGCGCGTGTTGATGGCACGTGAGTTGTGGTCACGTTGGCCGTACATGCATGGATTTCTCAATATAGGAAGTGAGAGTTAGTTAGTTAGGAAGAGAAGTCAGAAGGGAGTCAGAGAGTCAGAGAGTCAGACGAGAGTCCGACCAGTTCGAATCTTGGCTCGTCTGGAAGCGAGAGGGTTTTAAACAGAAAAAGAAAATGTAAGAAGAAACTTTGAATTCCTGGATGCAAGCCATTGATCGGTCAAGTGGAAGAATAAATGCTCGTCATGTTTTTTATAACTGCCGTCTCCTGTGTCCATCATTTCATGAAAAAGGTATTGTCTATTTATGTGTGAAAACCATTTGGAATTCATCATCTAAAAAATATATATGTGTTAGAAAGTATATTCTAAACTAGCAAGGAGACCCGACGTTACCAAGGATTGAATGATGATCAACAAATGTTTCATAATCCCAATTTTTATTTTCATCAAAATCAGTGAAATCGCCCATTTTTTTAATCAAATCAATTAATTGCCTGTTTCAGTTGCACCAGAAAGAAGATTCACATGTCTCCCCACAATGACTTAGTCCACAATACATTGTAGTCTATATTGCACTGTAGAGAACCTACTGTTGAATATATAAAATTATTTTTATATATAATTTCTTCAATTAAAGTTTAAAATGCAAAAGTCAAGTATCATGCTTCAATTGTGCTCTAAACAAACACTTTCAGTTTGAATGCGTCCCTGTCATATCAAAGCACCTATTGTTGATTTTATATGCCTTGCATTACTGGTTGACAGTGATAATGTCTTGAATTTAAGTTTAAAATGAAAAAATCAAATATCATTGTGAAATTGTGCTTGTAGCAGAAACATTCATTTCGAGCGTGCTCTTGTTAAATCAAAGAACCTACTGTTGATTTCGGCTTGTGTGGTAAAAAAACTGCACTTGTGATGTTAGGCTGTGTAAGGTGTTAACTTTTGTCAAAATCACTTGTTCCTTTTTTCATCGGGTTATTTTGATTATCGATTATCGACATAAAACCTAAGAAGACTGACACATGAAATTGATAATTCATAAAATTCGGCCCAACCGTTTTCGAGTCCATAGGAACGAACTGACAGAAACAGATACATACACACACAGATAAATTTACTTTTATATAATAGTAGAATATTGGGCGGTGTCCCATTTTCATAGCTTTCTGGAGAGAACTGAACTGAAAAACCTATGCTTATTATGCTAAAAAATGTGACGTCATGCCATCGTTTGACTCCCGTTTTGTCTACTAAGTTTGACATCTTGTCCCCGCTTCAACTTCACGTAACTCATCTTTGGGTACAATCCTGTTTGCAGATTTAGGTTATCTTGACAGACACTCAAAATGACCATTATCAAGATTTACACTAGCTAACTTAATCGCTAGTTACCGGCGTAGAGTCCCTACTATAAAATTGACTTGCACACTTTACATCATTGGGTTTCGTATGACCTCGACTTGGGTATGGTAAAATAATCTAATAGTTATTCGCTTGGACACCAGAAAAAAAAATTAGTATATTATTCTTATTGGCACATGGCAAATAGATCAAACAGTTAGTCAGTGGCTGATGAATTTTCTTTAATTTATATTTATTTCTATTATAGTTAACCAGTTTCCAAATAGAGAGATAGAGGGGATAGAAAGTTAGAAAGAGAGAGAAAGGGGGAAATAAGGCAAAGGGACAAAAAGAAATGCAACTAAGGATGTGTGTAGCGAAGGAGAAAGAGAAAAAGAGAGAAGAAGAGATAGAGAAAGATATATATATATATATATATATATATATATATATATATATATATATATATATATATATATATATATATAGAGAGAGAGAGAGAGAGAGAGAGAGAGAAATAAAGGCATGGAGTCAAAAAGAAACGTAACTGAGAATGCGTGTAGAGGGAGAGAGAGTGCGTGAAAGCGAAGGAGAGAAAGAGAGAGGGGTTTTCCAAGAAAGATGTTACACACACTATTTTATAAAAATATTTTTTATGTATATGACAAAATTGGGGGAGAAAAGAAAGGATGGGAAGCAGACTAGAAAGAGTATGAAAAAGAAGCAGAATTATAGGGAAATAAGTAAAGGACGGGGGAGATATGATTGTGGGTTGAATTTAGGAGTATTGGGGAATTGATAGCTGACCCAATGAAAGAGGAGCAAGGGGAGAATAATTAAAAGAATACGATGGGAGGATACATGGGTGTAGAGTAGAAGGTGGATGTGGTGGAGGGCGTGAAATTTGGAGAGAAGAGCGGTTTAGAGGGGGCGGATAAGGGATACAAGGGTAAGGCCTAATTGATTATCCCTGCTAGTTTATCCAACAAGCAAAGCTGGTGTCCTGGCATTGCCCAGGTGGAAAATAAATCGTATAATATCTAATATTATCTTTTGCAAAATAATGAATCAGTGTATTTTGCAAGAGTATATTCACCTAAATAACTGTTATTTATAAACTAATAATGCGATTAAAGTAAAATATAGACACGTGCCATTTGAAGGCTAGTACTTTATAAGAATCATATAGATTATTTATTGGTGACATCATGTACGTGACAGGCCCAGGAGTAATTGGGAGGTTTGTCATGGAAAGTTGTGCCATTGATTTGTCAACCACTCTGTATATGCAAAGTTGATGTTCAAAAGAAAGAATACATTATGAATTAACGACATTAGAAATAATGAGCTATAACAATGAAATAGAATGCTATGAATATAGGTATGATTCTGCTCCTGTACAGTTCTAGATGGTTCAACCTCCCAGGCTTTACCTTTTCCCTTTGAAAAAAGGTTAGTATATTGCTAAACGCCCTTTACCAGAGAATGCTAATGGGGCTTCCCAGGATTTTTTACAAACCAAATTGCTCTTCCTTTAGAGCACCAGCTCTTCAAATCACATGTTCCAAAACCTGTGTCACACTATCTTATAAAGAGAATGCCAACAGGGATCCCTAAGCATTTTTTTTTACAAGCCCAATGCCCTTTCTTTAAGCTGGCTCTAAATCCTATGTTCGGATCTTTGTGTCACATCGTCCCATTCTGAGAAGGAAATAAACATCCCAACCGAATTTAGGAAGAACATATTAAGATAGAATAGATTCCAAAGAAGGAAGAATGGAAAAATAAATGGAGAGTGAGGGGAAAAAAACAGCTATCTTAATTGTTCTCCTTTTTTAGGAGGGGGGCGTGCCAGGGTTCATAACTTTAATCAGAAGAAGGGTCCTTCTTCACAAAAGACAGCACGATGTGACACACCCAATGGGCAAGAGGAAAGATGTCACTCTGCAAGTGTCCATATTCCCCTGATATCCATAAATAAAACATTTTTCTTATTATTCTTGGAGAGAAGTTAGTGCCAACATAAATCCTACCATTTTTCTTCATCTCGAATAAAGGTGTATTTTATTCCAGCAAAAAAAAAAAAGGAAAAAAAATGTCCCCGCATTTAGGGATACTCGGAAAAATAATCTCTTTTATTCCTTTCTGGGGTTAATCAGCACATCGAACAGCCTGACTCTGAGAGTTGGGTAGTCAGGAGATGGCAGTGTTTCTAGAATGCCATTTCTTGCAAAAATAAGAATGAGATACAAAAAAAAAAAATAATAATAAAATAAAATAAATAAATCACTGAGAAAAATAATGTGTTTTTCAGATTTCGCTGGCATCAATGCCCTCGGTATTTCCTGCAGTCGATGAGTTATGGTGTCCTTTAAGTCAATTATATGTTCAGTTGATTTAAAAATAAAAATAAAAAAAGGAAATTCATACGTATAAGCTGAAGATTTGTCTAAAGGTTTATGTCGGTTACAACTTACAATATTTATTTCTTACATTGCTTGTCTTTGCACAGACCAGTTTAGTTGTTTTATTTGACGACATATCAATCCCTTTTTAGGTTATTTAATGTCGAATCTGGTCATTTTTGGTAAAAAAGTTTTTATGCTTCAAGTTCTTAATATTTTCAAATATTTATCCACAGTGTTTGGCTTAGTCGTTTTTTTTTGTGTGGCATATCAACCCTTTTCGATACCGAATCCAAACATTTTAGTACAATAAATCACGTCTCAAGTTCAACATGTCTTCAGATATTTATTCATTGTGTTTGGTTTGGTTGTTTTGTAGAGGAAAATTTGTTTTTGTTTTCAGCTTTTGTAAAACATGATTGAGCTTTATAAAAGGGAGGGAAAAAGATTAACATCAATGTCTGGTGCATTTTAAGTCAGGAAAACCGTATCTTTAGACAGCCTGATCTGATAGAACCAGATTGCGTCCACCTGAGACGAGAAGAAAATATATACCTTAAAGAAGGGGAGAGAGGACGAATGGCAAAACCTGGAGTAGACGGTACAGTGCAGATAGCATGGCTTAGGGAGAGGGTAGATAGCATGAGTGGGAGGCGCTGAGAAGAAGGAGGAGATGACATTAGAAGAGAAGAAGCTGTCAGGAGGAGGGGCAAATAGCATGACTTGGAGAAGAACGTAGAGATCAGTTACAATAACCTAGAGGAGAGTATGAATAGCATTGTTGAG
This sequence comes from Euprymna scolopes, assembly GCF_053919585.1. Taxonomy (NCBI): domain Eukaryota; kingdom Metazoa; phylum Mollusca; class Cephalopoda; order Sepiida; family Sepiolidae; genus Euprymna; species Euprymna scolopes. Next base: position 61,519,264 of record NC_136498.1, on the reverse strand, counting down.
GCAGGAGGGAGCGGATTTAAATGAGAGGCAGAGGAGACGACCATGGACCTAACCCTTTCCTTATTTGACCCTTTGCTACTCACAGTCCATAAGTGACGTTTCTGACAAAGGAGGAAGAATTGCTGTTTGTGGATTGGAATCTATTTGTCTAACACTCGTCGTTAGCTAGTTTTTGACCTTGAAATAGTATTCTTCTTTAGCTCTTTACATCAAGCGACTTTATGTTTTTTTTTTCTGAAGCCATTTCCATAATAAAATGACACAAGAGAGAGAGAGAGAGAGAGAGAGAGAGAGAGAGAGAGAGAGAGAGAGAGAGAGAGAGAGAGAGAGAGCAGAAAAGGCAGATAGTATGATCTTAGAGGAATGTGGATGAGATAATAGCTTGCTTAGTGTAGAATTAGGAGGGCGAATAGTGTGACTAAAATGGAAGGACAAGCAGAATGAACTAGAACAAGAGGGAAGAGGATAAATTACATGATCCAAATGAGAGCGCAAGCAGTTAGAACTAGAAGGGGGAGGAGGAGGAGGAGGAAGAGGAGGAAGAGGAGGAAGAGGATAAATAGCATGATCTGAATAAGAAGACAAGCAAATGTAACTAGAACTAGAGGGAAGAGAACAAATAGGATGGCATAAAATTTTGGCTGATTGGTTTATGCAACAGATTGAAAACCTGGGTGTACCACAATCGAATCCAGTTCATTCCACAAAAACACTTTCATCAAACCCACATCTAATCTTGCATTTTACCTCCCGGAGAGAATGTAAATAAAATAGCTTGTATTACCTAGAAGAGAGGGAAGAGAACACATAGCATAACACAAAGAGAGGGCACTTAATTAACTTGAAATGTCTGAATTCATTTTGGAATAAAATCATAGTAAAAATAATTATACTCTTAGCGAGGCTCAAACTGACAACCTTGATTTCTAATTGTGGTGCCATAACCGATTGATCCATGATAGCAAATGTAGAATCTTAACTTTATTAGATATGTAAATCGCACCTGCCATTTCTTTTCACTCTCTGTCTTGTCTCTCTATACTGGAATGAGGTCGGAGGAGACGTAAACTAATAGCCAACAAAATTGTGTATACAAAAAGGAAAATGTTTACTTGCTGTGTGTTATTGCTAAATATAGGGAGGACCTGCTAAGGGTACCCTTTACTGCTTAAACAGGGTTCAAAACCGGTTTCAATGTAACCTCCGACCTTCTTCAGGTGTATTTTGTTAAATTCAGGAATCTTTCTGTTGAACTTGAAATCTCCAAATAGAACTCTTTATGTAATCTATAGTGAGAGCTAAAATGATACACCTGAAGAAGGTCGGCGGTTTCATCGGCCAAACCGTACGAATAACACACAAGACGAAAACAGTAGTCCGAATAATCCAAATTATCAATCCTTATCTTAAAAATTCAGAAACATAGAGTCAGTTTATGATAGCAATATTTATTGATTGATGTAGCATGTGTTGAATTAAATAAAAAAAAAAATCGATTCATGTTGCTGTTCCGTGGAAGGCGCATGACAATCATCACGAAAATGCCATGGAGTTGCGTGTGTGTTCTGTCACCACGTACAATTTTGTAAAGTAGATCGTGCAATTTAGACTCGTGGAAATGTCAACTCGATTGTCAAACCAATCAGTTGTTTCCCCCGTGGTTGATATAAGGAGAACACAGAAAAGCTGTTTCAGTTGAGCTGGGAATCGTTGAGCACGTTGCATGCTTGCTAAAAGTGATGCATTTTGCCGAAGGCTGTTTGTTGAAGGTTATGCATTTGTCGATCGGTTCACGTTTAGTAAAGGTTACTTGTTTGGTGAAGGTTACCAATTCATTGAAGGCTACCCAGGATACGGCACAATTATATTGAAGCACTAGTTTTCATTAGATCAACAATATAAAGCGACATTGAGTCTAATAGGCACCAGGTGACCATCTGTGAATACCAGGTGCTGTATGTTGGAGGACCATGACCTATCTCTGCAAAACAAAAATAAAACTGAACAGTTATATTTCTGAAATTTTGAGATGAGGATTGATAATTCGAACAGAAGTCTGAATAATCGAAATCATATAAAAAGCATATTAGTATTTTCATCTACCCTAGCAACTTCCTCCTTTGGAGGAAATAGGTTTATCTTTCTCTGATAAGGATATAGATGCGACCGGGGATCACTTGTAAATTTAATATTCCTTAGGAAATGCCTCCTTTGGTGGAAATAGGTTCAGTCTATCCAGCATAAATGGCTGCATCAGGTACAACTACCCAAGTTAGGTAGTTACTCAATAATATCTACTAGAGAAATTCTAGGCGAAAGTCTGTGTTAAAAATTCATTTAAATATTCTATTATTGTCTATTTCCAATATCATAGCATTTATGTTCCAGAAGTTTTGTTGTAATGTTTGGTTTATTCAACTGTTCTGGAACTTAAATAGATTTTCAAGCAGAACACTTTATTTAATCCATGAGGGTATCATGTTCTCATTCCGTTAGCAATCACAAGTAAATCATAATTATATTGTTGGTATCGTCCAGAGTGAAGATCGAAACAGAAGACGTTTATTTAGAACTGAATACTATTTAGAACTCATATCTGCTACACCACAGGTTCTTGCGGACAATTCTAGCATGTACTTTAGAAACCTTAAACCTATTCTTGTGTTAGATGCGTAGCACACACAATGCCGAATCAAATACAAAATCGAGTACACTCAATATCAAGTACACTCAACATCGTCTTACCATTAACGCTTACCCTGTGAACTCAGAGTATGGTAAATTCCCATATGCATAAAACAAAATCACTGAAAATACAAAAATACCCTAACTAAGGGTAAGGATGAGTGAACGTTGGATAAAATGATGGTCAAAATTATTACAAGCTTGTTAGGATTCGAACCTGGAATCTTCTGATCCGTAGTCAAACACGTTATCCACTGAGCCACAAGTTCCTTCTGTATGCCGAAAGATGTTACCGGGACTGTATACAGACAGTGCTAAATTCCGTTGACATGGGCAGATACCTTTTTCCACAAATCCACAAAACGGCCCCCAAGCCCTTTTTTTCGGCCTTTTTGTGTTTATCTATATATGGTTACGAACCATATATAGATAAGGACAATCTTTTCAGGGAAGAAAAGAAATTTTAAATTCGATGCATCTGTTCGAAAGTTTTATTTGTATATAGGCACATGCATATAAATAAATAAACATTTAGAATTTTATTAATAGTATAGATTACTATATGTCACAACTAATCTAGTTTAATAATAAAATCGTATTCCTATGATTTTTTTTGCTTGTTCACCATTTGGCTCATGCACACAAAAAGGACAATTTTTCACAACTTACAGACACTTTCATTTCTGCATGATTTCTATATATATTATTTATTAAAGAAGAATCAACATTCAAGGGTTTATCTCATTTGCATATTAAATTAAAGAAAATCTGTTTTTATAATTAGCTCTAAATTTTGAATGGAAATTAGTAATAGCATTGTGTTAAGCTTTCTATTTAGAAATATTATGTACAGTTGATTTATTTAATTTATTCTTTAATTATTATTATTATTATTATTATTATTATTATTATTATTATTATTATTATTATTATTATTATTTTAATAATAATAATAATAATAATAATAATAACCAACGGCGGCAGCATTTTCCCAACTGTACTGACATGCAGAAATTCAAGTGTAACGTGAACCGACATCTTGCTGTCCAACTCCCCACATAGTACCCCTGTAACTTATGTCCCTGATAGTAGCCCCCTACATCAAAGTGGCAATGTGCCTTGTTTGGGGTGAAAATTTAATAAAAAACAATTTTTTAATTTAAAAACAAAAGTTTTCATTTTACTTATGAGTTATTTGTTTTTAGGCTTTGAGATCATATTTCTCCTGTTTGAATTTCATAGATGAAGATGGCTTACGTTTTATGCTTCCAAAATCCAAAATTTTCAGGAAAATCATAACAATTTAGGATATTTTGTGTGTCTTAACTAGTATGTGACAAAATCATTTGCCTGGCAATATGTTTTTTTACCTGGAGTTTGTAAATATATATATATATATATATATATATATATATATATATATATATATATTTGTAGCCATCGACATACAGTCCTGTTTCATTGTATCACAACTTATCAGTGCCGCTAGCCTAGCATCTCTTGCAAGCCAAGGATTGAGCCTAGAACCATCGTGTTGACAGTCGGCAGTTCTCCCACTCGACCATGGAATCGTCGCCCGTAAATAACTCGTCGGAATGTCTATTTAAATAGACACCCGCCACCACTTTTATAGTGCTCAAATCGCCTGTTTGTAAACAAGCAAACAAGGAGTTTCTCATTTTCAGCCAATTAAGTAGTGGGTGAGATTATTTATGACAGTGCTCTACCCAGAGAGGGGGGGCGTAATATATATATATATATATATATATATATATATATATATATATATAAGATTATAACGGAGTTTGTACTTTTAATGAATATGTGCAATAATTGTTTTCAAATTACTCCAATTAAGCTGAACATAAATGAATTTACACCTTCAAAGCATACACATCGCTAGTAAACATTCCAAAGACAAGACGTGTTTATATTGCACTCATAGTATTTTATTGTTAACGTAATGTGTCTATCACGTGTTTAGTTGAATGGTGGAAATTCACCAAACAAATTATCAGAGACAGATTTATGTTCATCGGAAGAAAAAACACAGGTGGAAGTCTTTATTTTTTTTTAATTTAGATTAAAACAGATAAATGTTTGTAAAAGGAAATGGAAATCTTTAAAAATCATAGATATACACAAATTTTACTTATACTTCTGCAAAATAAAAAAAAAATTGGATTTCAGAGCCCACGAGGAGAATATATATATATATATATATATATATATATATATATATATATATATATATATATATATATATATATATATATATATATATATATATATACTAGCAAAAGCACCCGTCGTTGACTGGGTTCAAAAACAGCCTACAGAAAATGGACTCTGATTTATTAAAGCATCATAGGTTATGAAAAGGAAGGGTTGTAATGAGATAGCTTCGAATTTGGGGGTATCAAAACCAAAGCAAAATATGATGAAAGTTAAAATAAAATATGTAAACCCCATAAATTATTATACCATACCTGTTCCCACTGAAACACTTATCACAATATTCTGTGAATCTATATTAAAAACCTTGTTAAACTTTGTGACATATTTCCATTCTATGGAGGTCAGGCGCGAACGAACACCCCATAATTTTATTATACCATATTTCTTGAAACTGAAACATAATTATCAAAGTATACTTACGCAGATAGATATGAAGAGTCTTTATTAAAGTTTGTATATATTTCCATTCTATGGAAGCCAGGCGCGAACGCAGACCCCACAATTTTATTATAACATCCATATTTAAGTTAAAACATACTTATCAAAGTATTCTTATGTACATCTATATCAAAAACACTTGTAAACGTTTTTTTTTTTTAATTTTTGATTTTTTTATTTCCATAATTTATGGACCAGGCGCGAACGCAGACCCCACAATTTTAATTAACCACTGTTCTGTCAGATCAAACATACCCATTCCTGTGTCCCGATAATCTATCATTATATGTAATCAGTGTTTTAAAATAGTCAACCATATAGGAGCCTTACACACAGACATTCAGCTTATATATATATATATATATATATATATATATATATATATATATATATATATATATATATATACTAATTATTTGTTTTTACATAAACAGTAATATGTTGCTACACAGTCATGAGCATGTTTGGGTCAGCGAGTTACCAGTAACTAGGGATCTCTTCAGGCGATACAGCAAAGTTTAATGAAAATATCAGCTGTTCCTCGTCACAGGGAGTTATTATCAGGAGGTTCCATTAAATGTTGCACAAAATAAGATTTGGTTGTATGTAAACAAAACCCAATAGTTTCAACCTCTCACAACAATCAAGTGCATTATAAATTTATAGCAATAAACAATATGCACCGTTATATAACATAGACTAACTCTGAAATAGTTTTATTTGAATCTACTATTAAACCTCGGTAAAGTTTGTTGGCTACTTAGCTTCTGGAAAACTATCACCTCAGATTATATATATATATATATATATATATATATATATATATATATATATATATATAATAATTTATTTGAATATATATATATATATATATATATTAATAATTTATTATAAATATATATATATATATATATATATATATATATATATATATATATATATACATATTGATATTGATAATTTATTTGAAACGTACTCAGTTTGTCTATGCTAATCGTAATGAATAAAACTATCTTTCTCATAAATAAATCTTTTTATAATGAAAAAAATGTCCTTTTAATATGAATTTTGTGAACTTTGCAAAAGTCCAAGCTTAATGAATCCCATTATATTGGGTGCCAGAGCCTATATAGTTTAATCTAATAATTCTCCAAGTTCCAAATATCAAGTTTTCTCAGTTGGTGATTTATTACTTTTCAAAAGGTATCCATTACTAAATTGTTTCCTATTGCAACTAATAATTTTGCAAAATTATGTTGTTGCTGTATATTTAGTCATGTACTCACCAGGTGTTTACCTTAAACTAAAGACACCATTTTGGACAAAATACATGGACAACTTAAAGGTAAACATCTGATGAGTACGTGGTTAAACATGCAGCAAAAACATAATTTTGTAGACTTGTTAGTCGTAATACGAAATAATGTAATGTAATGAATTCCTTTTGAAAAGTAATAAATGACTAACTGAGAAAACTTGATATTTAGAACTTGTAGGAGTATTATTACCATATATATATATATATATATATATATATATATATATATATATATATATATATATATATATATATATATATATAGTAAGTTAGAAAAATATATATTACAATTAAGCTACACAGAATATTCTGCATTCCATCCACACTAGGATTCATCAGGCTTATGAATATATATATATATATATATATATATATATATATATATATATATATATATATATATATATATATATATATATACAGTGTCCTGGTCAAAATCATAAGACCACTAAAGCACTTAAGAAAGTAAGCGTTTACGCATATTATCGAATTTTTAATCAAACAAATGGTTGAAACCATTGCCAAAAGGGAAAATATGGTGGAAAAAAATGAAATCTGCTTCATTCGAAACCTTAACCCTGATCTAATAATTATTTTTTAAAAAACAAACATTTTCACCTGGTCAAAATGATAAGACCACTGATAATTTATCTAACAAAACGCAATTATAAATTATTAAAAAGGGTTTCAGTATTTAGTATAGCCTCCATTATTACGAATTACTTCAAAAATTCTCTTCGGCATGCTTGCAACTAAGTTTTTTTTTATCAGTTGCGGATGAATTTTATCCCATGTACTGAAAACTGAATCAGAAAGTTCCTTTATCGAATCATACTGGGTTCCATCCTTGAACACTTCTTTTGCCATCTCCAAAGATTTTCAATGGAATTGAGGTCTGGAGAACATGCTGGATGATCTAACAATTCTATATTATTTGAAGAAAAGTATTCTCGTGCTTGTCGAGAAGTGTGTATCGCAGCGTTGTCTTGCTGGAAAATTCCAATTTCTTCCACACAGACGTGGACCTTCAGTCCTTATAGAAACAGTTTCAAGCACTGAAATGTACTTCAATGATGTTTGCCGGCCTTTTACTACTTGCAACTTTAGGATCCCAGCTGACGAGAAAGCACCCTAGATCATTAAAGACCCTCCTCCACTATGCCGAATTGAAAAAAGTCTCTTTGGGCAGATTTTTATCATGCCAATAGTGTTGCAATCCATCTGGACTATCTAGATTAAACTTTTTCTCATCGGAGAAAATTACATTTTCCCACTTCTCTCCATCCCAAGTTTGGTATTTGGCAGCATATTTAAGTCGGTTAGTTTTGTGCTGTTCAAGAAGACGTGGTTTCTGCAGTCGCTTTAAATGATTAAAATCCTTCATTTTCAGATGCCTTCTGATGGTTTTAGGACTACATTCTGCTGCTGTTTGGCTTTCCAATCGACTTGAGCTCATACTGGAGTTTTTTTTTTTAATTTCCGATACGGCGATCCAGTGATGGAGTTATTTTTTTTGGTCGACCTGGACTCCTTTTGTGCCCATATTGATCTGGATTTCTAAAAAAAATTTTGATGACCGTTTTGCTACGATTCACTTCGTTTGCAATGGATCTATCGGAGAGTCCACCCCTATTAAGCTTAAAGATCCTTCCTCTCTCAAACTCTGATAATGGTTTCCCTTTTGCCATTTATGATTTAGTAAGATATTTTTATCCATTAACAAGTTGCTTTTAGTAACATAGAAAGCTTTTCGTATTCATTTTTTCAAAACAAGCCGATTTTATTAAAGTGGTCTTATCATTTTGACCTGGTGAAAATGTTTGTTTTTTTTAAAAATAATTATTAGATCAGGGTTAAGGTTTCGAATGAAAAGGATTTAATTTTTTTCCATCATATTTTCCCTTTTGGCAATGATTTCAACCATTTGTTTGATTAAAAATTCGATATTATCGTAAACGCTTACTTTCTTAAGTGGTCTTATGATTTTGACCAGGACTGTATATATATATATATATATATATATAATATATATATATATATATATATATATATGCATGCATAGCTTAATAATGTAAGTATAGAGTTATAAATATTTTGATATTCAGCAAAAAATGAATTTTTATCATTCAGATTTTATTTTATATTTATAATGTTTACACTGTATAATGGGTAATTTATTTGTTATGATCCATGCAGAGGTTACATTGGTCGAAATGTTGTGAGAATAACACTGAAGATTAAACTCAAACTTAGATTTGATGACGTCAGAAGAAGATTAAATCTGAACAATGTAAGGTGACGTATTGGATGAACAAAAGACTCCTTTAGTATGGTCACAATGAAAGAATGGATGAGAGTTTTTTAATTATTAATTAATAGATGCAGAACAACTGAGGTAACAAGATCAGTTGGCAGAGGAAGGCCAATTGAAATCTAGAAAGGAAGGATAAATAAAGACTTGTCCAGAGATAGGCTGGTTTAGAAGTAAATTTCTAAACAACGTTTAATGCAGAGAAACTGATGATGATTGATGATGACAACGACAATGATGATGATGATGATGATAATGATGAGTTGGAGGAGGAGGAGGAGGAGGAGGAGGATATCTCTCTAATCTGTCTTCAATTAAAACAAACTTTTTGAGTCGAATATCTTTGAAAATTTCGGCCTTTTATGGTCAAAATAGTCGGACACGCCCTGGAATGAATAAGGACCTTCGTGTACTCCCGCTCCAAATCTTAAATACCATATTATCCCTTTGTTTTTTTTTCTAAAGAAAACATGAAGTAAGTGATAAGAATTAACCTGAGAGAAAGAGGGCTAAATAAATACCTGGCCAGAAGTTGGTTACTTTGGAAGTCAGTCTCCATTAAATGCATTTATTAACTGAGTTGTAGTATAATGCTAAAAGGTTAGACTGCCTTTACCGCAACTTTTCGGTATCGGGATATCAGGATATCACTTTTAGCTTGTAACCTGACAGTGTCTTAAAATAAATTAAAATCCCCAAAATAAAAACGGAGCAGGTGTTGAAAAACATCCGCTTCACACGTGCAAACTTATTTTCTTTCCCAAGCCAGATATAACATTAGGAAAAACAGATTATTTTCACTTGTTATTGACCTTTTCCCGTGCACTCCTAAATTCATTTGTGCATGCCCAAGTTTTGGGCACTAATAAAAAGTACATAAATAAATTCATGTTTATTTTTAAAAAAGAAGATTCTTGTCTAACAAAGAATTTTGACAAAATATGACGGCATTTAATTCTATTATTGCATCTATAAATGGAAACTATAGCACTGATTAGTGCTACATGACTGAAGTTATGACATTGGTTGGAGCATAATTGAAGCTATAACATAGATTGGAGCTATGATAGAAACTAAGACATTAGTTTGAACTATGATTGGAACTACGACATTGACTGGGAGTTTGTGACTATTTTGGGAAATATTTATTAATTAATGGCTAATACATAACGTTCAAATTTCATAAAAAGCAGAGGTACGAGTTGCCTGCAATAAGTTTCCAGAATTCTTGGACAGGCATTGAAAATTATCGTAGACACTTGAAAATTCAGTATGTTATTGCATTACATGTTATAAAATGACTGACCAATTTTTATGATTTCAGGTTCAAATGAACAGGTACAATAGGAATTGGAATACACCCTATTCAAGCCTGATTGTCACAGCAGGTAAATTTCAAAAATGCAATCTCGACATGATGACACTTTAGCAGAAGGATATGCAACAAAATTCTGTTTTAATCTTGGAAAAATGCCATTTTTTTTTTTTTTTTTTTTTTACAAAGGCGTCACCACATTATCAAGGCCCAGAGGCCACTCAAGGATAAGGGTTAAAGAGTGTACAGTAGAAATTGGTCAATATAGTAATCATTAGTAATGAAAATTTGGTAAATTTAATAACTTATATGGAACGGCTCATCAAGAACTTATTTACTTTAGACTTGAACACAACCATATTGTAGTCAGCCGGAAAGCAGGAAAACGGAAGACAATTCCACAGGCGTGCAGTTCTAAGAAAGAAGCTCTGTTCATGGAATCTACGTTTAGGTTTAGGCACAGATAAAGAGTGGGGGAAATTATTGATAGTGTTTACAGCTAGACGAGTGTTTCTTGTGAAAGTTTGGCGAGGGGGGACCATAGATTGAAGCTCAGTTGAACACTTTCCATGAAAATAACGATACATCAGAGACAAACTCGCAACATCTCTTCTGTGAGATAGAGGTTGCAAGGAGGAGAAAAGGACATCTCCTACGAGGCTACGAAGTCTATTTTGAACTCTATCAAGGCAGGACAAGTCCTTTCTAGCAGCTCCTGCCCAGATGTGGCAACAGTATTCCATCCTTGGACGTACCTGGCTCTTATATAGGTAGAGAATAGCATCAGCAGTGAGATATCTACTGGATCGATAGAAAGATCCCACCATTTTTCCAGCGGCCTTGGCAACAGATTTGATATACGTGTTCCATTTAAGATCAGGAGTAATGGTCAAGCCCAGAAGCTTGTCAAAACTTGAGGCCTCCTGAAGACGAGAGCCATTCATTTCAATTGATGACAAATGTGAATTAGAATGTTGATGATGTAAAGAGAGAACCTTGGTTTTAGATGCATTAAAAGTAACAAGCCACTCCTTTCCCCATTGTACTACGTGCTCAAGATCAGAGGAGAGAGAATTGGAGAGAACTTGGTCGTTTACTGTCTTAGATGTGCTACCATAAATGGTAGTGTCGTCAGCATAAATGTCTACAAATGATGTAAGGATATGATTTGGAAGATCATTAATGTAGATCAGGAAAAGAGTTGGGGCCAGGATGGATCCCTGAGGGACACCGGCATTAATACTGTGAGCTTCTGATTTTTGCCCCTCAACTACTACTCTTATGAACCTATCAGAAAGAAATGATTTAATAATTGAGAAGACTTTTCCAGCTATACCATAGCTAGCGATCTTATGAAGTAAACCTTTATGCCATACCCTATCAAAGGCTTTAGATATGTCAAGAGCAATTGCCCTAGAAAGATTGCCACCGTCGAGAGATTTGCTAATCCTATGCGATATAACTGTAAGGACATCTGCTGTAGATCTAGCAGAACGGAAACCATATTGAGTGTCACTAAGAAGGTTATTTTTGTTGAGATGTTTGATTACTTCTGTATTTAACACAGATTCTAGCAACTTACTCATGACGCACAGGAGACTTATTGGCCTGTACTGAGAGGGGGATGAGCGATCACCTGAATTCTTAAATACAGGGCATACTGATGAGATTTTCCAGGGAGATGGGAAACTATTCTCCTTAAGACAACGTTTAAACAGTTTTGTAAGTATGGGCGCTAATTCAGGTTGAAGTTTTTTGAGTACTATAATTGGAATACCGTCAGGGCCAGTTGCTTTACTCGAATCAAGGTTTTTGATTAGCTTCGCAACATCACATACAGATATACGTATATCACATAGCGTGTTTTCTGATACAGGAGGAAATATTGGGGGTTGGCGGTCTTGGTCGCAAAGGGTAGAATTAGCTGCAAAGTTCTTGACAAAGAGTTTGGCTTTGTCTGATGCTGACGAGATTACCTCAGGTCCATTGATAATAGTTGGGATGGAGCACACGCTTCTGTTCAGGATTCTGTTTGCTATTTGCCAAAACTGGTGGGAACCAAGCCGCTGCTCAGCTACTTTGGACTTAACAGATTGAGCATACAACACTCTTGCGTTCCTTATTACTTTCTTACAATGGTTGCTGGCAGTCCTGAAAACGGCTTTAGTTTCCATACATCTATTACGTTGGAAGCAGTGGAAAAAGTGATTTCTGTGCGCAATGGCAGCAGCACATTCTGGAGAGAACCATGGCTGGCTGTTAGGTTTTTGCTGAAACTTTTTAGAGGGTATGAAATGGTCAATACCTACAATTAACCATTCAGTTAGGTCTAATACTATAGAGGACACATCCTTTTTAAACATGGAATGCAGAAGTAGATCAGATATAAATGTACGGAAGCTATCCCAGTCAGCCTTAGTGTATCGATATACTGTACGATGAAGAGGTACGTCTGGGGACTTATTACATTTCATTTTTATCTTGATTGATACAACAGAGTGGTCGGAAGATCTAAGAGGCGACAGAACAGAAACTGAACATAGTTCAGGGCAAGTTGTGAGAAAAAGGTCTAGTAGGCTCGCATACTGGCCGTCATTATCGGGCACACGGGTAGGTTCCTGAACAATCTGAGTGAGGTCATAGGCAATGGAGAAATCATGACAAAACCTCCCCTCATCATCGGTCTTGTTTGAGTGGGTCAACCATTCGACGTTGTGAACATTGAAGTCTCCACATATGTGAATGTTAGCTGAAGGATAAGTAGAAAGGACTTGGTCAATTTTCTCAGATATGCTTTGAAAGATAGTAACTCCGCTGTTGTGGGGGCGATAGAGAGTAAATATAAATGCAGTAGTGTGAGCTAAAGCAACCCGGAAGCACATATAGGGTAAGTTAGGATCTTCCCTGGAGATGTCCCTCCCACATGGAAAGCTATCTTTAATATAGGCACATATTCCGTGCCCATGGCGATCTTGGGGGTCAGTTTTAGAAGTTAAGTTAGAGTATCCTGAAATTGCAAACTCATCTAGGGAAATAGCCTGTCCAATGCCAGTTTCACTTAAAAATAAAAGGTCTGGTTTAGTCTCCTGTAATTGGGTTTCAACCTCTGGAAGGTTAGAACGAAGACCCCTGATGTTGGAGAAGGAGACATGGTAGTAGGGGTCTACGTTGGAAGTTGGAGAACCGGGTTTAATCGTGTATTTTTTCTTGAAACTTGTCATGATGAAATTTTGGAATTTGTGGACTAGGTCGACAGATTTACTTAGAGCAGGACAGAGAGGGGAAATTAAGAGAGAAAAAGAAACGAAGAATTTTTTTTATTTGTAGCTAATGATAAGGTAAAGCCGTAACAATTACCCACTAGTATGGCATCGAGAGGCCCCACCAGAAGCTACTGCATGGTCCAGAATCCATTCACCAAATGGCAATACAGCAGCCCCAGTACTTTGCACCTGCTGATAGGACAGCCTCCTTAGTGGTTAATCCAAGGTTCGGGTCCCTGACTATCAGGCGGATAACGTCAGCCCAGACAAAACGTTTACCTCCAGCACCCTTACTAGTGACATGGCTACAAGGATAGACATAGAAACAGAAAATTTCCGCCATCTCAGCAAACTGTTCGCAAAAATACTGCCAACCTAGAAAACAGCTTTTTCTTCTCCCTTTGTCCGAAAAATCACTCATTTAAAAAATGAAGACTGAGGGACAAATAAGAAGAAGCGAGAGTAACAGGAGCTGCCGATAACGCATCCACAATGCGTTTTCTACTCTCCATTAAACAAAAAAAAAAACAAAAAAACTATTAAGTATTGTACTTAATAAAAGTCCAACAGACGTGTTTAAGGGAAAGTATGGTGATAGATTCCCCTCACACGAACTAAAAATGAGTATAATTCGTAATTTTTGCTATCAACTCGGTAGATAGATAAACATATGTACGAGAAAAAAAAAAAAAAGCTAGCATTTAATAAAACAGAAATACACAAATTAAATACTGAAATAAAATGGAGTTGTTAATATTTTAAATCTAAAATAAAAAGCATGATTGAAATCACTTATCTCAACAAAAACAATTCCGTCTCCAAATTGCAAACTGCATTGAAAGAAATTCAGTTAGTAGCGTTCAAAACATTTTTTTTTGAAATTAGCCGTTAAAAGAAAGTCGTGATTTTATTCTGAACTTAAGCTAGTAACGTTTTAGAAACTTATGGAATGCTTCAGACTGCTTTTGGACCATCTTGGGTGAATCAAGCACCAGATTTTGAGTGGTATAAGAGATTCCAAGGAGACATGGAGTATGAGCAATGATGAAAGGTGTGGGAGGAGTAATGAAGTAAGAACACCAGAGTTGATTGGCCAAATAAAGAATTTCATGGATAAGGACCGTTGTAAATCTATAGGTACAATAAGTGCATAATTTTATTTCACTGTGGGACTGTGCGCACAATTATTTGTGAGAAACTGAAGATGCAGAAGATTTTCACGAATGCACCAGTCCACAATTCTATATTTTTCACAGACTATTTAACAAGGATGGGCATCAAGAGAGCTCTTCACCCTTTCTATAGTCCGGACCTTGCTCCCTGTAACTTTTGATTATTCCCTAAGCTCAAAGAAAACTTTAGAGACTGTTGTAATGAGACAATTGAGGAGATGAAAGAGGCTATGACGAGGGTCATTCGCACACGCAAGAAAACTTTCATGGGACCTTCTAGAAGTTGTTGGAACGGTACAACAAATGCGTTGCAGCTGGAGGAGATCACTTCGATGGGGACTAGAGTTTTCACGTGTGTACTATCAATAAAAGTGCTCATACAAAATAAGTTTGGAAACTTATTGAAGGTATCTCGTATCTGAATTTTACCGTGTTGTGTGAAACTTAAACTGAATACGTAACATGGTCATTATATTTTCATTCAGACCCAACACGTTTGCAGAGACAGTCGCAAAGGAAAGAAATTCGACTTTGCTTTTTTCCGTTTTAACAAAAGGCATTTATTGATGGTACTTGCCAAACTATGCCTGCATCTTGTTTCTTTTGCAGTTCCTATTGTCTGCCAAAACTCTTCCGTCTCGACACATCTTTTCCGTTCTCTTATGTCTTCATGGAATTAGACAACTAATTCATGCCGTCCTATGCTTCCTAGTCGCTGTCGTTGCCAAGTGATTTCCAATCTCTGTCCCCTTTTCCCCGTTTTTTCCTTCAGTGTGACGTCACGTCGCACCATAACTTGGTCATTTGCATACGAGATCCCCCTGCTGCTACATATGTGTCCGTGGCTTCGTTACAAATATAGATTACATTACCTACCCTTACATCCAACCGCTGTGTTCCAAAATTCATAATAATCGGTTAATTAGTTTAGTAGTGCATCCTGTACATAAAAATATGCAAGCAAATGCACATATCTAATTGTATATAAATACAGATATTATATTATATTGACTATGGAAAGAGATGTGTATGGATAAAGCATTTAGGAAATTAAAAATCGGCTCGTAGACATTTTAGAAGCGCATATATATATATATATATATATATATATATATATATGTGTGTGTGTGTGTGTGTGTGCATGTGTGTGTGTGCGTGTATGTGTATGTATATATATATATATATATATATATATAAAGACTACTTTATCTAATCAAATAAATTAATATACAAAACTATAATTTTATGCATAAACTAAGTATTTACTTTAACAGTGGTCAATACATAGGTAGAGCTAGGTAGTAAGTTATAAATATATATGTGGCAATTTAGCTACATAAGCCTGACAAATCCTAGTGTGGATGAAACGTGGAATATCTTATGTAGCTTAATTGCCATATATATATTTATAACTTACTATATATATATATATATAACTTACTATATATATATATATAAAGCTGAACGTGTGTGTGTGTGTGTGTGTGTGTGTGTGTGTGTGTGTGGTCACGAATAGGCTCCTATATCGTTGACTATTTTAAAAAAACTAATTGCATATAATGATAGAAGATGTATCGAGGATCAGGAATGGGTATGTTTGATTGATAATAATGGGGTCTGCGTTCGCGCCTGGCCTCAAAAGTATGGAAATAAAAACCGAAAAAACAAACGTTTACCAGTGTTTTTGATATACATAAGAATACTTTAAGAAGTATGTTTTAACTTCAATAGGGATGGTATAATAAATTTGTGGGGTCGGCGTTCGCGCCTGGCCTCCATAGAATGGAAATAGGCACAGACTTTAATAAAGACTTTTCATATCTATCTGCGTAAGTATACTTTGATAATTATGTTTCAGTTTGAAGAAATATGGAATAATAAAATTATGGGGTGTTCGTTCGCGCCTGACCGCATAGGATGGAAATATGTCACAAAGTTTAACAAGTTTTTTTAAATATAAATTCACAAAATATTGTGGTAAGTGTTTCAGTGTGAACAGGTATGGTTTGATAAATTACGGGGTTTATCTATTTTATTTTTACTTTCATCATATTTTTCCTTGGTTTTGATACCCCCAAATTCGAAGCTATCTCTTTACAACTCTTCCTTTTCATAATCTATCATACTTTCATAAATCAGAGTCCATTTTCTGTACGCTGTTTTTGAACCCAGTCAACGACGGGTACTTTTGCTAGTATGTATATATATATATATATATATATATATATATATATATATGTATATATATGTATATGTATGTATGTATATATATATATATACACACAAATTATTTGTAAATATTTTTAACTTTTTAAAAACAATGTATTAAAAGACGTTTCTAAAATATTCATCGATGAGTCGTACAGAGACCAATAACCAAGTCAGTATAGTGTAATAATTTATCTAATTGTTTTAATTTCTAATTTCTCAAGCTTATATCCACACATATTTGTTTATATAAAAACAGGTGCGTCTTGTTGAACTCGGGATATTTCTGGCATAGCACAAGGCCTCGTTGCACCAAGGATAAAGTGTTAAGTGAGACTTCTGGAAGTGGAAGGTTCTATTCTCTTTGAGGACAGTACTAGGAACACAATTACACATCACTTAAGAACTCTTCCTGGTCAGGACTGATGGAACGAGAGAAGGCGGTCACATTAGAGACGTGGGTACGTCACAGCTGTAACAAGAAGTTCCGCATGGCGGGAGAATGAGGAAATACATATCGATATTACAAAAAAGGCTATTGAGTTGTAAGCCATGTTTAGTTTCAAAACAGTTTCCAATGGGTAGTGTTTCTATACAAGTCCTGGAGGTGACTGGTTCTCAGTAGACAGAACAGTTTCCGATGGTTAGTTGTTCTATACAAGTCCTGGAGTCGACTGGTTCACAGTAGACAGTTTTTGAGTTAAAAGCCACAGAGCATGTTGACGTGAAGGAAACTTTTGCGAGGTTGCTACAGAAAAGGTTTAATTTATATGGAGCTGGTTTCTGATTGGTTAGTAGCAGAAAATGAAGTAATGTGATTCGTCAGTTCCTAGCCGCATCGTTTATAAATAGAATCTCCCGACTATCAGAGACAATACCCAATTATAACTCTGTTGTGATGGGATGTGTCTCCTAGCGGCTTCGGCTGCAGGGAGACAGGGTAGTACACGTCAAGGATTCGTCACTTGACACTCAGCCCAACAGGTGAGGGGCCGGGAACCGGCCCACCACCTGTTGGACTGAGGTACACCGCCTGGGTAATACCTAGGAGGTCCACCCTCCCAGGCCTTGCCACCGGGCTTTCCGGTGAGGCAAGTTTATTGCTTGCTGCCTGAGGCGCCCCGACCGGGGAATGCCGACGGGGTTACTCAGGCAATTTTTAAAATTGCAGGAGTGCCCCTCCTTTAGGGGAGCCTGCGGGTATCCCACTTTCCAGGCCTTGTGCCAAATATTGCCAATGTGGGCGGCAATTAAATATATACCCCATTCTAACTCAAAAATATTGCTACAAAAGGAGTCAAGTTATTATTTGTCCTATGTTCCTTGCGACGTACTCTGTTACAACGTGTTGGGTCTACGTGTGTAAGCGTGTGTAACGTTACAAACAGTAGGCCAAATAATCAAAAAAAAAAAATTACATATTCTCTTAGCATCTTATTTATTAATGCATTTTTAAATCTTGACTCTCTTTCTCAGTTGACCTTCTTTCTAGCTCAATATTTTTATTTGTTGTTGAAAGTTTGTTCTCTCAAATTCGTAGCTTTCAAATAAGTCTCTGCTTAAACCACTTATACAAATTGATAAATTTTTTTCCCCCCAATTTTTATTTCATTTGCTTCGAAAGTGCGTGCAACTTGAAACCAAGTTTGTGGTGGTCAATTCTAGCTTTAAAACTTCTCTGCTCTGAATTAAAGACAAAAAAAGTAGGAAGCAATAATTGAAGAATGATTTTTTTCCAAATGCGTTTGACAGTTTTCCATCACAGACTAATCTTTAATCAATGCTTTATTGACTTCCATAGATTATCGAACATCCTTCAATTTGGTATGAAGTAAAAGTCTAAAAACGTCAGATTTTTAAAATGGTGCTGTTCTAAAAATATTAATATGTTTTAGAGGCGTAAGTTGTTATGCGATGGCTACCATTGTTGAATGTGAAAACTGCAGACCGAGTTCAAACCTCACAAATGATGCGGATGTGATTTGTACTTTCACTTTCACTTTAATACTCTATGTTGCATATGTTGGATACTCGTGTCATGTGAGTGCATGCATGATCTCATTATACACACCGTGACTTGTTACGTCATACAACATAGTCTCAATTAATTCACATGGACACGCAAGGTTTCTTTTTAATAAAGGATTTATTAGCTTTTAAACAGAGTTGCTATACGGTTAAAGAGATCAGAGAGAAATATACATTAGAAAAGTGTTCACTGTTTAAGAGAGATACATTAGATGGCTGTTTACTGTATGAATTTATATATATATATATATATATATATATATATATATATATATATTTATTTATTTATATATATATATATATTTATATATATATATATATATATTTATATATATATATATATATATATTTATATATATATATATATAGAGAGAGAGAGAGAGAAAGAGAGAGATTACTGTATGAATTTATATATATATATATATATACAGAGAGAGAGAGAGAGAGAGAGAGAGAGAGAGAGAGAGAGAGAGAGAGAGAACACGGCTTTAGATATCATTTATCTAGGTTCACATTGTTCATTTGGGATTAGGGGACGAGTTTTTTTCGTGACTGGTCACTCATCGGGTTAACTATAACAAAAAATGAATTTCAGAAATTATGTCAAGTTCTTATACTTTTCTACTTAAAGGTGACAGTGGTCTAGTGGTTAATGACAGTGGTTAACGTATTGACTACCTGACAGTACCAAGTTCGAATCCAGTTAATTCCACAAACATCACTTTCACTTAGGATGTTGGCAATCTTCACGTTGTTCCTTCCGTAATCCCCGATGCTTTCAAGAAAAGAATTCTGACAATATAAATATCGGGAAAATCAATGGTCCCTTTCCGTAATCCCTTCTGGCAATAAAAATATTGGGGAAACTAATGGTCTCTTCTGTAATCCCCGATGCCTTTATAGAAAAGATTCTGACAATAAAAATATTTTAAAAGATTAAAAAAAAAAACAATGCCAACAATAGAATCTTCGAATATGATGATGATGATGATGATGATGATTCTAAGATTTATTAGCTTTAGGACAGAGTGACAATATGTGACTCGATGATCAACTTCGTTGTCCCACTACGATAAAAAACGCAAGTTCTTGATATAACTCAGTTGAGCTCTACGGATGTGTGATAACGTCACATAGTGTAAAAAAAAAGGATTCTCAAACGTTGGTTTCACTAGTTGACTGGTTGTGTTTGTCTCTAGTGATCTTCTCATTTCCTGATCTACTCTCGCCCAGCTTTAATGCCAATTACACCTTTTGGTCAAGATGAAAGTGTAGTATCTGCTCTTCAGATGCTGCACTTCTATTTCTTGTTCTCTTTCAGTGGGGAGGCATAGTAAATAGGTAGTAAATAGGTACACCAATCTTTA
>NC_136498.1:61451421-61493921 GCF_053919585.1 Euprymna scolopes | reverse complement strand
AAACATATTGGTGGCCCGAAGTAGAAATGATAGGTACTTATGCCGAATAAGAACTGTACTATCGTCGGAAATGTTCAGGCAGTTTATGTAAAACGCTGGAAGGCGCTGAAAGGCGCTGAAAGGAAGTTTCACGATGTTTTTTTTCGTGCAAACACTGGCAAATGTTCTAAATGAAAAAAAAAATCTATAACTTCTGCTATGACAAAGATAGTTCAATGAGAAATAAATTGAAAAAGATAAAAACAGTATTCTTATTTGTTGTTACTATGAAATACAATGAATAATTATTGGGTTATTTTTACGACATTTTCAGACAATTACATATCGAATTAATAAAAAAAAACCCACTCATTTTAAGGTAAGCCTCATAAATACATATTTATTTTTTTCATAAAAAACGGATAACAAACAAAAATATGTTTCCATTTTATGTTTTCACTTTTTAAAAATGTTTCTTTAACGAAATATTCATATTTTTGTTTTTATAACTCAATGCTGGCAAGCAAGTGCTTTCTTAAAAAATGTTTGTTACTATAATTTCATAGCTCTTTCTTGGCCTTTTGGTCAAGATCAAAGTGTAGTATCTGTTCTTCAGATCTACACTTCATTTTCCTGTTCTCGTTCGGTGGAGGAGAAATGCTTCACGACTGAGACAATTTTTTATTTTTGTACCTTTTCTCCACGTTAAAAAACAACCCTGGTGTCTAACTCTGACCCGTGAGGAGGCATAATAAATAGGTACTATAATTTCATAGGGTAATCGTTTCAGAACATGTCGGCCTTTTATGTAAGTCGCTCGGAAATTCCGACGATAACGCGGTTCTTAATCCGCATAAGTATCATTTTTATATTCTATGTTCATTGTAAAACTCTGTGAACCGTTCGGGCGTCATTGCTTGCTTGCTTGAATCTTGTCTTCGACGATCAGGCGATTCTATCTTTTAAAAAGAGTATTACAGGCAGATTCATATATATATATATATATATATATATATATACACACACACACACATATTCACCCACATACAGTGCTGTTTATATATATATATATATATATATATATATATATATATTAGTTTTTATCTCAGTACTATATATAAAGTTCAATAAAATAATCGATAGAGAGTTGTCTCTATAATAATAAATACGAAATCTTCATGAATTAAAATAGCATATTTAAACGTATCTTACGACCGGATAATGCCGGGAGACGTGCTATTTGCCTTAAATTGGTGTAAAAACATAACAATTTAGGTGATCGAAAATATTTTATTAGTTTAAGAATGGAATGAAATGGAGGCCATCGTCTATCTCCCTCTCACCATAATGTAATAACTATAATTGTTGGCATAAAGATGATTCATCAAAATCCCGGACAATTTAAAATATTGAGTACATTTATTAGAATAGACAATAACACAAAAAAGGGACTAAAATATATAAATATACAATAACTATATGTTACTGAAGGCGAACTAAATTATTCTTCAACCCATTTGAAGACGAAGAAAGGAAAGAAAATCTCGAAGTACCGCAGGATTGTTTAATGCTTTTGAGAATGTATTCGCGAATAGGAGATCTGTTCACTATCATTGAAAAAACCTGACAAATAATGATGTTGGCTCGTCATGTTTGATGGTGGTTTGGTGTTTGAGTAAAATCTATGTTCACTATATAAATACATGTAAATATCAAATAATATAAATGAAATGTATAATCTGTTTATATAAGAGATTTTATTTATGAGGCAGAACATTGACTGACGCCATCTTGTTCGTTTTCGTGGTGTGAGTAAACTTTCTAAAAAGACATTCTATTAATCCGGTATAAGCCCGGCGTAACCAATCAAAATGCCCCGAGTTTAATAATATCCCCATAAGCGTAATGGGTAAATGGTTAAATTAGTTCATGAATTTGCCTGGGAGTGTAATAGTAGATATTTTAACAGGGTACCTACCAAACGTATGAACATTTTTGGAAGTGTTATTTCAGTTATTTAATTTAGGATATTAGAAAATAGAATGATAATTACTGGAAAACATGCATCATATATGGGCAGATATCATGCCAGTGTTAGATTAATGTGTGGCGCCCGTTTATTTTCCTATAGAGTCTTTTTATAAAGGGTAATAATCGTATATATTTTATTAATAGAGAAGAAAATAATAAACTTTTCCTTTTTTCAACAGTGAATTTTGCAAATATCAATGTGCATAATATAATTTCCTTCATATATATATATATATATATATATATATATGTGTGTGTGTGTGTGTGTGTGTGTTTGTGTGTGTGTGTGTGTTTGTATGTGTGTGTTTGTGTGTGTGTGTGTACCATATATATGAGGGCATTTGCAAAAGTAAAGATAAAGTATGGCATAAAGGCCTACTTCACAAGATTTCCAGCTACGGTATAACTGGAAATGTTTTCTCAATCATTAAATCATTTCTCTCTAATAGGCTCATAAGGATAGTGGTTGATGGGTAGAAATCAGAAGCCCACAGTATTAATGCTGGAGTCTCTCAGGGGTCCATCCTGTGCCCAACTTTCTTCCTGATCTACATCAATGATCTCCCAAAATACATATTTCGGAGAAATTTATGCTGATGACACTACCATCTATGACAACACATCAAAGGCCATAAATGACAAAGTTCTGAGTCTCTCTACTCTGATCTTGAGCACGTGGTACAGTAGGGGAAGAAGTGGTTGGTTACTTTTAATGCATCTAAAACCAAGCTTCTATCTTTACGTAATAAACCCTCTGATCACCATCTGGCATCAATTGTGATGGATAACTCCATGTTTTTACAAACTTCTGAGATTGACCTTTACTCCTGATCTGAAATGGAACACGTACATCAAATTTGTTGCCAAGGTCGCTGGAAAAATGGTAGGATCCTTCTACCGCTTTAGTAACAGTAAGTATCTCACTGCTAATGCAATTCTCTATCTATATAAAAGCCAAGTACGTCCAAGAATGGAGTACTACTGCCACATCTCGGCAGGATCTGCTAAAAACAGCCTATCCTGCCTTGACAGAGTACAAAAGAGTCTTTGTGGCTTAGTAGTGATGCCCTTTTCTCTTCCCTGAAACCTCTCTCCCACAGGAGAGACGTTGCAAGCCTGTCTTTGTTTTATCGTTACTTTCATGGCAGGTGCTCGTCTGAGCTCCAATCTCTGGTCCCCCCTCGTCAATCTTTCATGAGAAACACCTGTCTAGCCGAAACCGCTGTCAAAAATTTTCCCCACTCTTTATCTGTGCCAAAAGCAAAACGTAGATTTCAGGAACAAAGCTTCTTTCTTAGAAGTGCACGCCTGTGGAACTCTGTTCCGTTTGCCTGTTTCCCACCTGACTACAACCTGGATGTCTTCAAGTTCAACATAAACAAATTCCTGATGAACCGCCGCCCCCTTAAGTAAGACACTTTATCAAATCTCCAATACTAACGTACAGTACACACAATAACCCTTATCCCTGAGTGGCTTCCAGGCCTTGATAAGTGTTGACTACCTTGTAGAAAAAAAAGCCTCGGGTAGCGAACCCATCATGGGATGATGATCTACAGTATCTAGCATTCCCAAATAGTCACCCAAACGGTTGCTTAACTTCGGTGATCTAACAAGAATCACTGTGTCTCTACAATTATACACCAAAACAATGGATACACAAAATAAATATTTAAATTATACATTTAAGACAAACACGATCTCTCTCGGGTAGAGTTTGTTGGTAGAAATATTTTCATGTCTGTTTTTTTCAAAATAGAAATACGCCTGAAGAGTGGTAGGTCAGCCTGCGTTGTTTTCCCATTTCTTTCTAACCTACCGTCTCATCTGTGCGTCGTTTATCAAGTAAAATTAATCTAAAAAAAAGAGGTGAGTGTGAGAAGACGATGCTATAAGGAAGAGAAGAGAACAATGCAGGCAATTCGATGCCTTTACATGTCCAATGTAAATATATAAAACATATATATTCAAAATATGATAAAAAAGTAAAAAATAAAAACAGAGCCGAGAAACATGTTATGATGAATGAGTACAATTGTCATCAGGTTAGCAAGAGCAAAAAAAAAAAAAAAATAGATGTAGATCCAACACGTTGGATTTTCTCCCTCTCTCCCTACCCATTTTTTGTTGTTTTCATGAAAATTCAATATATTTCCCTTCAACTAAATTTATTGCAAATTTCTCATTTTTCATATAATCTAATTTTGCAAACTATTTCTGCACTATATTAAGAAATGCAGCACAATTGCCCTATAGCTAAAGGTTTCCCATCAGAGGCCACATGGACCCCCCCTTCCTCCTCTTTGGAGCCAAAAGATATTTTCAGAGACCGAAAGAGTGAATTTGAAAGAGAGAAGCACGAGGGACTACAGAAACTTTACGACGTAACTACAAATTATAAATATGGAATAGTGTATAAAATACTAGCAGCACCTGTAGCCTGGTATTGCCCGAGTGGTATATAAAAGAATGATTTAACTATAAAAGAATTGAGTACTTAATGAATTGGAATAAGTAACAGGATCTTGGGAAAATTCCTCATTGCTTTCTACACCAATCTGTATAATTTGCTATTAGTAATAATATTGTTTTTTTTTTAAATTAAATATATGTCTACTATTTCAAAAAAGAGTCGCCAACCTAATAGATCCTGAACTGTCAGCCAGGCTTCAGTCTCCTTCCCATCGACGAAATGTTGTATCCCTCTGCATGTTTTACAACTATTTTAATGGTAGATGCTTTAACGAACTAGAAACCATTGTGGCTCCTCGACGTGAATACATCAAAAAACCCGACAAGCAGCAAAATCTCACCTCTATAGAGTAGAGATCCCTAGATGTTAGAAAGCCTTCTACTCTAATAGTTTCTTCCCCAGGACTGTTAGACTTTGGAATTTCCTTCTGGGTTCCTGCTTCCCCGACTGTACTGACATGCAAGAATTCAAGTGTAGTGCAAACAGATATCTTGCTGCGAAACTCCATACACAGTATCCTTGCAACTTATATTGCAAATAGTAGTCTCTACATCAAAGTGGCACTATGCCTTGTCTGGGGGTGAAAATGCAATAAAAAAAAGTAAAAAAAAATGTTGGTGATGTTCTCGATGTATGACCAGTGGGTTCAATTTAGGGAAGGAGAGAGGCCTGTGAGAGCAGAGTACAAAGTCAGCGCTCCTTCTGAAGCCATGCCAATGCCAAGTCTTGCTGCCACACCAATAGTCTAGTAGCGGCCACCTGATACCACCAGGGGATCACCACACTCTTCAGCACATCCAGGTAGACTTTGGTGTTGACTTTAAAGCCGACTTCAAAGATGTGAGGTGGCAGAATATGTCCCCCACTCGAAACCACAACAAAGATCATAACCGTGGCCAGAAACTTGGTTTTCATAACCATAGAGCACGTCCCTGTTATTTGTGGCAATCAAGCGATGCATTTTGAGGGTGCTGACAATGGTCCTGTTTTCATAACTTGGATCAGAATAAAGCATGAGTTGTACAGCAGTGCATCTCTGATCTCACTTGTTGAACGTTGTGTTAATTTCACACATGATAGAAGGCTTCTGTCGCTCTTGGGATTTGTACACAATTAGTCAACTAGTATATGGTTTGCAACAAAGAAAGAAAACCGGTTTTCATCAAACGGAAATGGAATAATGTCGTCTTTTCTAGGGGGACAATTTTATCGCCCACCCTGTATTGCATTTCATGATTCGACCATAACCTAACATGATCTTTTAATACATGTGAGGCGCCTTCAATAAGTTTCCAGACTTTTTTTGTACAGGCGTTTCGAATTGTTGTAGACCCTTGAAAATTCAGGTAGATGAGCCTCTCCGTGATTTTTTGGGATATAGTAAGATATCATAATATACTTATTCTAATTTTATTTACACAACTTTATCTAGGTTATGTTTTTCACAAGGTCTAATTTTAGTTATAAAAAATGATGCTACTCAAATGTCCATTTTCATTTTCACACTCTTGTGCTCTCTGCAGGGCATTGTCCAGCACATCACTTAATGTTTCAGGGCTTATGACCCTAATTTCTTCCTCTATATTGTTTTTAAGGGCATTTATTGTGGCTGGTTTGTTTGCGTATACCTGCTCTTCAAGGAAACCCCAAAGGAAGTAATCTGCACATGTGAGATCTGTCGAGCGGGATAGCTAATTTATCTCATAACCACGAGAAATTATCCGGTTGCCGAATATGTCCTGGAGAAGATTTAATGTTTCTCGTGCTATGTTCGCCGTTGTACCGTTCTGCTGGAACCACATTGATCGAGAGACCCCAATTTGATTTGATCTCTTTCTTACTGATGTGAATAGATCCTCGGCCACACTCTCTGCTAATCTCTGACGATTCTCATCACTTCTTGCCGTACGGGGGTTACCGGATCTAGGGAGGTCACATACAAACCCTGGCTTATGAAATCGAGCCACCATAGCGTTTATAGCATTGAGAGTAGGTGAATTTCTTGTGTTGAAGTTTCGTCAAAATTCTCTTGGAGTTTCTGATATTGACTCATTCAACCGAAAATACGACTTTACGATAAATATCCGCTCATCGGAAGTGTAACGATGATGACCCCCTTTGTGTTCGTTCTTGTTTAATATTGTTACTGGATATGTTTTTTATTTCATATCAAATATTAAGTTAGAATATTGTTTTATTACCAAAAATATGCATTTTTAAACACTTGCAATAAAGTGATACACACTTAACATTACCAAAGAAATAGAAAAATAAGCATAATTTTTCAAAATATTTTTACAAATTCCACAAACCCCAGGGAAATAAGGAACCGTATTATGCTCTTTAAGTGTACCAAATTTCACTTTTTTGCGTATCATAGCAATTTGAAAATTAAAAACTATTGATCTGCAATAAAACAATACACAGAGTTTATATAAAAAATATATATCTATCTTTCTATCTATCTATATATATATATATATACATATATATAAATGTATGTATGTATGCATATATATATATATATATATATATATATATATATATAGAGAGAGAGAGAGAGAGAGAGAGAGAGAGATAAAAAGAAACAAACCGAGTTATGTGTTCATCAACATTTCCTCTTTATTTCGAGAATTCCTCTGGATGAAATAAAGAGAAACGTTGATGAACACATACTTTGGTTTGTCCTTTTTATTTCTCTATTTTGTTGGAATACTATTTTCATTATTCTCATATATATATATATATATATATATATATATATACTATATATATACTACTATATATATACTATATATATATATATATATATATAGTGCATCATCACTTGTCAAGGCCAGCGGGCCCCTTGAGGATAAGTGATTGTCGGTTGGATATTGAGTGCCACCATGTGTTGAAACAACCGTGGAATGGGCGTAAGATTTCTTAAGAGAAATTAATTATCCAAGAGGACAGCTCATGCTTGTCAAAGATATTGTATTAATTTTCGAAACTTAACAGGATTTGCTTTTTTTTAAAAAATTGTATATATATTTTCTACCTGCGAATGATAATTATTGACAGTCTGTTTAGTGTATATAGAGTCTGAAATTGAGATTCAATATGGTTTCTTATTTCGAAAAAAAACAAAAACAATAAAAAAACTATGAAAATACTTCTTCTGCTCGTTTCACAAAGTGTTTATTTTCCAGCAGAGATTTTAATTAGAAATCTCGAGATATTTATCAGTGGTTTGATTGCTTTTTCGGTTAAATTAATTACTATCGTTTATTGACAAGCCAACAGCTACATTTCAAAATAAATATTCTTAAAGAGGACAGGTTCCATTCCCAGACAACAATTAACACCGCATTTAATATATTAATCACAAGCAGCATGTACAGGCATCCGATTAATCCGACATGCAGCAAAATCCCACCCTTTCACTGGTAAGGTCCCTAGATACCTTATAGATTTCTACTCTAATATATTATTCGCTCAGACTGCTAGACTTTGGAATTCCCTAGCTGTTCTCTGCTTCAGTGGTTGTACTAACCTGCAGGTGTTTAAATGTAATGTGCACAGACATCTAGATACTCAACTCTCCACAATCCCCTGTTAGACATGGTTTTAAATAGTTGCCGCCTTATGTTCCAAATCTCAGTATGCCTTGTTAAATTGGAAAAGAAATATAGTAAAAGAAAAAAAAAACTACTAAATTTTTTGAAAAGTAGATGGGCTCGCTCTACACGGCTAGTAAACTTCTCACATGTGTTAATATACTCTGCCTCTATGACGCCACAATCGGCCATGTTTGAAGCATTGTTACCACATTTGAGCTGGTGTACCAACCACAACTTTTTCCCTCTTGAGCATTCATATAATATCTCATATTCAAATTAGACTTTTATTTAAAATGTTGCTTACCAGAACACAATAAGTGCACATGAACGTTTGAGGAGGCCCGAAGGCCACTCGAGGATAATGGTCGATGAGTGAATGGTTGTTATCAAGACAACAACGTAGTAATTGTTATTGGTGGAAAGTTGGGTATAATTTAATTATTTAAGGGGACGACTCAACAGGAACTTGTTCACATGGAACTTGAAGACGACCGTATTGTAGTCAGTTGGAAAGCAGATTAGCGGAACAGAGTTCCACAGGCCGACATTGTTCATGGAATCTGCATTTAGATTTAAGCACATATAAAGAGTAAAGGAAATTGTTGATAGTGGTTTTAGCTAGACGAGCGTTTTTTTGTGAAAGTTTGGCAAGGAGAAACCATGGATTTAAACTCAGACAAGCAGTAGCCATGGAAAAAGCGATTGAGCAGAGACAGGTTCGCAACGTCTAATTTATGAAGAATGCATTAAAGAGAAAAGGGTATTGCCTACCACATTTCGAAGACGGTTTTGCACTCTGTAAAGGCAAGATAGGATGTTCCGAGCAACTCCTGCCCAGATGTGGCAACAGTACTTCATCCTAGGACGTATCTGGCTATTTTAAAGGACCCAAACCCAACTGTAGTAGAGTTGATATGAACAAGTAATTGCTCAGTTCACACCTTCTGATATCAACTGCCCATACCAGCTAAAATAATATGCCAAATAATAAAAGGATTAGTATAAATAAAAGGTGAAATGTAATCGAATACGCATATTTTTCTCATAAACACCCCGCATATATATATATATATATATATATATATATATATATATATATATATATATATATATGGAATACTGTTGCCATATCTGGGCAGGAGCTGCTAAAACCAACCTATCCTGCCTTGACAGAGTACAAAATAGACTTCGTGGCTTAGTGGGGGATGCCCTTTTCTCTACCCTGCAACCTCTCTCCCACAGAAGAGACGTTGCGAGCCTATCCTTGTTTTATCGTTATTTCCATGCCAGGTGCTCGTCTGAACTGTAATCTCTGGTCCCCCCTCGCCAATCTTTCATGAAAAACACCCGTCTAGCTGAATCCACTGTGAAAAATTTCCCCCACTCTATATCTGTGCCTAAATCAAAACGTGGATTCCATGAACAAAGCTTCTTTCTTAGAACTGCACGCCTGTGGAACTCTGTTCCGTCTGCCTGCTTCCCACCGGACTACAACTTGGATGTCTTCAAGTCCAACGTTAACAAATTCCTAATGAACCGCCCCCTTAAGTAAACACTTCATCAAATCTCCACACTAACGTAATTTACTTGCAATAGCCCTTATCCCTGAGTGGCTTCTGGGCCTTGATAAGTTGTGATCACTGTAAAATATATATATATATATATATATACATGCACATTTATTAGTTGGTTTATTTATTTACGTGTTGAAAAGTAATACACGACCAACTGAGAAAACTTGATATTTGGAACTTAGAAAATTATCCATATATATATATATATATATATATATATATATATATATATATATATATATATATATATATATATATATAGTGTTGTATAATAATTCTCCGAGTTCCAAATACAAATTTTCTCAGTTGGTAGTTTATTAATTTTCAAAAGATATCCATTACACTATTGTTTCGCATTGCGACTAACAAGTCTGAAAAAATACGTCTTTCCTGCATATTTAGTCACATGCTCATCAGGTGTTTACTTTTAACCTGTTATTCGCAAGGAGAAGCAATATTGTAATGGCTATCTTTTGAAAAGTAATAAACAACCAACTGAGAACACTTGATATTTGGAACTTGGAGTATTATTATAGTACACTATATATGCTCTGAAACCCAATAAAAAGGCATGTATTGAGGTTGGATTTTTTCAAATTGTATATAAAAACAGATTTTCATTATAAAAAAAAAAAACCCTTAATTTATTAGAAAGATTTTTTTATATCCATTACGATTGGAATATAAAAACTGAGTAACGTTTCAAGTAAATTATTAATGCACTTGAATAAGCATATTTTTCTCATAAACACCCGCCCCCCCACATATGTATATATATATATATATATATATATATATATATATATATATATATATATATATTCAAGCAAATATTATAAAATGCAACGGAGAGACTTTGCTTTATGATTCCTTCGTTTGAATTTGTCCATTTTCCGTATAATCTTTTTTTATATCAAAATCAAAAATATCAATAAATGTTCCATAGTTGTTGCTGTCACGGGCGCTTTCGATTCGTCCACGAATAATCATCAAGTGTTGAAGTAAAAGTGCGAAGGAGCGAAAATGAGAATTAAAAGTGAAAACTATATACATAATTATATATATATATATATATATATATATATATATATATATATCGTTTTATTTTGGTTTATACTATAAGGCCAACATTGGTTCCTTCAGAGACAAGTGCCCTCTGAGAATAGAATGACAAACATATATTTAAACTATTTTTCATGTGTTTAAGAGGATGTAATGCCACACAGTATTCATTTTTAAAAGGGAAGAATCAAAATGTCGCTGTCATCGACCGTCATTTCTGATAAATGTTTCATTAGAGACTACATTTAAAATTTTTAATTGATTGCTCTTGATTTTTTTTATTATTCATATTGTGAGAATCAAAATGTTGCAATCAGACATAAATTTAATACAAAACGAAGAAAAATGGGGGGGGGGAAAGAAGATTGAAGCGTAGATATGCTTTAGATTACCTGTTGCAAGGGACTTGGAAAATAATGGGTTCAACATAATACACGTATATATATATATATATATATATATATATATATATATATATATATATATATGTATATATATATGTAAAGGGAGAGAGAGAGAGAGAGAGAGAGAGAGACTTATATATAATATACTGAGTTCGTGTAATTCAGTAAATTTTCATATACAAATAGGTTTAAGCCACAAATTGTTGACTTAAGAATTAAGCTGAAAAATTATCACATTTCATAATTGAGCATTAATATACTGTGTGTGCAAAATGAAGACTTCAAGACAAGGTGTTGATGGCAACGAAAAGTGTATTTCATTTTACGTTACAATTGTTTCAATGTCTAGTTCGACAATTTCAAGCATTATATCGTTTGAAAATTTTCAAAAACCAGCATTTCTTCAGACTTTATGAATGAACACACTTTAGGCAATGTAGCATTTTTGGAATAGAAAGAAAAAAAGGCGGAGGGGGGAGGAAATCCCTATCGGCAAAAGCACGCGAGAAACATTTACCTTGGTTGTGGTTACGGAAAATCCCATTTAAATATTAATGTATCGCCTAATTTTCGTATCCTTATTTAAGAACAAAATCGACCCAGTTTCAAACAGAATTAACTAGCAGTACCTAAAAACTTAATTGGATTATCTCTCTTCAAATCATCCTACTGAACGACATAAAAACATTTTTCAAGTAAAATAACTATGAACAGACAGTAAATAGATTAGAACACTTCACCCGAAATGCCCTACAAGGTTTATATATAATTAATACACCCATTTTACTTTATCCTCATGTTCAATCAAATTCTAAACCGGAAATGGTATTATATCCATGTACCAATAAAACGATAATATATAAACATTACCTGCCACTAACACGAAACTAAAACTAACCGTAACATCTTTACAAGGTTTTACGGCCATAATATAAATATAGATACCAAATTTAAAAAAATTATTTTTACAAAAAATCAATCATTGGGAAATAAAGGAATTTAGGAACCCAACAAATGGAATATATTAAAAAAAATTTTTTTAATGGCTTAGGGCTCCTCATAAAAACTTCACATAACCCTGTTCTTAAATAAGGATACGAAAATTAGGCGATATATTAATATTTAAATGGGATTTTCCGTAACCACAACCAAGGTAAATGTTTCTCGCATGCTTTTCCTGTTAGGGATCCCCCCCCCGCCTTTTTTTCTTTCTAGTCAAAAAATGCTACATTGCCTAAAGTGTGTTTATTCATAAAGTCTGAAGAAATGCTGGTTTTGAAAATTTTCAAACGATATAATGCTTGAAATTGTCTAAATAGACATTAGAACAATTGTAACGTAAAATGAAATATACTTTTTGTTGCCATCAACACCTTGAAGTCTTGATTTTGCACACACAGTATATATATATATATATATATATATATATATATATATATGTATAAAGCGAACGTGTCTATGTATCTGTCTGTCTGTGTGTCTGTCCGTGTGTCTGTCTGTGTACATTCCCATACGAAATAACTCGTTTGACATATGAAATTTGATATACCGGGTACTGAGATTTGGGAAAATCGATGTGATCAATTTTTGGCCAGAAATTTGGTAATTAAGGGGTTAAAGTGCAACGATTTGACCTTTAAGAACTCTACCAAACTCCTCCGACAATTTTTGGTCTAAACATTTGAAATTTTTTATATACGTTCCTTGGACATGGATCTAACTTAATAACTTGAGTTGAGCCCAAAACAATAAATTTAAGGGGTCATAATAGGGGTAAAATTAAAAAAAATTGACCGCTTTTTTTCTTTTTTTTTTTTGCTCAACATACACCTCAAAATACCCGGGCAACGCCGGGCACCTATGCTAGTATATATATGTTTTTATTTGTTTTTGTTCACGATACTTTCTTGAATGAATTCAAGTATTTATACGAAAGTGCATTTTTACCTAAATGCTTGTTGGGAATAATTTTCCAATTGAACAATCTGGTACCCCCTTAATGGGAAGCGGCATATATATTATTTTTAAAATATAATTATCCACTAACACGTGTTTCGCCGTCCACGACTCATCAGAGTGGCTGAATAATAATATATATATTTTTTTTTGGGGGGGGGCACAAAACTTTATTATAGCTATGAAAAAGGGAAGACTAAGTTTTTTTAGTATCCATGATAAAAAGAAAGACGGCGGGAAAATATTTAATGACGGTTAAGAGAAAAAATAGATAATGGGGTAGAGTCGGCCGACCAGGTTTCTCCCTCACTGTAAAAAAAAATCAAATCAAATTATCGGGGGTGTGGGGGGAACGACTGAAATAAATCTATCAAATATTGATAGATTTGATAGATTTATTTCAGTCGTTCCCCATTTTTTTCTTATATATATATATATTTATATATATATATATATATATATATATATATGTGTGTGTGTGTGTGTGTGTGTGTGTGTGTGTGTGTGTGTGTCTAAATGACTACTGGAGAGAACTTAAATACTTAAATTCTAGACCCTGTCCTCGTGTGTTTAGTTTTTCCTTGTATTTTTTAATAACCAATGTTATTAAATTAGTCATATTATATGGACGTTTCATTATCTAGAAGAAATTATTGAACTCATGTTTGATAATAATTCACCTTGATTATATTATAGAAACTACTAAACGTCCTTATACTCTATAACAATATTAGATAATACTAATTGTATTCGTTTAAATGATTAATTATTCATGTCATCATTTTTTTTTTGGTTCATTATAGACTTATTAATATCTTTAAATATCATAAGCATAGATATATTTTACAGTAAAGAGATTAGACGTTTTTTTCTTAACATGAAAAGGTTTTTTTTTTCCTGAGATGTATTTAACATGTTTTATGTTGTATTATAAACATTAGGGACTTTTTCTTTTTTTCTTTTTCCTTCTCTTTTTTTCCTTTTTTTCTTTTTTCATACTTTTTTCATTCTTTTTCTTTCTTAATCAACAAAAATATTAACTTCCTGAAATATTAGTTTTAGTAACATCAAATGTAAATGATATAAATTTTTGCATTCGAAAAATTTCTTGATTCCGAACAAGAAACAAGGATATTATTATTATACTAGCAGGCCGCCCGGCATTGCCCGATACTTAAATATGATATTTGGATTAATACAGATTTCGTATTTATATTTATACTAGCATTCAACCCGGCGTTGCCCGGGTGTTTGAAGGTGTATGTTGAGCAAAAAAAAAAAAAGCGGTCATTTTTAAAAATTTTGACTCCTATTATGACCCCTTAACATTTATTGTTTGGGGCTCGAATCAAGTTATTAAGTAAGATCCATGTCCAAGGAACCTATATCTAAAATATTAAGTGTTTAGGCCTAAAATTGGTGGAGAAGTTTGGTAGAGTTCTCAAAAGTCAAATCGTTGAACTTTGACCCCACAAAAATCAAATTTCTGGCTGAAAATGAATTACAAAGATTTTCCCAAATCTCAGTATTATGTATATCAAATTTCGAGTCTGTAGACTAAAAATTGACAGAGTTATTGCATAGAGAAATCTACACAGACACACACACAGACAGACACTTCACTTTTATAAATATATAGATTACTAGCATGGGTGCCCGGCGTTGCCCGGGTATTTAGAGATGTATGTTGAGCAAATAAAAAAAACGGTCAATTTTTTAAAACTTTGACCCCTATTATGACCCCTTAAAATTTGTTTTGGGCTAAAATCAATTATTTAGTTAGATACATGTCCAAGGAACCTATATCTAAAATTTCAAGTGTGTGCACCCAAACTTGTCGGAGGAGTTTGCTAGAGATCTCAAAGGTCAAATCGTTGAACTTTGACCCCTTAATCGACAAATTCCTGGCCAAAAACCAATCAAATAAATTTTTCCAAATCTCCGTACCCGGTATATCAAATTTCAAGTCTGTTTGACCGAGTTATTGCGTAGGGAAATGTATACAGACACACACACACACACTCACACACACACACACTTTCACTTTTATAGATATACTAGCATTTCAGCCTGACGTTGCCCGGGTGTTTGATTGTGTATGTTGAGCAAAAAAAAAGTGGTAGTAGGAAGGCAGGCTCGAACCCGTACCGAGAAGGAGGAAAAGAACGGGGTAAAACCTAAGGTTTATGCTGTTACGACTACCTCCAAACCAGAAACGTCATTTTTTTTTAAAATTAAGGCTAGACAATCTAAAGGAGAGGATAACTTTAAAAAATATCGGAGAAAAAAGTGAACCCCTCCCCTGTAAAATAGCGTCTAGTTGAAGTAGAAGATATTAATGTTTTTAGCCAATTTTTCGATATTTGTCGTATGAAAGGTCGAACTTTAAAACGATACTGATCTTGGTAAAATCCGTCGCCTGTATTGAAAGTTTAAGGCAGACATGCAAACAGACATACATACATCCATTCATATATTTGTAACTAAAAATTTTCGACCCAAACTGATGAAAAAGCTTTCCCTATCTCTGAATACCCTTTATGTAAAATTTCAAATATTTAGACCAGAAATTGTCTGAGCAATTTGGAAGAGACCGCAGAGGTCAATTTTTTTAAAAACTTTTACCTCTATTATGACGCCTTAACATTTATTGTTTTGGGCTCAAATCAATTATTTAGTTAGATCCATCTCTAAGGAACCTATATCTAAAATTTCAAGTGCGTCGACCAAAAATTATCGGAGGAGTTTGGTAGAGTTCTCAAAGGTCAAATCGTTGAACTTTAACCCCTTAATCGCCAAATTTCTGGTGGAAAACCAATCACATCGATTTTCCCAAATCTCCGCACCCTGTATATCAAATTTCGAGTCTGTAGACTAAGAATTGACAGTTATTGCGTAGGGAAATGTACACACACACACACACACACATACACACACACACACACACACAGACACGTTCACCTTTATAGATATATAGATAGATATTGGACCCGATCTCTAGTAATGAGCTAAAAAGTAAAAAAAAAAAAAAATGACTTCTGCGCCACCACGGAGAATCGAAACCGATTTACTTCGTGCTTCAACCTTAATGGCTGTACTATGAAAACATGTTTGCTGCAAGGCTAAAATTTAAAACATGAACCAACAACGACTATGTTACGCATGCATATTCATAACGCTGTCGTTCGGCTTTCACCAGGTAAATTCCATTTCTTTAATTTTCTCACTTTTGTACCGATTTTCCAAGGTTAAAATGAAATACAAATTTTGCATGGTTTCGAATACTCTATATATTAAGTTTCATGTCTGTAGATTGACAGAGGAGATGGTAGGAATTTTTTTAAAAACAAATACTATAACCTTTTATGCAAATATTATGCAAGTATAAATCATATAGAATATCTGCATGAATATAATTACACGTAATAATTAACTAAAGATTATAATCCTATGAGAAAACCGAAAAAATCTAATAAGGAATTAATTAAAATGAATGTTTAAAAGAATATGCAAACTAGTTAGATCTTTTGCAGATGAATGCAGTTGCACATATATAACAAAGTTGTATTTTTTTTTTAAATGGAGGGGAAATCCTCTATACTGAGACAATTATTTTTGGTTCCTACCAGTGTGCCTCTTTTGCCCTCCTCTTGGGGAGCTGGTTTTCCTTCACATTAAAATCGACCTTGTGTCACATTTTCCTTTCGTGGGGAAGCAATTAAATACGAATTAGAAAAAGAGTTCTTGGCCTTCGAACAAGGATTAGGGTGTAGTATCTGTTTTAATGCGGCACTTCACTTTTTTCACTTCATTTATTTTGGTCTTGATAGCTTCTTTCCTCGAACTGCTAGACTCTGGAATTCCCTTCCGAGTCCCTACTTCTTTGACTCTACTGTTCAAGTGTAATATAAACAAACATCTTGCTACTCAACATCCAATATAGAGCCTTTCAAAATTTAATCTCAAGCAGTAGGCAATTATATACAAGTGGCACTCTAACTTGTTTGGTATGAATTACAGAAAAAATAGAAAAATTTTCTTGAAGTTGATCCATGCCATGGCTATGTGCTTTTGTCTGCTTTTTAATTCCTTTTTTATTTTTGTATAACAGGTCATGCCTTTTCTTGCAGGGTGCTTCTGAACGGCAAAGGGGAACCTCAGAAATTGAGATTCCCATGTCAATAAGTAGTGAGGCATGTTCTATTGTTAAGGGTTTGACATGGCCGACGAAGCTTCTCCTTTGCTTCAATCTTTGGACTTTTGCGATCTCTATTCGAGTGATAACTTCTGCTTTTTTTTTCTTTCTTTTAGAGGGCGAGGTTCTTGCACTTTTAAACGATTGAATGTTTCCACTGGAGATAGAGTGCTTCTGAATCGCTAGTATGGCCCCCAATGGTGAGATTCTCATATGAATAAAATGATGCTAATTATGATTTACATGCTCCAAAGAAAATATAAGAGAGCTGTTATATCAAGAGAGAAAAAGATGGGTTGGAAAATACCCAAAGAGGAAATTATTTAATAAAATTTGAAAAAAGAGAAATTATTTTTACCTTTTTTACGATCCAAAATAAAGTAAAATAGACCAAAATTTACAAATTTGTATCAGAAACTCCAGTGCATAAAGAATCAAAATGACGGATAAAATTAAAGACAAAAGAGACGGTTTGAAATGAAATTATGCACGGAAGATAATATCAGAATTAAATTTGGTTATAATGTCAGTAAATGGTTTAAATGGTTTGATGTAAAATTAGAAATTGAAATATTTGTGTCTGTTTTTGCAAGTAAAGATCATTATGATGTTAATGGGAGATTACTGATATCATTATACTAATATTGGTAATTGAATTTATATCCAATGTTGATATCTTGAACGTACACATATTTTTTTTTAGTTTTTAGGTAAATGTTATGTGTGTGTTTTATAGTTTGTGATGTAGATAGTGTTGTTGGCATTCCAGGCTTATTTAGATTGTTTTATTTTTGGTGAGGTAAGTCAAATAAATACAGAGAGCTAGTCGCTGTATGTTATTTTTTGTTTGTTGCTTCTGTGAAAAATTGTAAGGATTTTTGCCTTTGAATTTAATGTGTAATATGTGAGGGTTGTTGTAAGTAGTTATAAGTTTGTTTTTTGTTTTATGGTTTGCGATCAAGCTAGTGTTGTTGGAATTTTTAGCTTCTTTAGAATGTTGTAAATTATTGTATTTCTGGTGTGTATGGTAACAAAAAAAAATTATGGCACGGTCGTCTTCAGGTCCAATGTAAACAAAGACTTGATTGGTAAGTATAAACATTTATAATGGATAATGAAAGCAAATGGAAGAAATAAAATCCACATTGGTAACTTGTTTTCCGCATCAATCAAACTCCGAGAGGAAAAAAAATGAATAAGAAGACTTTTTTTTATTTGTTATTTCTCTCATTTATAAAAGTGGTTCTGGGCTCGAATGTTGTCCTTAAATCATTATACGTTTATTCATTTATAAAAGGTGTTCTCAGTTCGAATATTGTTTTTTTTTCTTAAATATGTATACTTCTCTTCATTTATGAACGTTTTTTCTGAGTTCAAATATGTTTTTTCTGAAATCGGAATACTTCTCTTAATTTATGAAAGTTTTTCTGCGTTCGAATATGTTTTTTCTAAAATCCGAATACTTTCCTGA
This sequence comes from Euprymna scolopes, assembly GCF_053919585.1. Taxonomy (NCBI): domain Eukaryota; kingdom Metazoa; phylum Mollusca; class Cephalopoda; order Sepiida; family Sepiolidae; genus Euprymna; species Euprymna scolopes. The sequence continues at coordinate 61,475,174 of NC_136498.1, read as the reverse complement.
ACTTATGAACGTTTTTCTGAGTTCGAATATGTTTTTTCTCAAATCTGAATACTTCTCTTAATTTATGAACGTTGTTTTGAGTGCGAATATGTTTTTTTTCTCAAATCTGAATACTTTTCTTAATTTATGAAAGTTTTTCTGAGTTCAAATATGTTTTTCTCAAATCTGAATATTTCTCTTAATTTATAAACGTTCTTTTGAGTTCGAATGTGTTTTTTCTCAAATCTGAATACTTCTTTTAATTTATAAATGTTGTTCTGAGTTCGAATATGTTTTTTTCTGAAATTTGAATACTTCTCTTAATTTATGAACGTTTTTCTGTGAGAAAATATTTTTTTCTCAAATCAGAATACTTTTCTTAGGTTATGAACGATTTTCTGAGTTATAATATGTTTTTTCTAAAACCTGAATACGTCTCTTCATTTATAAATGTTGTCCTAAGTTCGAATATATATTTCTAAAATCTTAATACTTCTGTTCATTTATAAACATTGTGTATCGTTGTACACTTTTACACAACACGTTGTGGCCTCAGTTGCGAAGTAGACAAAGAACAAAAAATAACTTCAACTCACTTTTTCTTTTTTTACTTGAGCGTCACTACTGTTCAAGTCCCGAAAGCAACTCGAGGATAACAGCTAATGAATGGAAAGTGGTAGTGTAGTAATCGTTAATGGTCAAAATTGGGTAAATTTTAATTATTTATGGGGACGGTTCGACAAGAACTTATTTACATGGGATTGGCAGGCTACTATGTTGTATTTCACCGGGAACCAGGCCAGCAGACCAGCGTTCCACAGTCATGCAATTCTAGGAAAGAAGCGTTTTTCTATGAAGCTGTGTTTAGATTTAGACACAGGTAGAGAGTGGTTGTAGTTAGTCGATTATTTTGTGTGAAATTTGGCAAGGGGGAACCATAGATTTGAGTTCTGTCGAGTATTTGCCATGAAAATAATTATAGAACAAGAAGGCTCACAACGTATTTTATTTTCTGTGGGAAAGAGGTTGAATGGATGAGAAAAGGGTATTACCAACTAGATTTCGAAGCTGGTTTTTAACTCTATCAAGGCTGAACAGGGCGTGCCGAGAAGCCCCTGTCCAGATGTGGCAACAGTACTTTATTTAAGGACATACCTGGCTCTTATACGAATAGAGGACTGCATCGGCAGTAAGAGACCTACTGGAGTGGTAGAGTTATCCAACTATTTTTCAGCGATCTTAGCAACAGATCTTTGTCATAACACCGTTTATTCCCTCATTGTGATGTCCACTACGTCACTCACGTGATCCTACCCCTATCCAAACCTCTTGCGTGATCTTGAATGTGCTCCACGCCTCTCTCTTGATCGTGTTCTCTCTCCTTTTTATGGTATTTTTTTTTTACCGGTGAAATAATTTCGCATGCATTGCATATAGCCGTCTGCACTATGTTACAATTGTTTGGAGTGCGAAGATGCTTTTCTCAAGTCTTTATAATTCTTCTCAGCTGATTAACATGTTTTCATCGCGTCTGACTCAGCTTGTGTATTTCTACAATTGTTAATATTTTCAAGGAATTCGAAAAATCTTCCTAATTATTATTGCTGTCATATATATATATATATATATATATATATATATATATATATATACGTTTTATTTTTTATTACCGTATCTTTACAGAAATGTTCGCCTGGTATACCAAGCGCCCCCCCCCCCCACCTTCTCCCTTGTTCCCTTCCTCTCTTTCTTCCACCCTTCTCGCACACCACCCCTGACCTCATTCACTCTTTCACTCTTTCATCCCAAAATACCGAACATTTCTGTAAAAGTCTGAGGACGCAACAGACGGCCAAAAAACAACGGCCGGGAAGCTGAAACAATAATGTACCGTAACAGAAAGATACGGTAATAAAAAATAAAACGCATATTTGCTCTACAACAGTATTGAGCACTTTCTTCAGTTTTTATTAATTACCATTTCATCTATATATATATATGTATATGTATATATATATATATATATATATATATATATATATATATATATATGCATGATTTTGTTTTTTTGCTTGCAGCAAAATTTGTAAGGCATTTTCTCTTTGGATTCAATGTGAAATATTTAAGATATTGCAATGTTTTGAATGAACCTGTAATGTATTTGAATTCGTTTAATGGCTACAAATTTTGGGTGCATCAATGAAGATTATACCTTTTTTGTTTTTGTCGTCATAGTGTAAATATCTCTCTCTCTCTCTCTCTCTCTCTCTCTCTATATATATATATATATATATATATATATATTATATATATATATATATTTATATATATATAGGAAATTTATTACTCTGAGTCCAGAATGAGTTTACATATTGTTTCAGTTAGGGGAAAATCCTCAAAAAGAAGAGGAAATATCCAACTAGCATCGTCAGAAATCATAGCTGGACTAAGTTATAATATATAATAAGAATGGAAAAATCGTATATGAAGGGGGGTTAGAAAAGAAGGGGGAGTGGAAGGGAGAGGACGTTGGAATCAAAAGTAGTAGGAGCGTATATAATAAGAGGGGGCTTAGAATTAAATATTAATTATGTGTTAATTCTTATATAGGTTTTTCTAGTTTAAAAACGTATATAAGAATTGTTGGATATTTCCTCTTCTTTTTGAGGATTTTCCCCTAGCTGAAACAATATGTACTCATTCTGGACTCACAGTAATGAATTTCCTATATATTGCTCTGGCTACACATTTAAACACTCTAGTCCGGTTTTTTACCACTGGTAAATAAATATATATATAAATATATATGCATAAATATATATGCATAAATATATATGTATATATATATATATATATATATATATATATATATATATATATATATAATTATAGCTACATTCTAAGTTCCAAATATTTATTTTTGTTATCAAATTCTTTAAGCATTTCAAGATTTCAGAACAGATTTTACAGATTTGTTTTCTTACACAGAAACAATCTATTTATTATTATGTCAATATTTAATATGTTCATGTGTATTCTACTCAGCAAAAAAACGAGAAGAAATTTTCTTACTTAGAAAGATTTATGCATGACGACATAATGTCGGAAAAGATGGAATTTCATAAATTTTACCTCGACCGTTACTTTGGAATTAAGTGTAAAGTTCGTCCTCAGTAAATTTCTGTAGTTAAAATTATTCTAAAAGGAACAAAGATATTATTTCTATAATAATATTACTTAATTAAACAACTAATCATTGTCTGAAATATGTTAAATGGGGTTATATATAAAATAGCTTTATTTAGGTTATGGATACGAAACTAACAAACTTACTTGTAGTAATTTTATTAAACCAGATTTAACATTTTATATATATGTCATCTTCATTTTTCGTTTTGTTTATTTTTAAAAACAAACTAAAAATTTTAGGTAATTTTCTAAATATTTATAAAATGCGAATATATATATATATATATATACGTTAAAAAACTAATTATATGTGACAACAAATCAATGTTATCTAATCTAATTTTGCTAAGACACTATTATAAATTACTTTGTAACAATGCAACATCTATTAAATTATCCCCCATTAACTTTAGAGATAATTACATTCAATTAACCCTACTAATTTTTTTTAATTATACGTACAGTATGTATACACAGCTATTTGCATATATATATATATATATATATATATATATATATATATATATATATATATACAAAAACTAATATACTTATAAATACATAAACATACACATATAACACACACATACATACAGCCAAATATATATACGGTATATATATATATATATATATATATACATACATAAACTAATATACTTATAAATACATAAACATACACATATAAAACGCACATACATACAGCCAAATATATATATATATATATATACACATACATAAACTAATATACTTATAAATACATAAACATACACATATAACGCACACATACACATAGCCAAATATATATATATATATATATATATATATATATATATATATAGACACATATGGATACACACGCTCATGCACACACACGCACGTACATATATATATATATTATTTAAATATTATTTATTAATTATTAATTAATAATTACTACGTGCATAAAAGTAAGTAATCTATATAGTAGTAATTATTAATTAATAATTAATAAATAATATTTAAATAACATAAAAAGTAAATACGTCCTAAAATGTGGGCGAGGACAAATGTAAACAAAGAGCAAATAACTGCTTTCTTATAATAAAAAAAAAACATCCAGGGGTGAATAACACGAAAAGAAAGAAAGAAAGAAATTAATCGCTAATAAAAAACAGTATAAATATGCAACAATCTTATATATATATATATATATATATATATATATATATATATATATGAACTTCCCAGACCCTCCCGCACAACCACCTAAGGTCCTTAAACTCCAAAACTAAAAAATTACCGACATACCAAGCACCCCTCCTACCTTCCCCCTTGTTCCCTTCCTCTTTTTTCCGCTCTTCTCGCACCCCTCCCCTGACATCATTCACTCTTTCATTCCATCATAACGTAACTGTACAGACGGCAAAAAAAAAAACGGCCGGGTAGCTGAAACAATAATGTAACTTAACAGAAAGATACGGTAATAAAAAATAAAACGTATATATATATATATATATATATATATATATATATATATATATGCATATAGTCTGACATCTGCACTCAAACATAACTGCATATTAAGAAAAATCGAAATGCGCAATATTATATCGGAATCAAGTATTAAGTAATTTAAAACAGAATCGGTACCAAATATTAAAATAGTCCCAGTACTAGTATATATATATATATATATATATATATATATATATATATATATATATATATATATATATGTATATATATATATATAAATATATATTTTTTTTTATGTTTCCATAAATATTGTAATATTGCTGCACGGCAATGTTTCGGTCAATTAGTTATTAATAACTAAAGACTTTATCAAGCAATGTTGCTATTGAGAAAGTCAAGTACTCAAGCAACATCACCTGACGACGTCTTTAGCTATTCATAACTAATTGACCAAAATATTGTTAAATTTATTGAGTTTCATCTTTGAATATTCATAACTTTGAATATATATATATATATATATATATATATATATATATATATATATATATATATAGTGAATAAATGACCAAACACCTTTTTTCCAATGATGTCGACCATTATATTTTATTCCTTTAATTAAGTTGATATTTTCAATTCTTTATAGTATCTGCTTCGTAACTCAAAATCGATCACTTAATTATTATATCAATTAGTGAATCTATTTTTCCCTTAACTCATCAGAATAAAAAGCAACAATCAATGAATCAATCAAAAGGAAATAAAGTGTGATTCGACGTGATTAAAATCCGAAAATTGGAAGAGCAGCTGCATTTCCATTACCCTATTAATATATATATATATATATATATATATATATATATATATATATATATATATAAGAGCAAATAGTTAATAAAACATGTTAAAAACACTTTGAAAAAGAGTTAACAACATATTAAATTTTGAAAGGAAATACTAAATAAGTGGATATTCCTTAATCCGCGGAGTTTTGATGTAAAATCCAAGGAAATCGCGTAATTGGAATTGTACCTTTTTGTGAATTATTCCACGGATTTCGACCTTTTGGATTATTTTGGACCATCTTCCAATTACGAGATTTCCATGGATTTTACTTTTGCGAAAGAAAATTTAACTAACTTTCTTGGATTTACATGTTTGGATTTTACCCTCATTGGATACCTTACCTTTCACCAGACTATCCATTAACATGAAATCACTTTTTTATTCACCATATTCCTTATGCTTCACTTTTTGTTATCAAGTAAGATCTTTGACTTACTTGCAGTTTCATCAAATACTTTTGCATGCAAAATCCGATCTCACATTTTGCTAAATCCTTCCCTCTGATGAGAAGGAAAGATTATCCACTTATTTAGTGTTTTCTTTTCAAATTAAATATATTTTAACTCTTTTTCAGTGTTTTTTAACATATTTTATTAGCTATTTTCTCTTATCATGAGCTCATAAGCTCTATATCCTATTTGGTTTTATCGAGCTTTTAAATCTGGTTGAGATTACTTTATAAATATTATTCTTTAATATTTATAATATACTTTTGTTTTACCATCTTGGATCATTTTGGTAAATTTAATTGTAATTTTTATTATATATATATATATATATATATATATATCGTAGATTTATAAGCAACAATCAACATCCAAATAAATGCTTTGACGATAATTACGGGTTTCAAAAGGCGAACAATTAAAAGATACATCTGCCTTACGAAAAAAATTGCTAAGTTTATTTATGGTGCCTTTACATATAAAAAAAAATACACCCAATACTTTTACTGATGAGGAGACTTTTTTTAAAAAAAGCTGTACGTCAAAATTATTATCCGTGGCTTAATGTCTATCACAATAAAAACATCGTTTCCGAAACGATCGTACAAATTATTGACTTTGTTCTAGTTTCTTTTTATGAAACAGATTTTTAATTTTTAATTCTAGTTTGAACTTTAAATTATCAATCACATTACTATATATATATATATATATATATATATATATATATATATATATATATATATATATATGTATATATGTATGTATAAACAAATCTACATGGTCGCGACAGTAGACATGTAAATATTTTGGACAAATGGTCGGTTAAAACCAGAAGTACTTGTAAGGCGATTTAATAATAATTTTGTACGAAACATTAACATGCCGCGACCAAGTTTCTATCAATAAAAACATATCTTACTCTTCTTTTATTGACCACTATTAATCACTTCGTGAAATTTATTTGCTATCACTCTTGAATACCTTAAACCTGGCATTATTACCGTATATCGTATAAGACGACCAATAAAGTTTTAAATAATCATCTTTAAAAACCAATATTTCATAAGAAACCGGGGGTTGCAATCTCTAGCCTTGCAAAACAAAGATAGTTTCATAAATTAGCAGTCGTCTCATACAACCGATATATGATAAATTTATGAGAATTTGCTCCAATTTTGTACCTCGTCTTATCTGACGCCTTATACACCGAAATATACGGTATATATATATATATATATATATATATATATATATATATATATATATATATATATATATATATATATATATATATATACCGTATATTTCGGTGTATAAGGCGTCAGATAAGACGAGGTACAAAATTGGAGCAAATTCTCATAAATTTATCATATATCGGTTGTATGAGACGACTGCTAATTTATGAAACTATGTTTGTTTTGCAAGGCTAGATATATATATATATATATATATATATATATATATATGAATAAAAAGGAAAAACCTAAAAGAGTAAAAACAAAAATAAAATCAACGCTTCGTCCCTATTTCAGGGGACATCATCAGGATTTCTATGCGAAATAGGGACGAAACGTTGATTTTATTTTTGTTTTTACTCTTTTAGGTTTTTCCTTTTTATTCACATAACGTCTAAAGCATCGTTTATATCTTGCTTTATTTTATTCATATATATATATATATATATATATATATATGTTATATTAATATATATATATATATATGTATGCATATATATATATATATACGGTATATATATATATATATATATATATATACGTTACGGTATATATATATATATATATATACGTTACGGTATATATATATATATATATATATATATATATATATATATATATATATATATATATATATAGGAACTGCAAGAAGAAGGCATAAGGCATGTCTTTATAACAGACATATCATTTCTCGTCATAGCAGGACATCATGGATTCTCTTCCCTACAACTCGCCCGGAATTAAACTTTGGCATACCTGACTCATAAGCGAATATCTGTCTGAAGAAAATGGATCATTATGGGAAGAAGATTCCCGGAATGAACCAGACTCTACCAACTGAACGAATCGGGCATTCCCAGAAAAACGTGATGGAAAACAAAGGGATCATGCTGATATCGTGCGTCAATGCGGGGCTCCCCTTCGTCAAAACTAATGAAGCTATCGTTTGACTTCAGGGTTATCGCCTGACGAAAGAATTTCTTTGAGGCAGTGCTCTGCGTTCTTGACAGAAGGAACTGAATGAACATATATATTTCTTCATCATATATTTTGGACATATTTCGTTAAATATCACAGATGTCTTGTGTCAATATGTTTTACCAATAATGGCATGTATACATATATAAAAATATATGTTTGTAATTCTATTTATATATGTTTATATTTATATGTATGTATATATATATATGTATATATATCATATATATGTCTATATATATCATATATATATGTATATATATATTTCATATATATATGTCTATATATATATATGTCTGTTTTTTTATTACCGTTTTATCTGTTTGGTTACATATGTTTCGGATGTTGGACCGTCTTTACGATCTAACAGCCTCGTCAGACCTTGCAGAAGGTTTCTGTAAGGTCTGACGAGGCTGTTAGATCGTAAGCACGGTCCAACACCCGAAACATATGTAACCAAACAGATAATACGGTAATAAAAATATAAAACACATATTTGCTCTGCAATAGTATTGAGAACTCTCTGTAGATTTTTACTAAATTCCAGTTTTACCATATATATATATATATATATATATATATATATATATATATATATATATATATATATATATATATATATATATAACTAAGAATTTTACTGGCTGACTAGCAAACTCGAGACAAGGAGGATATATAAAAACACGAAGCAACATCAGTCCCATGCAAGACGAGTCCCCACGAGGATTAAACACGAAAATTCTGCATAGCTTAATTGCTATAATTTAAAAACTTTTTACCATATATATATATATATATATAAAATAAAATATATATTTTAGTCATCGACATACAGACCTGTTTCGTTGTATCACAACTATGTGTCTGTGAGTGTGTACATATATATATATATATATATATATATATATATATATATATAACTTTTATTTATTTTTACCTAAACATTCACGTATCAATTTAAATATAAGTAAAGATTTAGGTATAAGAATGTGTAGCGATAGGTGTATCAGAATTTTGAGGGGAATTTTTGACAACCGTAAGATAAAACTCCGAATAAAATATAAAAAACTCGTAATTTCTCTTTTAAAAGTGGGTTGTTTATTTTATTTATCGAATATACTTCCAAAATAAACTATTAAAATTGTTTAAAAAATAATAGAAATATTATTTTTTATTTTTTAAAAAACAGTGTTTACAAAGTGCATGCGTGCGTTTATGCAGCCATGTTTTTTTTACGTAATGAAATCAATTGAATTTTACGAGTTATTGTTTTTCAATTTTTAAACTTAAAAAATCTTTCAAAATTTTCCTATTGGTTAAATTTTAAGACATTTTCAGGGTCAGTATGAGAGTTTATGCTCTTCCAATAAACCGAATTTAAGACAAACGTTTTTTTTAATCTCCCCCATTTTTAAATGTCTATTTAAAAGTAAATAATTAATTGACGTACCAAAGTTTTATATATCACAAATTGAAGATAAAAGATCAATAAATAAAATATTCTAATTTAAAACAAATAAAGAGGTGTATTTTTGGAAATTTACATGTAAAGTCCAAAGTGTAAAACCTTTTTTTAAACCACGTTGATTTCTTTTTAAGTGAAAGCTCATGTGATTCTTACATAGTCAAGTAATTATCGGATGCTGACGATAATTTTTTCTATTTCATTCAATGTTTTCTTTTTTTAGATATTAAAAAAATATTCACTCAATGAAGTAGAAATAAAATATATTATTTAAAACTGATGTATTTCATTAAGAGAATAAAAATCGGCAGAGCAGGTTTGTTTTTAAACAGCAATAACTATTAAGTGAATGTATTCAGTTTTCAAGTACGGTGGCCCCAAAATACTAATTTTAGTTCACAGCACGCAATAGAAAGAGACATTAATTGTGACGCTTAGCGCCACCATAGATTCAACGCGAAAAGAGCAGATATTTGTGTCCCTTTATTTCAACTGTGAAAAACATCTGATCGCGCGTTGTTTCGAATACTGGCTTAAAAAAGTATTTTATTTAAAAAGGACGTGGAATATAAAATATAAATATGGATAAATTCTTTACAATGAAGAATGGAAGTACTCATTGAATAGTATTTTTATAGGTAAGTGATTTTTTGGAATTTATATATATTTTTTATAATCGAAGTAAGTTAAATTTCGTTGATTTTCTTTTTTTTTTTTAATAAACCGATTTAAAAAAACAAATATTGCATAATTTGCTATTAAACCTGTTATTTTTTTAAGAGTTTATCTTTGCTCCTTTAACTGAAAAAAATTAGGGTTTGAATTACATTTTTCAAGTAGCTATAAGCTTCGAAAGATAGCAAGTTGAATTACTAAAGTTCTTATCACGTAATTTTTAATGGCCGCTTCTGATACACCTAGTGTAGCGATACCAAAATCTTTATATAACAATAAATGAAAAGTATATCTTGCTTTACTTTGATATTGAACACTTTTGTATAAACCCCGTTAATCTTATTGAACCTCTTATTTTTCCACTTTTCACTTGAATGCATCCTTTTTTAGGAATCCGTCAAATTATATATCCAATATATGAATTTTCGTTAAACTTTCATATCGAATGCAGCAAAGCAATTTGAAGATGATCCAAAAAAAATCGTGGTATAGAACTACCACTATGTTCGGAATTGATAAACAGACAAACGTGGACAAAACTAAATAACCCCCGCACGTATCCTGTACATCTATAAGGCCACCATTCGCCCGTGTATGCAGTATTGCTGCCATATTTGGGTTAGTGCACCTAGACAAGGTTCAAAAGAGAGTCACCTACCTGATAGGTCCTGAACTGTCATCCAAGCTTCAGCCTCTGTCCCATCGACGAAATGTAGCATCCCTCTGCCTGTTTTACAAGTACTTTAACGGTAAATGTTCCGACGAACTGCAAGCACTAGTACCCCCTATACGCAAATACCCCCGACAAACCCGACAAGCAGTAAAATCCCACCCCTTCACAGTAGAGATCCCTAGATGTAAGAGCCTTCTACTCCAGTAGATTCTTCCCCAGAACCGCTAGACTTCCGGGTTACTGCATCCCCAACTGTACTGACATGCAAAAGTTCAAGTGTAACGTGAACCGACGTCTTGCTGCCCAACTCGCCACATAGTACCCCTGTAGCTTGTGTCCCTAATAGTAGCCCTCTACATCAAAGTGGCAATGTTCCTTGTTTGGGGTGAAAATGCAATAAAAAAAACTTAATTAATTAAAAATGCCCCAAATTATATATATATATATATATATATATATATATATATATATATATATATATATATATATATATATATATATATATATATATATAATTCAAACATAGTAGTTTTTAAATATATTGTTAACTGGCAGTTTTAGTCATTTAGAACTGCTTTAAAGCATCAAATCTCACTCATTTTTCAACCAAATTTTAAACAATTATTACAGTTTAGATTACCTTCTCAACTGTATTGTGAAAAAAAAATCAATTTTCGTTCAGTAAAACAAAAGTTATCATGAACTTTATGGTGTTCGAAATCGTAAAAATATGTAAAGAGATGAGCGACGTTTTTTATGGCTGGTTTCTATATCAACATCCTCGCTTAAGCGACTACTGTCGTGAAAAGAAAAGCAACTCATAAAACAGACAGAATGAAAGCTGGGGGTATTTTATTGGAAGCAGGCGATTGCCGTACATTGTTATTACATATGTGTTTATGGGAGCAAAACTAAGACTGAAATTAAACAAAGAACAAGTGAGTTTATTGGAAACCTGGAAAAATCGTGGATTACAATAGAAAAATGCGAGCATAAAAAATAATATGGCTAAGCTTAAACGTGGAAAAGAAAAGGACAAGATATTCTAGTAAAAAATGTAATAAATTTATAACTTAAAATATTGCAGCATTAATAATTTTTTAAACTTCAATTTATAACATTATATTCTTAATGTTTCAATATTTTAGGTTATAAATTTATTATATTTTTTACTAGAATATATTGTCCTTTTCTTTTCCAGTTGTAACAACTTTTCCTTTACTTTTCCATGTTTAAGCTTAACCATATTATTTTTCATGCTCGTATTTTCTGGTGTAATATATATATATATATATATATATATATATATATATATATATATATATATATATATATATATATAATCATTACTAGGGCTGCGACAACAGAATATTCTTTTCATTCTGTTGACTCTTAAGAATATAACCGACCCAGTAAGACACACTTAATCAACCGAGAACCATATCAGTCTATATAAAAACATTAGATATTAACGGATATATACTCAAGAGTCAAAATAATGAAAAAATATGCTATTGTCACAGTCCTAATCATTACTTAATAAATATTAAAGATTTCATTAAAATTGGTCGATTTTCTGAAAACTATTTGATTTAGAAAATATTCATCGTTTTATTTTAAGTTGATTGTTTATTACTTGTTTGTTGCTTAAATTCATACTTTATCTTTGCCAACAGTTAATTGTCTTGTGCCTTTTTTTGTTTTATTTTACTTCAGTCGAAGTTCTCAGAAATCAAGGGGCCCACAACCTCGGGCTAACACTTCAAGTCTATATGAGATACATAGATATTCGAATGTTCCATTTAAGTTCTTTATTTCTCAAACACTGAGTTAATAAAGAAGTTGAGAACATATTTTCCTCTCCCAAATAGCCATTTTCATATATTGCATTATATCTTTCATTTTGGTCTCTTAGTCTTACTGAATTCCAGGACAAGAATTTATCTAGTCTCGTGGAGTATCCAGTTTCGTGCTGTTACTTGAGGTAACATCACTTGGAGAAAGTGCACCATTCCTCGTAAAAGCTAATGTGGGTTAACCATAGCGAGGAGATCTTATTTGGCCAGCGAATACTATGTGATTTTGAATATTTGGTCAGGGTTTACCTCTATGGAAAAAGTATCCTCGTGCCAGATTGTTCTGACAAACCCCTGTACAGAGAGATCTTAGACACTCGAGGAGAGTGTCTAGTAGGCATTCAAGTTCTCCCTAGTAGGCATTCAAGTTCTCCCCAGTAAGCATTCAATCCGTTCTCACGTGTTGAATAAAGTTCAGTTGTACTACCAATCGAATCGTATTCCTTTCTTTTCTTCTTTTCAAATGCGGTTTATAAGTCAATAATGAGCGTATTTTAGTCATCAAAATCCACAAAACAACGAAATGTTTAATAACTTTTAATGCATAAACACACAACGTTTCTGTTTTTAATTTTTCAAAATATTAAATGAGTGTCAGTACAAATCATCAAGGTTCTTTAATTTTCTCTTTTTAATGAAATTTTTAAGTAATCTAATATTTTGATAAAAGATTTTTGATTCATTAATGATACTCTGACTATTCGATAGATCTTTCTTGCTAGGACCTCAGTTATGACGTCAGTTTTCAGCTCACGGGCCTTAATGACATATATTACAAATGCGATGGTCCATGTAGACTCGTCAACAGGGTATCAGATTTTATATGGCCAGTCTGATCTGGCTAGAGGTTGCCTATCCATCAGATACTTGTATCTAGTCTACAATCTTACATTCACGCTTCTTAATATCTTTTTTATGGAGATTAAGTTCTGTGCTGTTTCCTGTTCGATTGTTTGCAAAGAGAGAAAGAGAGAGAGAGTGAGAGGGAGAGAGAAAGAGTGTGTGTGTGTGTGTGTGTGAGGGAGAGAGATAGAAAGAGAGAGAGAGAAAGAGAGAGAGAGATTTGCATATCCTTTGAGGGAGACCTCAGTTATTCCTGCACACATTGATCTTTTTTGGAGTCTATAAGAAATAAATAGGAAAAAAATCTCTGCCAAATGTTATTTACAGAAGAAAAGGAAAAAAAAAAGGCAAACATCGTAAAAGAAATTTGAATCAAATAATTAATTATTCGTATTATTTAGTTTCTTTGGACCACTGTTCGAATCTTGAGTATTATTTGCACAACGTTACAACGGTCGAAACGTTGTGAAAATAACACTCAAGATGAGAACAGTAGTCCGAAGAAACCAAATATGATGATCTGTTTGTCTGATTACTCGTGCAGTTTAGCATCTGCCTATATGTCTATACAATTTCACACAAAAATAATATCTTACAACTAGCGGGAATTTTGGAAATTCCGCAGGGGACTCATTAATATGCAATATATTGATGTTGGCATTCTGTAGGTATTCAGTGTAAGTGGAAACGCTCTGATATTGTAGCTTTTTTTGTTAAAACTGCAAAAGTATTAAACTAAGCTAGCACGCATGCCCGGTCATAAAGTATGCTTAAATATGATATTTTAATTCTTTCAGATTTCGTATGTATTATTATAGAGCTAATGTTCTATCGGATTTTATATATTATATAGTTGCAATTTCGATAAAAAAAATATATCCATATGACTTGAGTGCATCAGCTTGAATCGAAACCGAAACCAAAACTTATGAAACATATATATATATAATAAAAATAAATGACTTGCATGCTATCAGCAATACTCGAAACCAAACCCCACCCCATCCTCCCATTACCACATCACTCCCCCCCCCAAAAAAAAAGAGCGAGAATAGATAAACAAATAGATTCAAGGAGGACGAAAAGACCGAAGAACTGACGAAGCCTCCGCCGGATAAGTGCGAAGAGAACTGGGATCTTAGGGAGGCTTATTGCCATTCAAATTCCAGTGAAGACCAATAGCCGCTACCGACGGGAAGTCAATAGCAAGCATCTGCTGCGATAATGCAGATTTATTTGCAGATGTAATCGAAAGAGGTGAAGAATATTGGAAATCTGGGAAGTTCTGTTGTCACGCAGCTTCCAGGGAACACCACATGTTGTTATCAAGGAGAGATCTTTGATGACCTGTGTGAAAGCTCCTTGTGGGCCAATAATAATATGAAAAAGAAGGAATGAATTAAAATAAGGAAACGGACAAAAGTGAACGAAATAATAAACCGTAAAAAGATTTGAGATGGAAAATAAATAAAACAACAATAAAAGAAACATAAAGCAACATTCAGACAGCAATGGAGGTAAAAGACAATATGGCTGACTTTGCAACGAAAATGAACAAAGTAATGGACAACTGGCGAAGCAAAGAAAAAGAAGCAATGAATCCTTCAAGATAATTCATTGTTTTGTTTAGTACTCAATTAATAATGCTTCTTCTTTTTTTATTCTTATCTGTAAAAGATTTTTTCAGTTCATCAATTACGAAAAATAAAACGAAAAAAACAAAATGGCTGCCAAAATATTTGCAGACAACAAATCAAGTTAGCGACAAATCTTCTCAGTAAACAATTTAAATGAGTGAAGATTTCAAACGAGAGACAATCGTCAACTTAAAATTGTAACAAAATAAATCTGGTTTGATGAGTTTCTTCAAATTTTTGGCTGTGATGAAATGCACAAGAGCAGAGAGCGAGGCGGTAAATTTGATTTTAAAACCAGACTTTAGAGAGAAATTATCTTTTAATGGCTTTCATATAAAGCAGTTTGTTAAACTGTGCAGTCTTTCGGTCTCCACACGATCATTTCAAAATTCTAAAACAACCGAATTCATTTATAGAGTAGCAGGCCTACCTAGCATTACCTGCGGTGCAAATTCATATGTTAGAAATAAAAATAAAAATATTCCGGTTTTCACACATACAGTTCAACAATTATGATCTCTTCCCATCTCCGTCATCTTACCATGACGCTTCTAGCACTTTCGATATGGCATGTCTTTTTGCAATGATCTGTGACAAATATATATATATATATATATATATATATATATATATATATATATATGTCCATAAAAGTGAACGTGTGTGTTATAATTTGAGTTCAGAATTGTCTAGTTATCAAAATGCTTCATTGTAGAAAAAGGACATTCCCCACTAGATTTCGAACTCTGCAGGCAAACTAAAACACTGTCCACAACATTGATAGAGTTAGATATTTTATAAACAAAAATTGACGTGCCTATTCACTTGCCTCTCCACGAAGAGAGTTAGACACAAGAACAGTTTTTAATGTGGAGAAAAGCCAATAAGGGAAACCTGGATTGTGACAAAAATAAAAATTGCCTTAGTCTAGAAGGATGTCTCCTTCACAGACCGAGTACAGAAATATGAAGTGTATTCTAAGGACATATGCTACACATTACTACTAGCCGTTAATTATAAGAGGAATTACTGTAATTGTGCAAACACTAACAGAGTTAACTATTATTAGCTGGATGCTAGTTGTGACTCTAAGGCCGTCCAATTGTTAGACCCTATTTTGAACGTGTTGGGGAACATGGAGTCACAAGTCCACTCTTATTTCGAGTGACCTAAGATAGTAGTAACTGGTACAGTTCTATCAATAGGTTTAAAAGAATTTATACCGGATATAACACTAAACATTTTCAAAATATTTGCTCTTACCCTGTCTGACTACGTTGGAATATGCATATTCACGTTGACACACTGGTACTCATTAAATTTCTGAAGCTTACAGTGTTACATATATGAATGTGCTGGGATCATCAAGTTCCTGTTGGCCGTATACACGAAAAGTTATTTTCGTGTTAAAATGAATACGAGCCACTTTTTATGATTTCAATACAGATTTGTTTATTTACACATCAAAATAAAAGTGACAATTAACATCGGAGCGCGGTGGAGATTAGTGGAGAAGGTGGGTTGCAGAACTCTGTGTCGATCTATATTTGTCGCTTTGTGTCCCTCTTCCTGTCTTTCCTTCTTTTTCTATATATGACGATTGACCTCATGACCTTTTTCTCGCCAGCTTTGTATATTGTTTCGCAAACTCTCTGATTACCTTATTTTCGCCAGCTTTAAGTATTGTTCTTTTGTTGGTTTTGATCTAACCCATTTTAATATCGGTTAGCTTTCCTGGCCGATTGATGTAATATTGACGCATTCCAGCTACCATAAATACAGGCCACTTTATTCTCGGGATTGTCTCATTGTGTTCTGGAGATTTACCGGACACCCCTCCGTAACAATAGATCTAGAGCCTGATCAGTAATTGATGGATGAACATTTGGGTATACCCGGCAATATATATGGAGGGATACCGAAAGTTTATGGCCTTCAGCCAAAATTACCGGATGTTATCATGAGAAATCATAGGTAGATCATAATAATACTGACAAACTGGTTCATATTAGATAACCAAAGTTAAACAACGTTTAACCTGGTTAGTACTAAATGGGTGACTGTAGAAATACTGCATTCTGTATACGGGACAATAGTGACGCAAAACTGAGCAGGCTACACATGTGGTGAGGGACAAATTGTGAATATAATATTCCCAAGAAGCTTCCCCTTTTATAGGAAAGTAGCGGAACCCATTCGAAGTACGTTCCACAAAAGGACAAGTGCTATTGTGAAATTCATTTTTTTCAGGCTTTACTGGCATTGATTATTTTCTGTTTGTTCTATTTTCCTACTCTATCATACATTTAATCTCTCATTGACCCCAGAGTGTAAGCAACTGTCAGTCACAGTTTTTCAGCTTAAAAAATATATATTTTTAACAATTGACCGCTTATTTAGGCCCGAAGGCAAGTCGAGGATAAAAAGTAAATTGCTTGTGTCAGGTGAATGGCGAGACAAATAGAATTGATTACATAATTAGACAGCCCAACAAAAATTTGTTTACATTGGATTTGAAACCGACCATGCGGTAGTCAGCTGAGAAGCAGCTCGATGGTATTTTGTTCAACGGACGGATAGTACTTGATAGAAACTTTGCTCATGAAAGTTCCGTTTAGTTTTAGGTGTATATAGAGAAACATAAAGGGCAATTATTTACAGTAATGATAGCTAGACGTGTTTTGCTGTGAATGTTTTACTAGGGAAAACCAGAGAAAGGAGCTCAGTCGAGCACTTGCCATGAAAATAATGATAGGGTAGTGAAAGACTAGCACCATCTTAGCAATAGATCTGATGTAACCTCTGACCTTCTTCAGGTGTATCTTGTCAAATTTTGGAATGTTTCTGTCGAATTCGGGAATCTGGATGGAATTGCAAACGGATCCCTTTATTTAATTCATAGGGGGAGCATGCTCTCGTTCTGTCAGCCATGACTGGATATAGGTCCTAAGTAATTCGCAATTGTATTTTTCGGTCGCCTACGCTGAGAATCGAACCTTCAACTTTCAGGAGAATATTACTTTTACAATTGATTATTTTCCAAATAATCTAACCACTGCGCCATGGGTCAAATATTACGAATAATCAATCCTCATCTAAAAAAGTCAGAACCGTAAAACAGTGGTTGTCTGTGTAATATTACTTATCCTGGCAAGCAGTTATTATTTTACAATGCATATTATTATTACGAACAGAAAATTATACAGGCTGATAGAAAAAAAAAACAAACAAAAAAAAAACACTGCAGAATTTCCAATACGGTACCACTTGTATTGGTTAAGGCTAAAGTGTGCCTATACAAAGGCGGCCATATTTTGACATTGTTCTCTATATATACACTGGCAGATCTACCCGGCGTTGCCTGGTATTAAACATAACGTTACATTCTTAAAATGAAGTAAAAACCGGAATAAAACTGAGACATGTTCATGCGAGTATTATGTTTTTTTTTCTAAACAATTCGCTTCTTGTAAGTAAAAAAAAAACAAAAAACAAAACAAACAAAAAAAAAACACTGGAGCTGAGATCAAAATCAAAATCTAAAGGCAGTGAGTTAAGTACGATAACCATTAGGCCCGCTTGACTTGATTTTTAAGAAGTGTTTATAAACTTACTTAGTTTTAACATAAGTAATTTGTAATGTTAACCATTCACGCATGCGCATCTGTGAAACAGCAAACAGATAAAAATCCGATCACTCCTACGTACCAAATGTTCAATTCTGAACCCTTAGCAGCCCTTTTTCCGGATTGAAAGCGATTTATAAGTTTTCACATGTCTGAATACCGTATATACTAAATTTCAAAGCTGTAGACCAAAAATTGGCTCAGTATATAGGTTGATAATTGTCCTCACACGCACACACACACACACACACACACACACATACATTTTCACTAGCAGGCCACTGATGTTGCCCGGTCGTCAAATACGCATAAATATTATATTTTAATTCATACAGAAACTGGGACAAATGCATGCGAGTATTATGTTTTTTTTTCTAAGCAGTGCATTTCTTGTAAGTATAATAACAAAATAGTTGAGCTGAGATCGAAACCAAAACCCACGTGCGTCAAAAACCAGTGAGTCAAGTACGATAACCGTTAGACCAACTTGACACTCCTTTCCAATATTTTTTCCAATCTACTTATTCTTAATTATAAAGAAGCTGTCGGATTTCACGGTTACGCATGCACATTCGTGAAACAGCTAACAGATGAAAATCCGATGATCTCCACATACCAATTTTTCAATTTTGACCTCTTAGCAATCCTTTTTTCTTATTTACAATTTCTCCCCACGGGACAAAGTTAGACACCAGGGTTGTCGTTTTTTAATGTGGAGAAAAGGAACAAAAATTGTCTCAGTCATGAAGGATTTCTCCTCCACTGACAGAGAACAAGAAATTGAAGTGCAGCATCTGAAGAAAAGATACTACACTTTGATCATGACCTGAAGGCCAAGGATCAGATGTAATCGGATTAAAGGTTTTCCACATGTTTGAATGCCCTATATACAAATTTTTAATCTGTATATCAAAAATTCGTTGAGTACATAAGTTGAGAAGTGTCCACTCTCACACACACATTGTCACTTTTATAGATATATAGATTAAAATATGTGTCCGGCGTTGCCCGGTATTAAATGTAACGTTAAATGTCTTAAAAAATGAAATTAAACAAAAATGGAAAGAAACTGAGACATGTGCGTGCGAGTATTGTGTTTTTTTTTCTAAACAGTTTACTTAGTGTGAGCTAAAAAATACTCAAGGTTAGATCGAAACCAAAATCTAAAGAAAACAAGTAAAGTACGATAACCAATTAACCAGCGTGACACGTTCTTTAAAATGTGTTTTGACTTACGTATTCTTAACATAAGTAAACTGTAATGCGAACTATTCACGCCGGCGCATTCGTGAAACACTTAGCAAACAAATAAAAATCCGATGACATGCACGTATCAATTTTTCAATTTTGACCTCTTAGCAGACTTTTTTCCAGATGAAAACGAATTAAAAAAAAAATCCACGTGTCTGAATACTGTATATACCAAATTTCAAATCTGTAGATAAAAATTGGTAGAGAATATAGGTTGAGAATTGTCCTCGAACACAAATACGCGCATTCTCACTTTTATAGATATAGAGATTTACGTCGCTCGTTAAAGAAACTCGAGAAATATCTAACCGTATTTTGGAATAAGTTATAAAATTAATGGTTCCCAAATTATTAAGATTTATTTATTTCTCACAGCGATAAGAATTGAAAATGTGTTTGCGAAAAATATTCTTTACAGTTTCACCCCCCCCCAAAAAAAAACTAACACCCTGGCATTGTTCCGCCTCATAAAATAACAGAAATAAAGAAAAGCGACATATACATATGTTATATAAGTTTCAAGTGTACACAACACCGGTTAAAAAGGATAATATATATATATATATATATATATATATATATATATATATATATATATATATATATATATATATATATATGACGAAAATAATGGAAATAGTATTCCGACAAAACAGAGAAATAAAAAGGAACAAACCGTATTATGTGTTCATCAACGTTTCGTCTTTATTTCGAGACTTCCTCTGGATGAATGAGATTAAGAAACAAAAACACAGTACAAAATATTTGAAAATGTTTTACGTGTAGTGCGACGCTGTTCTCTTTAATAGCACAAGCCCCCCTCCCTCCTTTTTGAATTTCGAACGTCTTTTTCCGTTTTTCTGAAATAGAACAACGGCACACTTTGCACGTGAAACATTTTCAAATACTTTGTACTGATGTTTTTTGTTTCTTAATCTCATTCACCCAGAGGAAGTCTCGAAAGAAAGACGAAACGTTGATGAACACATAATACGGTTTGTTCCTTTTTATATTTCACCCCTCTCTCTCTCTCTCTCTCTCTCTCTCTCTGCATGTATATATATATATATATATATATATATAATATAAAGCTGAATGTGTGTGTGTGTGTGTGTGTGGTCACGAATAGGCTCCTATATGGTTGACTATTTTAAAAAACTGATTTCATATAATGATAGAAGATGTATCGAGACACAGGAATGGGTATGTTTGATCTGGCAGAACGGCGGTTAATTAAAATTGTGGGGTCTGCGTTTGCGCCTAGTCAGCAAAGTATGGAAATAAAAAAAATTAAAATATAAAAATAAAAGTTTACAAGTGTTTTAGATATATATGTACATAATAACACTTTGATAAGTATGTTCTTTTTTTTTTACACAGTGGTCACCACTTATCAAGGCCCGGAAGCCACTCAGGGATAAGGGTTATTGCAAGTACATTACTTTAGTGTTGAGATTTCATAAAGTGTCTACTTAAGGGGGCAGTTCATTAGGAATTTGTTAACGTTGGACTTGAAGACATCCAAGTTGTAGTCAGGTGGGAAGCAGGCAGACGGAACAGAGTTCCACAGGCGTGCAGTTCTAAAAAAGAAGCTTTGTTCATGGAATCTACGTTTTGATTTAGGCACAAATAAAGAGTGGGGGAAATTTTTCACAGTGGATTCAGCTAGACGGGTGTTTTTCGTGAAAGATTGGCGAGGGGGGGACCAGAGATTGGAGCTCAGACGAGCAATTGTCATGGAAATAACGATAAAACACGGATAGGCTCGCAACTTCTCTTCTGTGGGAGAGAGGTTGTAGGGTAGAGAAAAGGGCATCACCCACTAAGCCACGAAGTCTATTTTGTACTCTGTCAAGGCAGGATGCGCTGTTTTTAACAGCTCCTGCCCAGATATGGCATCAGTACTCCATCCTTGGACGTACTTGGCTTTTATATAGATAGAGAATTGCATCAGTAGTGAGATATCTTCTGGAGCGGTAGAAGGATCCCACCATCTTTCCAGCGACCTTGGCAACAAACTTGATGTACGCTTTCCATTTCAGATCAGGCGTAAAGGTCAAACCCAGAAGCTTGTCAAAACACGGGGCCCCTCCCAGACGAGAGCCATCCATCCTAATTGATGCAAGCTGGGGATCAGAGCGTTGATGATGTAAGGATAGGAGTTTGGTCTTAGATGCATTAAAGGTAACTAGCCACGTCTTCCCCACTTACCACGCGCTCGAGATAAGAGGAGAGAGAATCAGAGAGAACTTTGTCATTAACAGCCTTTAATGTGTTGCCATAGATAATCGTGTCATCAGCATATAATGATTTAAGTATGTGTTTAGGGAGGTCATTGATGTAGATCGGGAAGAGAATTGGACCCAGGATTGATCCCTGAAGGACTCTAGCATTTATACTGCAGGCCTCTGATTTTTGTCCATCGAACACTACTCTTATGAGCCTATGTTTTATGTTTTAACTTGAATAGGGATGGTATAATAAAATTGCGGTGTTTGCGTTCGCGCCTGGCCTCCATATATGGAAATAGGCACACACTTTAATAAAGACTTTTCATATTTATCTGCGTAAGTATACTTTGATAATTATGTTTCAGTTTGAAGGAATATGGTATAATAAAATAATTGGGTGTTCGTTCGCACCTGACCTCCATAGAATGGAAATATGGCACAGAGTTTAACAAGGTTTTTTAATATAGATCCACAGAATATTGTGATAAGTGTTTCAGTGGGAACAGGTATGGTATAATAAATTATGGGGTTTATCTATTTTATTTTTACTTTCATCATATTTTGCTTTGGTTTTGATACCCCCAAATTCGAAGCTATCTCTTTGCAACTCTTCCTTTTCATAACCTATTATACTTTCATAAATCAGAGTCCATTTTCTGTAGGCTGTTTTTGACCCAGTCAACGACGGGTACTTTTGCTATATATATATATATACATATATATATATATATATATATATATATATATATATATGTATGTATGTATGTATGTATTATAGAGGCAAAACCAAAAACAAGAAGCAGGAATAACTTCATATTTGTACTTTTCTCGGATATTACAATTATTTCGATATAAAACATGAATTGAATTATAATATCCGAAAAAAAAATACAAATATGAAGTTATTCTTGATGTTTTTGGTTTTTGCTAGTGTGTATATATATATATATATATATATATATATATATATATATATATATATATATATATATATATAAGAAATTTATTGCTGTGAGTCCAGAATGAATTTACATATTGTTTCCGCTAGGAAGATATCCTCTGAAGATGAGGAGAGATCATACAAGCTTCGTTAGAATTCATAGATGGACTGAGTTTTACTACCAATAAGAATGGAAAAAATCGTTGCAGATGAAGGAGAGTTAGATTAGACGGGGAGGGGAGTGTGAGGGGGAGGACGTTGGAATTTAAGTAGTAGGAGTGTATATAATGAGAGGGGGGATTTATTAAATATTAATTACGTGTTTATGTTAATAGACGCTGTTGTAATTTATAACGGTTCAAGTTTAAAACTTTGAAGGAAGTTAAAGTTCTATTGTATGTATTGAAGTTCTGTTGTGTATATTT
>NC_136498.1:61441421-61446421 GCF_053919585.1 Euprymna scolopes | reverse complement strand
GAGAGAGATAGAGAGAGAGAGAGAATTTTATCAAGAGGGATGTTGTTGTATCTTAGAGAGAGATATTTTTTTTATTAAGAGAGGTGTTGTAAGAGATTGTTCGTGTTATAAAGAATGTAGTTGTTTTTGTTATGAAGATTCATATATATTAAAATGTTCATTCTTAGATGTGTTGATGGAAGGAAGCTCTTTGAGTGAGGAGACAGTGTTCAGACAGTCTTAGTGTAGATATGAGATGTAGAGTTCACATTGTACATATGTAATATGAGATATAGATGTCATGACATTTTATAACACAGATATATAGACATATAATAACAATTTCACTTTACCTTTCGGTAGAATCACAACAAAAAGACGACATTTATCAAAACACATGATGGGTTTATTTCTTCTCACGACCGGCCGTGGTTTTCATCATCATGAATTCAAAGCTTGACATATTAAGTTTCAAAAGTGACCGTCTCGCTTCTAGACGTTCGAATTCCAAACTGTAGACTATCGTCTGTAGTTCTCAAACTCCCTCTCCGTCTCTCCCCATGCTTCTGTCTCCTTAACTCTAAAGTTTTTCTATCTATATCTAGAACTTCCCATTTTTCCATGACGTCATACACATGTTAAAACATGTGTCTTCTTTCACGTGTTCTGGACATGCGTGTCCAAAACTTTTCCTTTTTTTACAAAAGGAATTTTAACCAATACTCAGTAACCTATATTTCCAATATGTTAAAAACATGTTTATTAAATTATCTTGTAGCTGCATTCTTTCAATTGAATTTTCATAACAAAATTGACAGTGCACATTCTTTTCTTGGAACTATTTTATCTCTATTCTAAACAATCGTTTGTTTTACATTCCATTCTCTAATTCTCACACGTAATCTATTTCTAGACCTAAATGACGAGGTTTGAATTTCGCCTATGCTATTTAATTTTCATTTTAACTAAATCTCTCTATTTTTATACTTACATAAAAAGGGGACAGCCCTTATCATGTAACACAAGCAATAACAGTTAAATTTATTTCAAATGAACTGCGATGGAGACTTCTTGAATCAGCGCTTATCGCAACTTCAAACACAATTAAACAACATGGAGATTTATTTAATGTTGTAATATGTTTTGATTATAATGGGGTATGATCCCGCACAGTCGGGAGATTCTGTTTATAAACGCTGCTGCTAGGAACCGACGAATCAAATTAATTCACGTTCTGCTACCAACTAATCAGAAATCAGAATTGCTCCATAAAAATTAAACCTTTTCTGTAGCGCTTTCGCATCTGTTTTCTTCGTGACAGCACGGGAATAATTTTTTATCTACAGAGAATCAGTCACCGCCAGAACTTTTGTAGAACAACGGACCATCGGAAACTGTTCTGAAACTAAACATGGCTTAAAACTCTAGAAGTTATGGGCCCAGCGTTTGTCTTTATTTCGATGGATCCGAATCAAAATTCGAATTGTGGCAAGGGAAATATTTAGGATATCTACGAATTCAAAACCTACACAAAGTACTTCAGGCACAAGTTAAGAACAGAAAGGACCCCGACCTCATTGAAAAGAACGCAACTGTCTTTGCGGAATTAATATAGTGTTTAGATGACCGAAGATTTTCATTGGTAAGGAGAGAAACCCTGGACGATGGATGCAAAGCATTAAACATATTGAAGAGCATTATTCCTCGAAAGGAAAACCCGACATTATTTCTTTATATACTGAACCGACCTCTCTAAAACGAATGGAAGCCAAAACAAACACAGATTATATTATAAGAGCCGAAACCACCGCAAATTCTTTAAAAATGCCTGGTGAAGTTATCAGCGACAGTCTGTTAATTTCTATGGCCCTAAAAGGATTACCGAGTGATTTCAAGCCATTTACCACCGTGATAACCCAGTAAGAAAAACCCATGACTTTTAGTCAATTAAAGGTGGCACTCAGAAGGTATGAGGAAACTGAGAAGATGATCACAGAAAAAACGAATCTACAAATATGAAATTTAAAAATGCACAAATAAAAACACCAACATTAATTTATGTCCATGTCTGAAATAAAAACCGCAACTTTGCCAAAAACAATTTTTCTCCTAAGAAAAGTACAACAATTATTTGCTATAATTGTGGCCGACCTAATCACAAGAGTTTCCAATGTAGCAACAGGACTTTCAAATGAGACTCCATTAAAAATGTGGAGAGTTTCGTTAGCGAACATACATTTTTATTTTTGTGTACTTTTGACGCTTCATCAAACAGTAATCACTTTCTTGTCGATTGTGGTGCAACGGCATATGTGATTACGAAGGAATCTGATTTTATCAATTATGATCCCAACTTTAAGCCTCAGAACCACTTTGTAGAACTCGCCGACGACAGTCGAGCAAACGATATCGTTTTGAAAAGAGGCAATGCGAAAATCTCGCTAAAGAACAATAAAGGTGAACTATGTTTCAGTATTCTAGAAAACGCTCTTCTAATCCTGAAATTTAAACAAAATATATTTTCTGTACAAGCTGCCATTAAACAAAGTGCAAATATAAACTTTAGCCCCAATAAATCAAAACTGATGTACCCGAATGGCACTGTATTCGACATTAAAGCAAATGGAAGACTATATTATTTAAATAGCGTAGTCCCATCGAAAACCGCCAACCATGATTTAAAGACATGGCATACAATTTTTGGACATTGCAATATTCCAGATATCAAAAGGTTGCCGACTGTAGTTGACGGAATGAAAACAAAAACATCAAAACACTTTAACTGCAACGTTTGTACACAGGGGGAAAATGGCAAACTATCAAAACAAGATACCAAACTAGAAGGTCACGAAAATTCTATCACTGGTGCATTGTGACTTGAACGCCCCGTAGAACCTATGGCTAGTAAACATTATAGATATGTGTTGCATTTTATAGATGACCATTCAGATTTAATAATGGTTATTTTTTAAAGAACAAATCCGATACCTTGCTAGCAACAGAGAAATATTTAGCCGACATTGATCCCTATGGTGAGGTAAAGTGTATTCGCTCTGACAATGGTACAGAATTCACTGATAAAGACTTTGAACTTTTATTAATAACCATCGTATCAAGCATAAAAAATGGGCCACTAAATCGCCACACTAAAACAGGACTGCGGAACGAGCATGGCGGATAGTTTTTGAAACGGCAAGATCTCTACTCATTAAATCAAAACTCCCCCAAAAAACTCTGGACGTACGCACTTATGGCAGCTGCCTATACACGCAACAGGTGCTTTCACAGAACACTATATAAAACTCCGTATGAAGCTTTGTGCGGTAGAAAACCAAATTTAAGCAGAATACATGTATTTAGTTCAACTTGCTTCGCATATATAGATGTATCGCTATTAATAAGTAAATTCAATTAAAAGAACATAATTTAATTTAAGACACAGTTAACTATCTCACGCTATGGAAAACGCCTCCTATAATAAATGATATATATAATCAGTCAATAAATTACATAACAAAAATACATTAATTTCGTTTCATTTATACATCCATATTTTAATTATAAAAAATAATCTTACTCTTTTTCACAACGCTATTCACCCCCGTTTTTTTTTTTAATTTCCATTACATCAAAAATATATTTTCAAATATTTGTACTGGTGTTTTGTTTTCTTAATTTCATTCATCCAAAGAAGGTCCGGCAATAAAGAAACGTTGATGAACACATAACTTGGTTTGTACCTATATATATATATATATATATATATATATATATATATATATATATATATATACTAGCATTTACGTCCGGCGTTGCCCGGGTGTTCGGAGGTGTTGTTGAGCAAAAAAAAAAAAAGAAAGAAAAAGCGGGTAATTTTTTTAACTGTGACCCCTATTATTACCCCTTAACATTTATTGTTCTAGGCTCAAATCAAGTTAGTAAGTTAGATCCATGTCTAAGGAAGCTATATCTAAAATTTCAAGTATTTACACCCAAAATTGTCGGAGGAGTTTGGTAGAGTTCTCAAAGGTCAAATCGTTGAATTTTGACACCTTAACAGCCAAATTTCTGGTCAAAAATCCGATCACAAAGATTTTCCTAGATTTGGGTCGAAAATCTTCAGTTACCAATATACAAATGTATGTATGTTTGCATGCCTGCCTAAAACTTTCGATAGAGGCGATGGATCTTTACAAGATCAGTATCGTTTTTAAGTTCGACCTTTCAGACGACACATATCGAAAGATTGGCTAAAAATATCGATATCTTCACCTTCAACTGGGCAGTTTTCGACAGAGGGGGTTGCTTTTTTCACCTATATTTTTGAAAGTCATCCTCTACTTTCGATAGTCTAGCCTTAATTTTAATTGATCTGAGGGGGGTAGTATTATGAAAACCGAAGAGACACTGCACTATCTCCACGCAGCTGTTATTAATCTAGCTCCAAGTATTCTTTTTAAATGTATAACTTATATTATATATCTTTAATACAAATCTATTGTAATTGTAAAAACTAAAATTTCATTGAAATAACTGCATTTATAAAATAAACTGGACACCATATTTTCAAATCATTTTAGCAATTAACAATTTTATATATACTAAATCCCTCTAATTAATAATCCCAGCAGTGCAAAAACTATTGCTTATATATAGATAAAATAGAACAATTAAATTAAAAATTAATAACAGCAAAGAAATAATTTATTATGAGCTGTTTAAAAAATAGTTATGACAGACAGACCTGAAAATTTCTGTGTTTGGGTCTGTGTTTTGGTATCCGGCGTTGCCCGGCGTTGCCTGGCGTTGCCTGGCGTTGCCCTAGTTTTTAGAGGCGTGTATAGTTTGAGGGGGGAGGTAAAATGAAAACAAAGCGAAGTCATAACCCTGTTTAAATATTATAAAAACAAGAAATGTTAAAACTATTTAAAAAATCGTGTAAGAAAAAACAATTAAAAAAGTGAACGTGATGCAATACAAACGGTCCGGCTGTGCCCGTGTGTTTGAAAAATCCCATCAAA
>NC_136498.1:61363921-61436421 GCF_053919585.1 Euprymna scolopes | reverse complement strand
CAGGTTGAACACTGTCGTAAATTATATCGCTTGTACTATTTAGCATAATACGAAGTTCTTTGTAAATAAACAAATGGTGCACTGTCAAGAAACAGTTAATATTTATATAAAGAACATTGTAGATATCATTTTACAATAACCCATATCTTATAGTCTAGTTTAGTGTTTCTCAACCTTTTGATGACCCATGACCCTCTTACCGAGTATCTCAACGGTTCAACAACAAAAAATGCAGATTTTTTATGTTATTTTTTTATGTTATTTATTTAGTTACTCTAAAATTGTAAATAAAAATAAAATCTTTGCTGAAAATGACATACTTGCCATTGAGATAGTGTGAGGAGGCATCTTATGTCTTACTCCATCTTCAGTACAGCAAGGCGAATATCATTCCCAACATCACGACACTTTTTTGACTTCCTTTTAATGGTCGTCATGTTAGAAAATCCATATTTGCTAAGGTATGCTGTAGCAAATTGTATGGGCATTACGGATACCTTCCTGCTGAGTAAGGGATACGTATCTTGAACAACAAGCAGAAGTTGGAAGGGTCTTCTTGCTCACTAAAGTCCGCCTTCATTGCTTTTTGTAAACATTCTACTCAGCCAGCTCTTCAACTTCATTTACAGTAGGTTCGATTTCAGTGTTGGAAAGTCTATGTGTCATAAAATATCCAGTGGCGCTTCGTCAAAATAAGATTTGGACTCAGCAGAGAGAATTTCTAGAAGTCTAGTGATTAAACTTTGATGCCGATAAGAAGTTCAGTCCTCTCTATTTGTGCTTGTCCAAGAAAGTAAACAAAGCTGTGAGCCCAGACTTCAATTCGAGCAGAAATTTCAGCAAGCTTGTGTTGAACCTCACTGACAGTCACATCTCGACCTTGCAAGGATTGGTTAATTTTATTGAGTCAGCCAAAAATATCGGACAGGTAGGTGAACATTATAATAAACTTTTCATTGGTGAAGTCGACATAGAGGTTGTTTTCATTCTTTTGTAGAAAGGTTTCAGCTTACAGACAGAGTTCATACAGTCGTGAGATGCATTTCCCTATGGATGACCAACGGAATTTGGCATAGAATAAAAGTCTCATATGTTGTGCTTCCATTTCCTTGGCTAAAAATTGGAATAGCCGATGAATTTTGTGCCTTTGCATGAATGGAGTTGATCACTTTGACCACGACGTTTATGACTTCCAACAAATGTGGCGGTAGATTTTTTGACGCAAGAGCATATCACTATAATGAACAGTGGGTAGACGTCATGTGTGACCATTCATTCTTGACAAGCATGATGAAATCTCTCCTCTGGCATCAATCATCGCTAGAGCACCAACAGTACAGATCAACTGGAAATTCTGCCATCCAAGTTTATAAACTTTAAAAAAAGTCTACGATGGCTTTAATATCTCTTGCTGTCGTTGTAGTTTGCATGGAATTGCGAAAAAACATCCTGCTTATTTTTCACTCTTTCTCTTAGTGACTAAAAACGATCAACTGGTTCTCTGAAACGATGTCTGTACACTCGTCTAATTGTAAGCTAACATGAAGCGTGATTTGTTTTATTTCCGGGCAAACACATATATAGTGAAACTAAATAAACTAGAGTACTCAGATAAATATGTTTCAGTTTGGACCAAGGTTATACAATAATATTGTGGGGGTCTGTATCACACTGAACATCTAATAATGGAAATATTATTGGGCACGGCAGCAGTATTGGACAGATGAAGAATACAGTTGTGGAATTTCTAAGGATTTGTTTGTTTTGATAGTTGTTTGTATTAGAATTTAAAGGACGAACATTTTTTTTCTGTGTTGATGTGTAGAGTAAGAACATTTGAAAACCCAGGTACATCTTTGCTTTTTAGCACATATACTAACATAAACATATCGACTTCCTGACCTAAAATGCATAAAATATTGTTGTTATTGTTTCTTTTATTTTCTCTTGGCGAAACTCAATCATGCTTTGCAAAGTCAAAGGAAAAAAATATTTCTCTACAACATAGCAAAACCAAGCTCCATGAATAAATATTTGGAGATATAAAGTACTTAAACTTTAAATCTCTTACCAAAATGACTGAATTACGCATTAAATCACCCCAAAAATGTTGATATGCCGTAAAAACAAGTCAACCGAACCAAACACTATAAATATTTATACATATAAAGAAGTATAAAAACCTTTACCAAAATTAATGAATTCAGCATTAGAAAACCTGAAAAGGGCTGATATACCATAAAAAGCGACCAAATTAAATGAATATAAACGGAACAAGAGAAATATGCATTTATCTATATAAATAAAACAATAGATGTGTGTATGTGTATGTCTGTGTGTAAATATTTAACCGATAAACTCTTAAACTACTGGTCACATAACACTAAAATAAACAGGAAATATTAATGAGACAAGGATAGTTTATAATGAGTAAAATTCCTGTTTCGCTGAATAAATAGTGCATACACAAATATGCGGGCAAGTTGAAATGCCAAATGTCCATTTAAATTTGCCGACATATTTCTATTACTTTTACGCATGTGCAGACTCATTCACACCATGAAATGGTGTGATTTTAACTCTTTCTTATCTATTTGTTGATTTTAACTCTTTCTTATCTATTTGTCGATAGCTGAAATGGTACAGAAGGTAACTGGAACGTTAAATGTTTTGGTTTCAATTCTAGCGGATGGCACCTAGGTCACTTTTTTTGCCTTTAAAATCAGTACGATCTATTAGGTACAGTATAATATTCAATAGAGAATTATCTCTGTAATAATAAATACGAAATTTGAATGAATTAAAATATATTTAAGTGTATTTTGCGACAGGGCAACACCGGGTGCCTCTCCTTGCTAGTGGCTTAATAAAATGTATGTTATGAAATGCTAACATCAAACCTTAAATTAAAAAAAAAATGATATAAAAATGGAATCTCCACTCCTTCTACCTTCAAAATGGCAGTTCTAAATGGATTCTTAAGTGCTTCGAGAAAATATTGGTTTTATAAAAAAAAAATGTCCCAAAGACGTTGATGGAATACATTCTAGGAAAATGCCATTATTACAATATTCAACAAATTTTGAAACATGATTTTAATTCAAAACTTATTCGTAAAATAATGGAGAATAAAAAAAGATTTCACGTAATGTGCGATATATTGTAGCCACAGAGGATTGGATAACAGGACAAATATTAAATACGAACGTACGCCCTTTACTCGAAAATGACTGAAAAAAATGTTTTGCAAGTGTTCATCCTAATATCCATATCTATATAAAATAAAGCCTTTGTTGATCAAGTTGAAAAATCATAACTAGGAAAGAAAGAAAACGTCTCACACTGGAAAGTTTTAAAGATACAATAGAAAAAAAAAACGTATAAATCAGTATAGAAAGTAAAGTGCTGATTTTTATGGGGAATCAAATAAAATTTGATAGTTCAAAATGAAATAGCATACAAACTTATAAATATACTTAATTTTATTAATTTATTTATTGCGGACTATTATCCTCATCTTTCTCAGTTGTTGTTTCACGACGTTTTGGCCGAATATTCCTCTGGCCTTGAGGATAATAGTTTGCAATAAATAAATTAATAAAAAATACTCATCTAAGTAATGAATTCTAATTAAATAATATATACTTAATTTTCAATTAAAAAATATTAGTGTACATTAAAAAATTGCGGAAAATTATCGAGTAGAATTTTAATAAAAAAAAGATTAATTTACTATTTAGAATCAACGAATTCTGAACGACAAGACAGCGTGGCGTCTTCATACTAGAGAAAAGAGAGATAATCTTCTACATCATGTCTCATTATCTATATATTAATAGGATAGCCTGTGCGTTATTTATTTTTGTGTGTCACGATTACATCCGAGTGACTGTGATAGTTATAAATAATTTTACCAAGAATTTTTCATAAGTTTTGGTTTCGGTTTCGAAATGAAACTTAAGTCATCTATTTTTCTTATAAATTATTTTATCAAGAATTCTTCATGAGTTGTGGTCTCGGTTTCAATTACATCTCAAGGAACTCAAGTTATTATATATATATATATATATATATATATATATATTCATAAGTTTTGGTTTCAGTTCTGATTCAAGCTGATGACCCCAAGTCATATAGACATATTTTTTTTTTTAAAATCTCAACTTTATAATATATAAAAATCGATAGAACATTAACTCTATCATAATATATAAGAAATCTGCAATAATAAAAATATCATATTTAAGCATACTTTATGACCGGGCTATGTCGGGTATCCTTGTTAGCTTAGATAAATAATTGCGCAGTTTTAACAAAACCGCTACAATAATATAAGAGCGTCTCCATTTATTCTGAACATCTGCAGAATATCAATATCGATATATAACATATGAATGAGTCCCCTATAGAAATTCCACAGGTCCTGCTAGTTCCAAATTAATTTCAGACGGTGGGTGGGTTGCTTTTTCCCTTACCTCTAAATACATAGAATGGTTCGCCCAGAAGTTTTTACTTGCTACATTTTGTGTGACGGGGTGAATACATATTTATTAGTATACTAAAAAGGCGTATCGTAAAATATGTTTGAATATATTTTAATTCATGCGGATGTCGTATTTATTAATACAGAACCAATTCTCTATTGAACGTTATATTGTACCTAATTTATAGTAGGCTGGGCGCCATTAAGGACTCCACTACTCTTATCAACCTATCAGCGAGAAATGATTTAATAAATGAAATGACATTTCCAGATATACCATAGCTGGGGATCATGTGAAGTAAGCATTTATGCCATGCTCTATCAAAGGCCTTTGATATGTCAAGAGCAATTGCTCTAGAAAAGAAGCCTCTATTTAGAGATTCGCTAATCCTATGAGATATAATTGTAGATCTAGCAGAAGAGAAACCATATTGCATGTCATTACTGAGTTAGTGTAGTACTTTTTTTTCTGAGTTAGTGTAATACTTCTCTATTTAACACAGATTCTAGAAACTTATTCATGACTAATAGGAGACTAATTGGTCTGTATTGAGATGGAGATGACCGATCACCTGAATTTTTAAATATGGGTGTTGGGAAACAATTCTCCTTAAGATAACGCTTAAACAACTTTTTTGAGCACTATAATAGGAATGCCGTTAGGGCCAGTTACTTTACTTGAATCGAGGTTTTTGATTAGTTTGGCACCATCACTCACAGATATTTGTATGTCACATAGCGTGTTTTCAGACATGGGAGGAAATATGGGGAGTGGGATTGACAGCACTGATTGCATAGAGCAGAATTAGCTGCAAAGTTCTTGGCAAAGAGTTTTGCTTTCTCTGATGCTGACGAGATTACCTCAGGTCCATTGATAATGCTTCTGTTCAGGACTCTGGTTGTTATTTACCGAAGCTAGTAGGAACCCAGCCGCTGCTCAGCTACTTTGGACTTGACGGACTTATTATACAACTCTCTTGCGTTCTTTATTTTACAGCGATTTCTGGGAGTCCTGAAGGCGGCTTTAGTTTCAGAACACCTATTATGTGTAAGCAATGGAAATAGTGATTTTTGTGCATAATGGCAGCAACCCATTCTGGAGGGAAACACGGCTGCCTGTTAGGATTTTACTGACATTTTTTGGAGGGCATGAGGCGGTCTATACCTACAATTAATCATCGTTAAGCAATTAAATGATTAATTAGACCAAATTATTATAAAATTATAATTAATTTTGTTAAGGTTAATGTTGTTTTAATCTATTGATTGTGATAGACATAGAGAGGACCTACCTCAGAAACGGTCGAGAATCTGTCTTGGCAGCAGGCTGAAAGACAGAAAAAGAAAAACAAGAGGCCAAGATGGCGGCTGTTGTCTTTTAAAGCCTCCGGTCAAGCATAGATTTCGAGCAGTTTCGTGTCGTATATGCAAATTGGGTGTGCCCGAAACATTATAAAAGGCGAGTCGCTGGGAGGAGTGGGGGAAGCGTTTAAGACATGCGAATAGAGAAGTTAACGTGTATCTCGTGCTGTGAACAACAAACTCTACTCGACTCAACTTGTGACTAGCGAACCTCTGCTTGACGTTTTACCCAAAAAGTTTTGTTGCTTTGCGTTAGACAAAGACTTCTGATACATTGATGTAACTAGCTTCCAAAATGTTCAATCTTTTATTAAGTCAGATCTAAATAGCATTTAATCTGACAAAGAAAATTTCACCTGTCATTGCTGTATTATACCATTGACAATTCAATAATGTTTTTAAAAAAGAACTTTGTACAAATACGACGATTGCTAACATGAAACATTTTCAAATAATCACCTAAAAATAATAATAAGTAAAAAGGGATGATTCATGAATTAATGATGAAAGAATATGATAGGAGTTATCTACTCAAAGTTTTAGAATGTGCAAGCTAATAAAAACGGAAAACGAACATAACTTCACCGTATTCTGAGCAACACCAGATAGGCACAGCAAATAAGATTTCTCTTTCATTATCTGAGGATAAAAAAGATGAAGTGTAGTATCAGAACAGATTCTACACTTTACTCATAGCCAAACTGTTCAGCTGTAAAAAGAATGACATACATTGCATTGCACATATTTATAGTTCAAATTGATCTATCCCTATTCTTATACTCTTTTTCACCTCCAACAAAGGGGTATTGTCACTTGAAAGCAAGGATGTGGGATGATGTTTACAAGAGCATAGCAAAGAAGAAGAGACGTTGTAAGCCTGCCTCAGTTTTAACGTAATTTTTATTGCAAGTGCTCGGCTGATTTCCAATCTATGGTCACCTTCGCCAAACATTCACTCGTTTGGCTGAAAACACTATCAATAATTTCCCCCACTCATTATCTGTGCCTAACCTTAAACGTAGATTCCATGAACAAAGCTTCGTTCTTAATACTGCATGTCTGTGGAACTCTCTTCCATTTACTTGCTTTCCAGCTGACTACAATATGACCGTCTTCAAGACCAATGTAAACAAGTTCTTTATGAGCCGTTCCCTTCAAATAATCCGATTTAACTAATTTACACTTTTAATGATTACTATGATATTGTTACTTTTGACCACCGTATATTCTTTAACCCTGATCCTCGAGTGGCTTATGGGCCTTTATAAGTGATGATTGCCTTGTAAAAAATAAAAAAAGAAGTGTCACTCGGTTTGGTGTTGGCTCTTGCTCTCTGTAACAGATCACTAAGGGTGTTGCAATGTGTTCATTGCCCTGGCGTTAAATGACATTGACGTTGGATGCTCTGTCCAGTTAATATCATTTTTTTTTCGCTACAACCACATCGAAGCTTTCTCAACTATTGTTTGGACTTATGTTACCAGCTTCCTTGTTTCAGACTGCGTGAACCCGAATGGACTTCTCTGTAGATGAACGAAACCCTCCTTGATGAAAGCTCAGACTCCCACTCTAATACGGATACTCTCAGGTGTGAGTAATTTTCTAGTACGCTAGAGGAAGCCCACCTTCTTTGCAGCAGCTTGGCAATGTCTTCACTGTATTTGTTCCAATTAATGCTTCCTGTCAATGTTACGCTGAGGAGTTTGAATGAGAATGGCAATCGATGGTTGAGAAGGTTCTTTGACAGCATATGTTAATAAGTAACCAATAAACTAAAATGAAAAAAACAACAGAGAGGGGAAAGAAGTGCAGAGAGAAGGTGATGATGCTGGAAATCTGTTTGAAAGATGGATTGTGTTTATAATCTTTTTTTTTTTTACTTATGCTTTGATTATAGGATCCAACCGTGGCATTATTTTTGTATTAATAGATTTTACAACTACATTGTACGCTTTGACAGACATCCATAAACTGCAAAGAATAGATTTTTAAGAGGTTGATAAAGTTTGCTTGAAGCATTGCCAAGTGTATATATAAAGACCAATTAAAGAAGGCAATACAATGCAGTGGTGTAGTGGAGAGACATGAACTGAATAAAATTAGAGCATGTAACGATAGAATAAATGATTCAGATTCACATAGGCCCTACATGATTAAGTTCAAAGAACAAGAGTAGAGTTTAAAACGAAATAAATTAATTTCTGGTCCATTCTAATT
Organism: Euprymna scolopes; assembly: GCF_053919585.1. Taxonomy (NCBI): domain Eukaryota; kingdom Metazoa; phylum Mollusca; class Cephalopoda; order Sepiida; family Sepiolidae; genus Euprymna; species Euprymna scolopes. The sequence goes on along the minus strand of NC_136498.1, from coordinate 61,428,359 downwards.
ACTGTGAAACTGCTAATGGTAACAACAGCCCCATATGTACGTTTGACCTAAAGTTTAAGTAATATCTGAGGAAGGGATATTTCACCGAAATATCATATAATACAGCATTTCCATCTGATTATACTGACACAAGTAAATATACCAGAATAAAATATTTTAAAGATATGTGCGTATATATATATATATATATATATATATATATATATATATATATATATATATATTACATTAATAAAAGGTGAATCTGCATAGCTTACTCCTCCATTATATGCCTTTAGTTTGGAGCTCTCCGATACACCTCTGCATCGAATTGCCTTCTATAAATTACTTTTATATGAATAGACTTAGTTCTATTGTATATAAAACTTGAAAATTAAACTTTATGAAAATTAATTTAAAAAATGTAATATGTGATTCAAAGTTAAGAGCAGATGTGCTCAGGGATCCTCATTCATCCGTGAGAAAAATTTTCAAATTGCTTATAATATTATGCGCTCCTGTAGCTCTCCTGAATAAAAAGTCCAGACTAATAATTTTAAATCAGAAATGGTAATTGCATACATGCTATCTTAATGTCCCAGTTTTTTTCACATGTTTCTTTCCTCATCCGCACCCACTAAGGATAAGACAAAGGGAATAGTTATTAGAAAAAAACGCACACACACAAATTGTAGGAAATTATGCACCAACGAACTCAAACGTGTTTGGAAATGGGATGGGAGGTCAGCATGGAGTAGCAGAGAGGGCGAGTCATTTTTTACTCATCAGTCACTCTTAGACAAAAGATCGGACATAAGATTTCTGATTTCAAGTCAATAAATTAAGGAGTCAGAGTTAGTTTATAGCAGTTTTCAGTTTGTGACAGATAATAGTAGTTTGCCACTCGTTGCATAACGGGAAAGGCTTTAGCAGATGAGGAAACGAACTGATCAACTGATGGACAGAGCTGCCTCAGCAAACAGGTATCAACAGATAACATTTGGGGCTTCCTTATCAGCTACACAACTAATCTATACGCGATGTGTTCAAGTCTTGTTTCTGAGTTTGCATGGTTTTAAGTTTTATACTTGTAAACCAGTTTCCGACACGGACAGCATGAGAAGAATGGATCAAGCTGAATAGAAATCTACGGTAAATAGAATTGGGTCAATGTTTGTCAAGAGTTCCTACTTTTTTTTTCTCTTGGCTTCTTCTCTACACTTACTGCAGTCTTCACAAGAAAAAAAAAACCCATCACTAATCGCCTAGGAATAAACAGAAAATGTTTCGGTACCTAACTGAAAAGAAATATATCTGCTGACTAAAAATAGAACAATATGGTAGATTCCTAATCAGGTGGAGATTTAGCATATGTGGAATTCTGGAAAAGGCATAGTCAGATGAGGTTTGCAAAAGTGCAAGCCAGAAGGTCATAGTCGATATGCCTGAAGAAAATCGTAACCGCATAAAATGCGTAGATGTTCAAGAGGTCAGAGTTCAACTAACGGAAGATCACCTAAAATTTCATCTTCCACCAATTTCTTTTTGTACACTACAAATTTATTTGACTCTTTCTTTCTTTTAATCTGTCCATCTTTTACAACAGCAGCAACAACAGTGTACCGTTGTATATCTATTACCGCGAAGTTAGGTATATGCATACATGTTTTTATATTTATATGTACCAGATTCACTCCTAAACTAATTAACTAATCATTATGAATTTTAGAACACAGCTGTTATGCATAAGTAGTTTTAATGTGGGCTAAATTTAGTTAAATTTGTCTTGTGCAAAAGAAAAAAAACAAAGGTGATTTGAAAGCCTTTGAAATAAATTCAGATACATACGATTTTTTGTGAACTTTTATGAATCAATTAATAAATATTCCCGAATTTTTAAATATTTTGGAGATATTTAAAAAATGATTGTAGGAGATATAATATGAATACAACCTCGCATTTAAGAATTCAAATATTTCAGATGTTTATAGAATTTTATTTATAATCATCAGATACCAATGAAACAAGATTTCCTTAATTTTACTTTCTTTTGAAGGCCTCTTCAGCTTAAGCCTTGAATTTGCGACATTTACTAATTCTAACTCATGTAATAGATTTGATCTAAAATTGGAACAGGGATATTAGACATAAGGTTTAGTACCATACTATATTTAATTTTACTCTTTGTAAGAGGATATAAAAGTTCAGTTTGGAAAACTAGTTTTACCTGTCCTGGGGCTGGTATTCATTTTTGGGAATTGTTTTTTTTTTTATTTTTTTTTTTTAACTTTTTGCGACTGTTACAGAATAATCATTAAAATATTTATCCGTTCAGAGTTCTAGTTTTTTTGTGAGGTGCTTTTTTGTTGGTGCTTGTCTGAGAAGTTACTGATCTAACTTACGCATTTTTTAATGGGACTATTCTATTTGCTAGTAAAAGCATCGGAAGATATTTGTGCAGCTGTGTCAGCTGCGAAAACAATCATTAAAAATAAAGTTTTACTTAAACATGTATACGGGGTGTGGCTGGAAACAAAAAGTAATGAGACTGATGCGTCACAAACAATTTATTTCAATTTCAAACCACAGACAAAAAAAAAAAGGTTTCCTCTTCGATTACCCCCTCCTCCTGAAGTTTAATGCATTTTTCCCATTCTTTTCTTCCACACATTTTTTTTTCTGTTTTACAAACATGTCACCATTTATCAAGACCCAAAGGTCACTCGAGGATTAGGGTCAATGAATGTAAGGTGGTAGTATAGTATTTGTTAATATTGGAAATTGGGTACAATTTGATTATTTAAAGGGACGGTTCAACAGGAACTTGTTTACATTAGACTTGAAAGCTACCATACTGTAGTCGGCCGGGAAGCAGACCAATGGAACAGTGTTACACAGGGAGACAGTTCTAGGACAGAAGCTGTGTGAATGAAATCTATATTTAGATTTCGGCAAAGATATACAGAGTGGTGAAAAATGTTGATAGTGGTTGCAGCTAGACGAATGTTTTCTTGTGAAAGTTTGATGAGAGAGGACCATAGGTATGAAAATAACGATAGAGTATAGACAGGCTCGTAACGTCTTTTCTGTGGGAAAGAGGCTGAAAGGAATAAAAAAAAGTACACCTACTAGGTTTCAAAGCCGGTTTTGAACACTATTAAGGCAAGATAGGGAAAGCAAGCAGCTTCTGCTCAGATATGGCAACAGTACTCCATTTTAGGACATACTTGGGTCTTATACAGATAGAGGATTGCACCAGAGTGAGATATTTACTGGAGAGTAATGATCCAACCATTTTTCAGATCAGGAGTATAGGTCAGTCCCAGAAGCTTGTCTACACTCCACCAATCACAAGCACACTTAGCATTCGTTTCGCTTCATTTTTGTTTCATGTGGTTCAAATTAACTAATCATCATATCGAAGATTATATTGTTTGCATTGGTTACTCCGATATGTTTCTAGTCAGAATCTTTTCTAGAAAGACATCGGGGATTACTGGAGGGACCACGTTGATGTTACCGACATCCAAAGTGAAACTAATTTTTGTGGACCGAACTGGATTCCAACTAGAGACACTCAGGTCGTCAGTCTTTATTGTTAACAACTAGGCCACAGTAAGCTCCCAAATTAATCAAACCCGAAATTAAATAAAGAGAACGTCTGCTCAGAATATATTAAAACTGAAATTTGAAAGAATATCCGTGGAGTGATTAAAAAAATCAACACTGAAAGTAAAAACTAAAAGTTTTAATGTAATAAATGCAAATAGTCGCACACTGATGATTAGAAAATAAATTCTCTCATTTACATATAAAAATATATTAAAATTGAAATATGGCCGCATAATTTTAAAAAAAAGTTTGTATCATTTTGATAATGAACGTTTTACATAAAAGGTAGCGATTTGACTTGGTTACCGATTTAAACGACTTCCGGTTTTAAAACTCCTTGGAAGTAAACGGTGTTACTTAATTTGAAATGAACGTCTAAACATAAGTATATCTATGAATTAATTTGTAAAGAAATAATTCATACTGGAAGTGAAACATATTTTTAGATACAGTAAATAAAAATATCCGTAAAATTCTTTTCGAAAAATAAATATGTTAATTTACATAAATGTTTTGAAAATACAGTGATACCTCGTTTTTCGAACGTTTTGGTGGTTGAACAACTTGGTGTCTCCATTTACACTGAGCATCTACAGAATGCCAACATCAATATATTACATATGAATAAGTCTCCTGTGAACGTTCCACAGGTCCCGCTGATGATGATGATGATGATTATTATTATTATTATTATTATTATTATTATTATTATTATTATTATTATTATTATTGTTGTTGTTGTTGTTGTTGTTGTTGTTGTTATTATTATTATTATTATAATAATAATAATAATAATAATAATAATAATAATAGTAATAATAATAATAATAATAATAATAATAATAATAATAATAATAATAATACATAAACCAAAATGTCTTGAGATAAACATACAAAGTAGGTAAAAGATCATAGTATGGATTGATTACAAGAAAGTCTATGACAGGATTCCACAAGAATGGATGATTGAATGCCTAAGAATGTACAAGATATCCGACAAGATTATCAATATTATTAAGGAAGCAGTAGAAACATGGAGACTGGAACTAACAGCCGACTCAGATAAGAATACAGAGATGCATTTTCCAAGAAGTATCACCAGTACTGTTTATCATAGCCGTGATGCCACCCCACTAACATACTAAGAAAATGTGATGCCAGATACAAGTTTACAGACACAGAAATCTAATTAAATGAATAAACACTATGGCAGCATCGCTAATGAGGTACTTTGGACCAATCATAGGCTGTGCCATAGGTATTTTTATCAGAAAACCAAGAAACTAATGACAATGCACAATGTATTACACCTGAAAGACGATACTGACTGACTACGTGAAAAGGAAAAAAAGTTTTAAGGAACTGATAAATGTAAATGATTGTGTATAAAACGCAAAAAAAAAAAAAAACTTGAAAAAGGCAGAACACTGAAAGATTGATGACTGCAGCAAAAGACACCATCAAGAAGGACAATACAGGAAGCGATCAAACTAGAAACAAAAAGACAAAAAAAGAATTATTTTTTTTATTGAATTATTTGGACTATCCACTGCGCCACGGGCCCCGAAGGGCTATCAAGGTTAATTTTTTTTTAATCTTATAGATCCAATTGTTCTTCTAATTGTCAGGTCCATACCGATTGTTGTATTATTGAATTAGTTTGGAATTATTTTGGAGATAAGTAAATTGTATAATTTTTTATTAAATTATTTGGACTATTATCCCGATCTTCTAGTTGTTGCTTTCCTGACGTTTCAGCCAATTATTTCTCTGGCCTTCGTTGATCTCACCCAAAGCCAGTCAGAGGATTAGTTGACAAAACCTTGGTGAGATGACAACGGCTATTGAAAGCAGCAATTGCTGTGGATGTAATTTATTTTTTGGTGGGGAGGAAGTAGTCAACTTACAATTTTGCAGTTTCAGTTTTCTTGGTTTCATCTTTTTGTTTTACTTTTGTTGCAATTAGAATTTGCCACTGATGTGAGTTGGTCTCCAAAATTATTCCTAACCACTTCAATAAGAAAAGAATTGTGGGAAGAAAAAAAGCCACATGGACGATTCATTAGAATAAGAGAAGAAGAGAATCACGAAAACACCTGGGTGTGGCTAAGAAAAGGACACATAAAAAGAGAAACAAACTCTCTTCTGGAAGCTATACAGAACAACACAATTAAAATAGACTATATTAAAACTAAGACAAATAAAAGACAAGAAAACAGTAAATGTAGACTCGTTGGACAAAGAGACGAAACGATAGACATGATCAGCGAATGCAGCAAACTAGCCCAAATAGGAATATAAGGACAGACTAAACTACATGGAGAAAACGGGGAACATGGCAGATGACTACACCTCGAACATGCTAGCAATGGTTCAACTACAAATCGCATACAGTACAGGGAAACGAGAACTACAAAATCCTTTGGGATATGGAAATACAAACAGATAGATCTATCCAAGCAAACAGACCAGACGTCATAATAATAAAAAAATAAGCAATGACACTGCCAAATTGTAGATTTTGCCATTCAATCCACAGGGTGAGGATCAAAGAGACAGGAAAACAGAACAAATATGCAGAACTTATTAGAGAACTTCGAAAAATCTGGAACATGAAGAAAATCAATATAAAATAAATAATTGTAGGAACACTAGGGGCAATCCCAAACAATTAGGAAAAAAAGACTAGGAGAAATCGGAATCAAGGTCAAGATTGAAGCTATGCAATGAACAGTAATGCTGAAAACAGCTGAAATATTAAAAAAAAAAAACGTTAAATGAGGAAACCAATTCACATCAGTGGAAAATTCTAACTGGCCATATAGGAACTGCAATAAAAGTACAACCAAAAGATGTAACCAAGATAACTGTAACTGCAAAATTTTAAGTTGACTAACCCCCACCAAAAGAAAATGAATTAAAAAAATTAGTAGTGTCAGCATCCGACTGGCACCACATCAGATAGTCAAAGAATCAAGGAGGATGGAAAGATTGAGGAGAGAAAGCATTAAGCAGGCCTCCACAAGATAGATAAAAAGGGGACTGGGATCGGAGGGAGGGTTTTTGCTATCCAAAGTCCAGTGATGACTAGGGATATGACAACAGCATATTCTTTTCAGTGTTTTGACTCTCGAGTATATATCTGACACAGTTAATCAACGGAGAACCACATCACTCTATATAAAAGCATATAAGATATAAACGGATACACACCCGGAAGTCAAAACAATGAAAAGAATATGCTGTTGTCCTAGCTGTAGTGATGACCAATCGTTATTACCAAGCAAGAATTCAATCACAAATGACTGTTACATTAACGCAAATTCATTTGTAAAGGTTATCGAAAAAGATGGAGATTACTGGAAATCTGGGGAAACTTATTGTCATCCAGACTCCAGGGAACACCACTTGTTGTTGTCAGTGAACAATATCTGATGATGACGTTTTTTTTTGTTTTTTTTTAATTACATTTTCACCCCAAACAAGGCAAATTGCCACTTTGGTGTAGGGGGCTACTATCAGGGGTAACAACTACTGGGGTACTATGTAGGGATTTGGGCAGCAAGATGTCGGTTCACGTAACACTTGAACTTCTGCACGTCAGTACTGTTGGGGAAGCAGGGACCTGGAATGGAATTCCAGAGTCTAGCGGTTCTGTCAGAATTCTTAGTGAATAATAATAATGATGATGATGATTATGAAGATGATGATGAAGAAGAAGAAAAAAAGATAAGTAAAGAAGAAGAAGAAGAAGAAGAAGAAGAAGAAGAAGAAGACAACAATCAAACACCTGCTTAAGCATCAAGAAAAGCCTCAGAGATGAATTTTCAGTTTTGTATCTTCAGGAATCTGGACGATGCAATGAAGAAGTCAGTGACAGCTCGATACAAAAGAGCTCCACGCCCCGAAGCTGTAAGATGGTTGACTTGTCATCGTAGATGCTAAAGCAATTAGTTTTAAGAAGTCTGTGCAGCGAGAGCCTCCAGTGGTTTGCACTCAGAGGAATTGATATGTTAGCGATCACCTTTCTGTGCAACAGCTGCATCAGAAAGATTGTGTGCATCGAGGAGCCAACGGAACAACTGCCCCTTTTCAATCAACTCATATCGACGGGATGGGGAGCGGGATCACAAACAGGTAGGTTGGTGGGTCATTTCATAACAAAGTCGTTGGTCTGTTACTCATGCGGCCAGATTTTATTGGCTACTTAGGAGATTAAATAAATTTACCACCTTTATGAACGCAATGTGTTTTGGCCGAGATATTCTTTTGAATATGGATGTATTAGTGTTGGGACGATTTATCAGAATCAGAACCAGAAAAATCTGAACTTTTGGGGTACTGGAATACTATTTTCCAATTCCATAAACGATTCATGTAATTATCTTTTTTTATTTGATTTTGTTTAAAACAACATCTTCAACTGTTGGTATTAATGATAAAATTATAAATTGTTATTGATTTTAAACTATCAGTACAACTAAAATCTATAGATCGCCCCCACCCCTCATCCACGGGGGTGGTTTAACATTTAAGACAATATCTGCACATTTAACATATATTTTTACGATAATCTGGAAAATAAAACCATATTAGAGTTAAATATTCAACGATTCATACTAAATAGAAGTCGGAACCGGGAATTGTATCAGAATCGGGAATTTAGTACAGAATTGTAACTGTATCGGAATTGGGAAAACTATTGAAATCGTCCCATCACTACTATCTATCCTTCTTTTCTCTCTCAAGCGACAATGGCTTCATCTTGAATGGGTGCCTGGCCGACAAGGCTTTTATATTGAAGCTAAGGTTACATAATCCCAAACTGCACGTTCTCTTGGACAATAATATTTAAATCTAGAAGCAAATATGTTTTTCAGAATTATCTTATTTATACTCTGCTTTCTTTATTCTAGATCGTTTGACTTATTGGTCTAGTAGTCTTCTCCTATTCACTGTTATCATATCTCGATATAATACAGCTTCCTATTCCAGTTTGTAAAAACCAAAGGCATTAAACACGAACCATTAATTTATTATAAACTGTTTAAAATAATTATGCGAACAGGTTGTCCCGTTCTTTGCTCTTTACTATACTATATATACATCTATTTCAAATGACTATGTTGTATTACGGATCCAACTAAACCACGAATCGTTTCAATGGTGATATAAAAGTGATGGATGAAAAGCAAGACTTTTGCATATATTCATTTAAATATATGTGGACATTAACGAAGCATCATTTGTTTCGTCATTTTGAACCAATAACAAATGTACAAGATGCAAGTGAAACTACATCTGTCCGGCTCATTTGAATAATCACGGATGCAATTCAACTTTTATGTATAAAGTAGGGCATGCTTAATCTTAATGATAACTGATATAAATAACAAAAAGCAAAGAAGAATCACATATGTAAACTTAAGTTTTGGGTTCAAAGAAGTATATCTAAGAAAATAATTTATTTCGCTTTTAATATATACAAAAAATCCCATAATAATAATAATGATAATAATGATAATAATAATAATAATAATAATAATAATAATAATAATATAAATCTCACCTGTCTGTTTAAATGTATGTCTGTATGTATTTATGTGTGTTGTGGTCAGGTCATGTCATATGCTACTGGTACCGTGTAACCCTGTACTACCTGCCTCATGGTCGGGTCACCAGCGACTAAACTGGTTCCCCCACCAGACTTGTTTGGTGAGGAAGGCGGCTAGTCTTCCTGAAGGATAAAAACAAAACCTTTCAAAGGGCGAATGAACCCTTTTTGGGGGTCAACGGCCAACTAGCACCGTGTATATTTGTGTGTATGTATGTATGTGTTGGGGTGGAGAGGGCTTCCGTAAGCCGTGTTGAAGGCAACCTTTCTAGGAGAAGCAAATGTCTGATTTAAAAAAAACCATAAAGCGGGAGACCAGTACCCGCATTAAGCTGGTCTGCAGTTTAATTTGCTGCTGGCTATCTTGCTCTTGCTTGTTGCTGGATCTCAACATTTTGAACCGAGAGAAAGGCTTAGCTGTCGTACAAAGCTAAGACTCTGTAATATCATCTTTGTATAGATACTCCCTCAGGCATTTGGGCTCATAGACTTTCAGTGTCTGAGGGAGTGGCACTCGTCTGACAAGACGTTGCAATCATCACATCATGTATGTGTGTGTGTTTGCATGTTTGAATGTCTGCCTAAAACTTTTGACAGACGCAACGGATTTTCTCAAGATTGGTATCATATTAAAGCTTGACCCTTCGGACGACAAATATCGAAAAATTGGCTAAAAATTCCTTAACCCTCAACTGGACACTTTTCTACAGGGAGATATAACTTTTTTCGCCTATAGTTTAGAAAGTCATCCCCTCTTTTCCATTGACCAGCCTTAATTTAAACATTCACCACTTCCGATTTAGCGATGGGCGCAACAGTAAAGACGTCACATTTTTTTTCACATTGTTTTCCTCCTTCACGATACAGGTTCGAGCCTGCCTGCCTGCCTACTACTACTTGTTTTCTCTTTTTGTTTTTGCTCAACACTCACCTCCAAACACCCGGGAAAAGCCGCATACCCAGGATAGTCTATTTATAATTGCACTAGTTCGCTACGACCTCCTGGGCACCCCTTAAAAAGAAAGTGGAATAATAAAACAAAAAAAAATTGGTGTCGCTTTCAAGGCAAAGCTAATAAAAATGATTTATTTTTCTACTACTGTATTTAATATAACAAAGTGCCTGGGAAACGTCACTTCCGATTAATTACAAAATGCCCTGAAAATATCCCTTTTCATTGATTATAAAATACCCTGGAAATATCCATTCTGATTAATTATAAAATACCCTAGAAATATCCCTTCTGATTAATCATAAAATATCCTGGAAATGTCCCTTCTGATTAATTATAACATGCCTTGGATATATCACTTATGATTAATTACAAGAATGCTCCGGAAAAGTAACTTATAATTAATTACAAAATACCCTAGAAATGTCCATTCTAATTAATTACAAAATGTCCTGTAAATATCCCTTCTGATAAATTATAAAATACCCTATAAACGTCCCTTCTGATTGATTATAAAATATCCTATAAACGCCCCCTCTGATTAATTATAAAATGCCCTGGAAATTGTCCTTTTGATTAATTATAAAATACCCTATAAACGTCCCTTCTGATCAATTACAAAATATCTTTGAAATGTCTCTCCTGGTTAATTATAAAAGGCTCTGGGAATGTCTCTACTGGTTAATTATAAAATGCCTTGGAAATAACCCTTCTAATTAATTATAAAATGCGCCGGAAATGTCCATTCTGATTAAATTGACAATAACACCCAACATTAGTCAACAGAAAAGGCCTAATTCTCCTCCACAACAATGCCCGACTGCACGTTGCTAAACAAACCCTGCAGAAATTGAACGAATTGAGTTCCCAAACTCTGCCTCATTCGCCATAACCTCCAGACCTTTCATCTACTGACTACAACTTTTTTAAGCATCCAGATATCTGTTTGTGTGGAAAATTCTTAAAAAACGTAAGCGATATCAAATACGCCGTTAAAAACTGTAAGAATTTTCTTGTCAAACTGATACTTGAGTGTACGGTAAATGATTCAGTAAGAAATTCGTAGTAATATAGGTCTTGGTGGTCCTTCCATTCTGCAGCCAGCTATGACATAATAGGATTGGCATGCCGTTAAAAAAATCTTGTAATGTACTCTGCTATGAGTGCAGGTCAGGCTCGGATAAAATGAGAAAAGCCTTTAAATACAGTGAAAATTACGGAATTAATCAGAAGAATTCTTTTAAGAACGGCTGTACAAATCTGATTATGTCGCAGGGAATTGGGCGGCAAAGGGAGATAATCAAAAGGTGCATTTCTCAATTAGAGGAAATAAATTAATTGATGAATCAAGGAGAATTTAATTTTCTTCGCCGCTCTATCTCTCTTTTTTTATTTACCTTCCTCGGTTTCTTTGTTCTCGCCATCTATCTATCTATCTATCTATCTATCTATCTATCTATCTATCTATCTATCTATCTATTCTTCGTATTTATCTTCTTTCTCTCTCTTTTAATTTCTCTCTATGTCCCTCGTTTTCTCTGTTCTCTCTATCTATCTCTCTCTACCTATCTATCTATTTTCCGTATTTATCTTCTTTCTCTCTCTTTTTCTCTTTCTATCTCACTCTTATTTTGACCTCGCTTTATATCTCTCTCAATATATATATATCTCAATATATATATATCTCAATATATATATATATATATATATATATATATATATTGAGATATATATGTCTCTATCTCTCTCGACACTATCTTTTTATGTCTTTCTATCTTTCTACGTCTCTTTTTCTACCTTTCTTTATTTTTGTGTCTCTCTCCATATATATATATATATATATATATATATATATATATATATATATATATATATATATGTTGTGTGTGTTGTGTGCATCTTTCTATATCTATTTTTCTCATCTTTTCTCCTCATACATCCTTTTTCTCGCTCCTACGGAAATAAATCGTAAAATTGCCAACTCATTAATGAAACAGCTGTAATGGAAACATCCAGGAAATAAAAGAAGGTTATAAAAAAGAAAACGTAAGTCTTTGAATTTTCACCAAAACTTAGCAATATATATATATATATATATATATATATATATATATATATATATATATATATATATATATATATATGTGTGTGTGTATATATATATACATGGTGTCCATAAAGTTCGTTGCACTTTAAAAAGTTTATAACTTTATTTATATTTGCGATAGAAATAATCTGTAGAAAATGTTATAAAGTCTCATGTATCTAGTTTTAAGTATAGTTATTGAATAATTTTTCACCACAAAATTTGTAACAAGTTTTAGACAAGTAAAAAATAAGTAAAAAATATTTGTTTTTGTTTTTCAGAATCAATTTGATCCCATCATGGCTTCAATTGAGGAAAAAGTAAACTGTGTCCTTTGGTTGGCTGAACTGAAATCTACTATTGCTGTACAAAGAAAGTTTAGAATTGAATACAATAAAAAAGCGCCTCATAGGAACACCATTGCTAAATGGATGAAAAAATTTAAAGAGACAGGCTCTTTCCATGATAAACCACGGTCTGGAAGGCCATGTGTCAGTTACGAAAGTGTTGCTTCCATAGAAGAATCCTTTACTGCAAGTCCAAGAAAGTCTGTAAGACGGGCATCATTGGAGCTCGGGCTGCAAAGATTCTGCGGGCAAAACTTCATATGAAAGCTTACAAAAGTCAATTACATCAATATTTGTTAGAAGAGGATTATTATGCACGGGTAACTTTGTGTCACCAGTTCAATGAAAAACTTTGCAATGATGATGCATTTGTGAGTAATTTACTGTTTTCTGATGAAGCAACATTTCAAATTAGTGGCATGGTCAACAGGCATAATTGCTGAATTTGGGGAACTGAAAACCCAAATGAAACTGTTGAACATGAAAGGGACTCTCTTAAAGTTAATGTGTGGTGTGCTTTGGGAATAAATCGAATCATATTTTTTGAAGATCGTGTTATTAAAAGTGACATACTACTTAGACATGTTACAGAATTACTTTATTCCGCCACTTGAACTATTAAACTTGAAAGATGATACAGTGCTTCAACAAGATGGAGCTCCTTGTCACATTGCTCGGCGTCTTAGACAGTTTCTAAATTAGGAATTTCCTAACAGATGGATCGCAAGGGATGGACCATTTCATTTGCCTCTACGTTCGCCAGATTTGACTCCATTAGATTTTTTATGGGGACATGTGAAAACAATAGTGTATGCAACCAAACCTAGTTCATTGGAAGATTTGAAAGCGAGAATAACTAATGTGATTTCAGGCATTACTATAAATCATTTGGCAAATGTTTTTCGTGAACTGCAAAATCGTATTACCCTTTGTAGTGCTAATGATGAAGGACATGTGGAAAGTTAAATAACATTTCAATAAAAGCTTAAAAAATATAGATTTACTCCTTTCAAATCCATTTTCCAGATTATTTCTATTGCAAATACAAATAAAGTTATATATTTTTTAAAGTGCACACGGACCTTATGGACACCCTGTATATATATATATATATATATATATATATATATATATATATATATATATATATATATATATATATGTAACTACTTCATTTACTCACCTAAAATTAATATACGAAAGTATAAATGTATGTGTAAACTTTAAGTATTTACTTCAACAGTGCTGAATACGTAGGTAGAGCTAGTTATGCCTGAAGAATCCTAGAGTGGATTAACGCGGAATATTCGGTGTAGCTTAATCGCCATATATATTTTATAACTTACTAACTAGCTCTACCTACGTATTGAACACTATTGAATAAATACTTAAAGTTTACGCATAAATTTCCGCGTTTCATCCACTTTTTCTAGGATTCTTCAGGCATAAGTATAAATATATAAATATATATATATATATATATACATTCCTTTCTCTCTCTCTTCACCTTTCTCTCCTATTTTTTTCTCTCTATCTAGCTCTCTCTCTCTCTCTCTCTTTGCTAAGAACCGACTCTAGGAAAGATTACTGCTTCGAGCAACATGTCCGCAACTGAAACTCATTTTAAATTTAAATTATCGTAAGCTACTTTCAGATTAGAAATGGTCTTGGGAGCCACCATAAGACTTGCAGACTGCGTGGGATCAAACGAATTATGACGTCATCGGATTGAGCTTAAAGGTTGATGACGATATTCATTAGTGCTCGGTTGTAAATGATTCTTTCATGTCTATTCTCAACCGTTCACTCGAAATAACCATAAGAAACTATTTATTTCGATCTTCAGCGTAAATTATTCATTTGACATGAATGCAATAAAGGATTAAATATGGATCTTTTATTTCAACTAATTCATTCCATGTGATTATTACGAATTATTTATTTTAGATAACTATTGCAAAATATGTGCTTATTATGTCATCGCTTATCAAGGCATGTGAGACACTCGAGGATAAGAATTAAAAAAAAATGTTAGTTGGACGTTGATTGCCGTCAGGAGAGAATTGGAAATAATGAGTGGAATGTAAAAAAACTGCTTAAAAATGCTTAATTTTCCGAGAGGAGAGTTAATATTTGTTTAGATTATACTTGAAGGTAAGTATACTCTTTTCGGTTGCGAAGCAGGCTGATAGTATCTTGTTCCACAGATGGTATACTCTATGAAAGAATTTCATTCATGAAAGTTCTGGTTGGGTTTTGTACAGAAAATTTGTGTGTGTGTGTGTGTGTGTGAGAGAGAGAGAGAAAGAGAGAGAGAGAGAGGAATGTTATTTGCTGCAGTTTTAGACGAGTTCTGGCTGTGAATGTTTGATAGGATGGGGAACAGGGATTGGATTTCAGTCGCACACCTACCATGAACGTAACAGTACAGTAGAGAGAAGTTGGCGGCATATCTTCTGTGTAAGAAGGTTGTAAGAAAGAGAATAAGACATCTCCTAGATTGCAAATTGATTTTTACTCTGTCAGGTCAAGATAGAGTGCTCCGAGCGGCACTTCCCAATATATTACAACAGTACTCCATCTTAATAGATGTATGGTTCTTATACAGGTATAATATGGCATCGAGAATTAGGTGTTTCTTGTGCAGTTAGAGTGATCCAATAATTTTTGCAGCAATCTTAACAATAGATTTGATGTAAGTTTTCCGTTTAGGGCATTTAAGATGACTATTTTACGTGGTTGTTATAAATGATTTATTCTAGAAATTGAACTAATAATTCAAGATTATCATTTTTAAATTTTCATTCTGAAGACAATTTTAAACAATTCCTTCAAAATAACATTTGACTCTTATAAAACCTTTTTTTCACATTATACGCTATTGTAACCAACTAATTCTAATTGACTATTGTGAATGATTCATTCAGATCACTATCAGTAATTTCTATGGTCTGTTCATAATACACAGCAACTATCAGTTCTGTAATCGGATCCAGTAGCATGATCATGGAGAGGAAATACTTCACAGTTTCGGCTCATATTCCTCTACTGCATCTCTGAAGTGGCAAACCCTCCTAACAAAAGGTCCTATTGGTACTGATTTAAGCTATTTTTTGTCCAACACTCGTCGTTTCTTGTTTAATTAGATCCAGCATGATATTTTCTATGCAGCTTCGTGCATGTCTACCGCAAAGTCTTTTTTTTTACTTCTGTGTTTGTACATCAAAAACGAGTTCGTAGTATGTTGATGTCACTCGGCATATTCTCAGGCTCCTTCAACCAAACGATAACATTCTATATTTTATCCCTTTTCCTAGCACTCCATCAGTAGATCACCGTATCGATCATAGTTTCCATTCTTCTTCAATTGTAAAATTATCTTCCTAGGGGGCAACCAACTTCAACATGATTCCAACCTTCTTTTCCTCTTTGGACAAGACATGATCTGGTCTTTGTTGCATAAGAAGCAGTGGGAATACAAAAGTATTCTGGAAGGCTACTGCCAAGTTCCATTTTCCTTTAACCTTTTTTTCATGCATGTCGTTGACTTTTTATCATGCATGTTGTTCCAGAGCTATGAAAGTTACTCACGGATAATTATGTGTGCAGTGCCCATACTGGCATCAAACTTTGCACTTATTGTCCCTATAGACATAGAACAGCTCTTATCCTTGACATACTTGTTGGGCCAATCAACTCTAATGTTCTTACTCCTCTCACACCAATCATCATTCCTCACGGACTCCCTGCCTTGTTAGAATCTCTTATCCGACTCAAGAACAGATGTTCAACTCATGATGATCCAAAAGCAGTCTGAAGCATTCCATATGTTTCTAGGCCATTTTATTTCATATCCTTCTTCTAAAGTGTCATTGGGTCTTGATTGCATTTTTGAAATTCATCAGCTATGACACTCATGCTTTGGTAGGGTGTATTCGCATTCCTGCTGTAGCTGTTCATTTGAACCATAAAATTTGTTGTGTAAGAAGCAGTGGTAATACAAGTTCCATTTAGCTTGTCATCTGTCATCGGTTGACTGTATCCTTGAGGGATTTTTTATCATGCATTCCGTTCCAGCTCTATGAAAGTTCATCTTCTTGATTTTCTCTATTTTTGGTAGTTCTCCTTCGTTAAACTTCTCTACTTCCCGATGTGATAGTTCTTTTTTTTTATCACGCCCAAGACTTGGATATGCCTCCATGTGTATCGGATTACTGCCAACTCACAGTGGGGCACAATACATTTGAGAATTTCTCTTCTCCCGCATCTACATTTATCATCATTGTCTACTTTCTGTCGCACGCGATCCACCGGGGAAGGAATTGCTTCATAGGTTGATTTTATTAGGAACGAGGTTCTTGTTCGCTCCCAAGTCCAGGTTTCTTTCTATCAGATCTTCCGGTTTAGCACATCCACTTCACATCGAACACAATGACCTTGTTGACAACATTTTGCTGTGTAAGAAGCAGGTGGAAAATTATATATATATATATATATATATATATATATATATATATATATATAAACGATTATGGTAAAATTTAAATAACTATTGTACACAATTCTGGGTGGCTATTGCAGAGAAATAGTTTCAGATATCATTGGAAGTAAATTTCTCCACATTTAGTTAACAAGAGACATAATAATAATCATTAGTTTTTATTGTTATTATTGTTATTATGTATGCAGTCGTTACGCAATGTCGGTTGTAAACTATGATAGAGAGTATTCGGTTATAAATCACACACAGACTTTGTCTTTCTTTCTAATTAGATCAGCTAGTGACGGTAATGCTCTGATTAGCGAACAGTCGAGAATGTGGAATCGCTTTTGATTTACAATTACTTCCAAGCCCATTCTAATTTGTTTTAATGAGTAAAATAACATGTCTCCATTGTAACAGTTTTTTTAGCTGGATAAGTACTTTTTCAGAACAAAAAAAACAAGAAAAATAAAATGTTCTATTCAATAACAGTAATGAAAGAAAAAAAATAAAAATAGGCTAGTCTGAATCAAGTATCGATATGTCAGACAGATTGCTGTTTAAGTCTAACTTTGAAAATCTAATAAGATGATTTTTATATGCTAGATAAATCGGGGGTTTGGATATTTGGTCAAATATTATTTATCAAACCTTGCATAGAGTACTGTTGTCATATTTGGGCTGCTCAATCGCTGTTACATTTGAGAGCTCTTGATATATTGCAGAAATATAGTAGCAATTAAATTGTATCCACTCTTTCTTTTCTCTCTCTCACAGACGCTAGTCTCAGTCTTTCCTATAAAAAAGCTATGATGGCATATTCGACACATTAATCCATCGATTCACTGTTTTGATATCTCATTGTAATACAACTTTGTATTCCAGTAACAACTTTCCAAGAACTGTAAGCTTTTACCACTCTTTTCCCACTGACTGTTTTCCTCCTATTTATAGTCTTGGTCTTCTTAACACTAGGGTCGATATACATTTCTCTTTGGAATCATTATCTCTAGAGTGTGTTAGCTCCTTACATCAAGTAGCTTCACGCCTTGTCTGGAGCGATTTCCATAAGTAAATTTGTTTTTGAGCTTGACGATGTAAAAACGAGAAGAAAATGCATCGAATCGGCTAGCCAAAGTTTTAATTGGAGTGAATGGATGCACAGTGTTTCTATCTTCTTATTTACAACTCTGAGGGAATTGGCAGAAATCAATATTGATATTTAGCTTAGAAATAGAATAAATAACGTATTGTCAAATAAAATAACGAAGAAACACACAAGAAAGTTAAAATCTTTATATCAAGTTAAGTATGTGTATTTGTGCATATATTTCTATGTATAAGATTAACTCCTAAACTAATTAACCGATTATTGGCAATTTTGGAACACAGTTATTAAGTCTACGGCTGCGTAATGTGGGCTATATTTAGTTTTATGAAAAGTGATCAAAAAGGGAATGCAAGCCATTCATAAAAATTCAGATACGTTTAATTTGATGTAAAATTCGAACAATTAGTACTAGACATTAATTAATAAATATTCCACAAATTCCAGTTTCTTTGGAGCATTACAAAAAGTTTTTGTGACGGGGCATAATAGGAGCACAAACTCCTATTTAAAATTATTTGGATTAATCGGACTACTGTTCTCATCTTGAGTGTCATTTTCACAACGTCTCGCTCGATATAACCTCCGATTTTCTTCAGGTGTATCTTGTCGAAGTCGGTAATGTTCGTCGAATTCAGGATTTTTTTTAATTTAACAATTAATAACTTTTTTTTACCTTTAATAATAGATGATATAGTTAAAAAATTATATATATATATATATATATATATATATATATATATATATATATATATATATATATATACATAATCCAAGATTGTAAAACTAAAGTATATTATAAATATTAAAGAATAAATATTTATAAAGAAATCTCAACCAGATGTAAAAGCTCGATAAACCCAAATAGGAGATAGAGCTTATAATAAGAGCAAATAGTTAATAAAACATGTTAAAAGGCACTTTTAAAAAGAGTTAAAAACATTTAATTTGAAAAGGAAACACTAAATCGGTGGACTATTCACTTATTTAGTGTTTTCTTTTCAAATTAAATATCTTTTTAACTCTTTTTCAAAGTGCTTTTTAACATGTTTTATTAACTGTTTGCTCTTATCTCTCTCTCTCTCTCTCTCTCTCTCTCTCTCTCTCTCTCTATATATATATATATATATATATATACACATATATATATATATATATATATATATATATATATATATATATATACAGTAATACAGATAGGAATACGTAGTAATAATAATTAGTAATAAATAGTGATATTTACAATTGGGAAACACATAGGTGTAAGGCTACCGCAGTTCGTACTATATCTGTCTGCAAGAAGTCATGGTACAGTTGTTAGAATACTTGGAAAAATCAATTGTAAAATTGATATTCTCTTTAGGATTGAAGGCTCAATTCGACTGAAAAATACAATTGCGAATTACTTAGTCACAAATATGACGGAACGAGAGCATACTATCTCCATGAAGTAAATAAAAGGATCCGTTCGAAACTTTTGTCCAAATTCCTGAGTCTGATGGAAATATCCCCAAGTTCGTCAGAAACATTCCCAAGTTCGACAAGATACACATGACGAAGGTCGGTTGTTACATCGATCGAAACTTTATGAAAAATCACACTCAAGATGAGAGTAGCAGTCTGATGAATCCAAATAATACGAATAACCAATCCTCGTTGCATGCTAATCAATATTCTATAAATTTCAAGTTCTTCTTACGACCCCTTAAGCTTAAGTATCAAATTTTTGACATATCCTAGAATTAAAATAATTTAGTGGAGTTTGATTAAAATTGGAACAAGTATGCTGGGCTGATATCATTATATCTTGATCTTACTGATTGTGAGCGGACATAAAATTTGTACAAGAATATTCTGTTATTTTTAATTTTATTTTTTTTACATGGAAATCACCACTTAACAAGGCCCAAGGACCACTCGAGGATAGGGGTTAATAGGTATACATTATCATTGTAGTTTTAGCGTAGTAAACGTTAGTGGGAATTTTGTAACTTGAATTACTTAGGGGGACGGTTCAATAAGTAGTTATTTACGTTGGACTTAAAAATAATCAGATTGTAGTCAGCTGGAAAGCAGGCAACCGGTATAGATTTCCACAGGCGACCAGTTCTAAGAAAGAAGCCCTGTTCATTGAATCTACATTTAGATATAGTTTACCTATCCTGGGACAGGTATTCTTCAAGATCTGAGTAAGACAAAGATAGAATATGAAATGTCTTTTAAAAATCAATTAAGCTAAAAAGGGGAGGAAAAAAAGGAAAAGAAATCAGATAGACCAGATAGAGCATTTATTATGTTGAAGGTATTGTCCGTCTAAATGTTACCACTTAGAAAGATACAATCTGTTAACGTATCCGACATGACTGATGGGCTCTCCTCCAGCTCATTTTTAACGTTTTTGGTTTTATTGTTGTTGTTGTTTTGTTTTTTTAAAAAAAGATGTCTGTTATAAATTTGTAAAAGCTTTTCAGTGCTTTAAGATCGTGCAATGGAGAAGTAAAACAATTAGAATGAAGGGGAGGTAACTGCTACGCACACGCGACTCATTTACAGACGACCCTACGTTTTGGAAATAAAGGTCAAACTTAATGCCCCTTCTTTGTCCATCGTCAATATACTTTGTTTCTAATTACTTTCTCTGGTGCTTCTATCGTTGTGTATATTACGAAATATTTTTGTCTTTAATTTAAAAGAGCGACATGAAAGGTGGAGATAATTAAAACTTTGAGACGGATGGGATGGGGGGATACAACAGGGAATAGCTTCAGAAGGTGCGTTAAAATTAAACCGATTTCGCGAAATAAAAAAAAACAACAACAAATAATAAATAAACCAGTTATAATATAAAAGAATGAGGCAATTGAAATGAAGTAAAGTCTAATCGAACGAAGTACGTAAAAAAAAACTCTACAGTATTGTTTGCGTCCACATTTGTAGAAATCAGATTTGACGAGTTTTATTTGAATATGTTTTGTTTGATTATCTTCCCCTTTTATTACCCCCTCTATCAAAAACAGCTTGAAATTATCTCCCCTTATATGTCACGCTTTTAAATTAAAAGGAAAAAATTCATAGGTACGCAACGATGCGAAAGCACCCTTTATTCGTCTATCTAAATATTGTGTTCTTTTTTAACACTCTATTTTCTTTCATCGATTATGTCGTTTTTTTTTTAAATATTCATTTACTTTGTTTCTTCTTTATCTTTTAATTGTCTTCTATATGTTCACTCCTTGTCGTTTCTTTCCTTTTTTTTGTTCTGTTTCTCTTTTTTTTTATTTCACATCTCTATATGTCACTGGGTGCGTTGTAAGATTTTTTCTTCTTCATGCTCTATCTGCTGCTGAATATTTCTCACAGCCCTTTGTCAAATATCCTTCTTTTTCATACAATTCCTCCTCCTCCTATTCCTCCTCATCTTCTTCATTTCTTCTTCTTCTTCTTCTTCTTCTTCTTCTTCTTCTTTCTGTATAAACGATTTTTCTATAAATCGTTTAACCATTTGCTGTATATATATATATATATATGTATATATATATATGTATATATATATGTATATATATATATGTATATATATATATGTACATATATATATATGTATATATATATGTATATATACATATATATATGTACATATATATACATATATATATATATATATATATATATATATATATACATATATATATATATGTAGATGTAGTTTGAAGTTACTATTACTAAACACTAGAAGACCGAAACATGCACATGACTATGTACAACAAATCACTGCTTATGTAAAGACAAATTGAATATATATATATATGATTGCAAACGTCTCGTCAGACGAGTGCCATTCCCTCAGACACTTTATGTCCATGAGCCCAGAAATGACTTCTTTTTTTTCTTAGTCCTACTGGCGAATTCACACGCTCACGCAGGCATGATACTGAAGACGGTCATTGAGATCAATCATTACATGTTTCCAGCATTTCAAGCCTTCATGCGTCATAACTTTTCCATCGCCACAGGACCATTTTTATAGACAAATGCCTGAGGGAGTATCTATACACAGGTGATGTTACAGAGCCTTAGCTTCGTACGAAAGCTAAGTCTCTCTCTCGGTTCAAAATGTTGAGATTCAGCAACAAGCAAGAGCAAGATAGCCAGCAACAAGTTAAACTTCAGACCAGCTTAATGCGGGTACTGGTCTCCCGCTTTATGTTTTTTTTTAAATCAGAGATTTGCTTCTCCTAGAAAGGTTGCCTTCACCACGGCTTATGGGAGCCCTCTCCACCCCAACACACCTAGTGCTAGTTGGCCGTTGACTCCGAAAAAGTTTTCATTCGCCCTTTGGAAGGTCTTGTTTTTAATCCTTCAGGGAGACTAGCAACCCTCCTCACCAAACAAGTCTGGTGGGGGAACCAGTTTAGTCGCCGGTGACCCGACCATGAGGCAGGTAGTACTGGGTTACATGGTGCCAGTAGCATATGACATGACCTGACACAATATATATATATATATATATATATATATATATATATATATATATATATATATATATACTAGCAGGTCCCGGATACCGGCGTTGATCTTTGACGTTGGAATTTATATGTAGTGTCTGCAGTTGCAAATCTATGTATATATGACACAAAGCAAGAACAACTAAGCTCCCCACCGCCGAAAACGAAATAATCTTTGATAAACTCGTGCATTATCGTATGCGAGTCTCGTAAATTATTGACTATTGATAAACAGCTAAAAAATATGAACACAGAACACAGGTAAATCACGGCGGGTTCTAGTGGTAATCATTCACGGTTCAAGAAAACTGCGAGCACTGATGGCAGTGGTCAAAACGAAAACATCTGGATTCTACTGTCTTGCATTGTCTGACTGTGACAGTTAGCGAAATCCACTTGTTGCCATATTTGGAGAGTAGATATTGTTTTAGGGCGGTTATTGATTTTACAACTATCACTGTCGGTGCATGACGGTCAGTGTCGATCACTGTCATCCAGCGGCGTGCACTGTCATATAGTGGCGGTTATGACTGTTATCTGTAGTAATTAACTATATTTTACTATTAATTGATAGCATCAGCGAGCACTCCCAGTTATTGCTGTATTGAGGCGGCTATTTGTGAGCACTATTTGCATTAACAACATTTTAGCACAAGTGTTGGTAAATAGCTGCCATGATCGATGTAGAGTTCGCTGCATTGGTGTAGATGTTATATTGCAATATTTGTTTTGTAAGTATGCTGAACATGGACCATGCCATATTTTACATACTGTACTTATACTGTATACGGTAGATATTGTTAACTTAATTGTTAAGTGCATCCCATGTTAAAACTGGGCCAATAAATAATAAGGTTAGTATTTCAGCACGGTCCGTACTTTGCATAATACATCCGAAAAATGGTGAGAACCTAAATGTGATTCGGCATGTTTATTTATTCATGATTTGTAAAGGTATATGGTCTCTAAAAATGAATTATAAAATTTTTCTGAGATATTTCTTGATACGCCTAATTACGTTCCGTTAATGGAGGTGAGCACCTGCGCAAGCTATGGCGTCAATCTATGCCTAGAGTACGTTATGTTTGTATGTTTTGAGATAATCAAAAGGAATTTTGAAGCATTTAATCTGGGAAATCGTAAGTTATACATGAAAAAAAAAATTATATCAATACCCATTCGGAAAAATCGAAAATAATTTTGAATCGTTTAAACTGGCGAATCGAAAGTTGTATTTGAGTAAAAAAAAAAACGCTTTATTCAATTAATAACGTGTCCCGTAAACGTCCTGCGAGAAATTAAGTATACGTTTTACGTATGAAGGGAAGGAGAAGAAGAAGAAGAAGAAGATGATGAAGAAGAAGAACAAAAGAAGAAGAAGAAGAAGAAAATAACTAAGATAAAAAAGAAATACATGATAGAAACAAAGAATAGGAATTTACCGATGCAAGGATCATTAAACAAAACAGCATCTGTGTTTACATACAGCCGTTGAAGAAAGACTGAACAGCAAAGAAAACAAACAAGACTGTGAAGAGTACACACAGACGAAAAAAACGAAGAAGTAGAAGAAGAAGAAGAAGAAAAAGATGAAAAAGAAGAAGAAGGAGAAAATAGCGTATCCCTTCCACAACCGTACGCATCCTTTAATAAATACTATGATGTAAATAATCTGATAGTCAATGTCGTATGGCGGTTTAATTTACGCCATCTTGTTTTGTTTTTAACTTTTCAAAAAGAATAACGGAAACTGATATCGCCTTAATCTGAGAAATACATGCAAACAGTCAATGGGGTTTAATGCACTTTTCAAAAAGAGCATTCATTATTTCACGTATTAAAAACGAAAAAGCTAATGTCAAATATATATACAGATGATCCCAAATGGAGTCGGTGAAGTAGTAAAATCTGCGGGCAATGTAGAGAACTTCCCAAATGGAAGAATTAGAGTAGAAAATTATTAGGGAGAAATGTTCTGCTACCTCCGGTAATTAAGACGTAGTTTATATTTTATTATAATGGATGAATCCGACGGCAAATGTGTGCAAAACCTACATAAGATAATTGCTAGTAATCTGATTATAATGAATTCATATGTAGCGTCTCCAGTTGCAAATATATAATGCTTATATATATATATATATATATATATATATATATATATATATATATATATATATATATAATAAAAGAGGCGCAGTTTTCCCCTCTGGACCAAAATAGCGTAGGTTTACGACAACAGATGGCACATACAACTTTATTATGTTTACACTATTAGCCATTACCTTATTTAACTATAAAACGACATTTTAGACACGTTAATTTGTAATATTAAAACATTACGTTTATTCCTAAGCGCGGCATCATCATCGTCATCATCTACAGAGGAAGTAGTTGCAATTTTACCCCTTATTTCATAAGCCCTCTTACGACCTCATTATTCACCGCGTGAATTTATTCTATTTTCCACTTTCCTGTGTCTACACCGTCATTAACTTGCTATTGAATTCATACACATCTCATACCCTTACCACTTGTCATCTACAGAAGTAATGAAGTCTTCCTTTGCGTATGCACTGGCAGTCGATTGTCTGAACTATAAGCATTCCTACATTCCAGATTAACGGTATAACCCTCAAAACCGAACGCTCACTTGCATTTAAACATGCCCGCTTCCGATTACATACTTACGAAAGAGAAACCTTGCTTCTTACTTATCGCATTAGATTTACATATTGAAAAAAAATGTGCGTGTGTGTGTGTGCCATTAAACTAATAGGCCGCATAAATTTACGCACGCTGGTGCTTCTGTTTACACGCACACATGTGCGAGTGCGTGTGAGTTTGTTTTTGTTTATGTACCTACACACATGTGAGCGTGCGTGTTTTTTCTTTTGCTTGCATGCATCTGTGTTTGTATACGTGTGTTTTTATGTAGATGTGTGCGGGTGTGTCCGTGTGTGTGTTTATGTGTGTGTGCGTGCATGTGTATGTTTGTGTTCCTGTGTATGTACGTTTTTCTTCTCGTGTGTGTGTGTGTGATAAAACTATTAAGCAGCGTAAACTTAAACACGCGTGTGTTGGTGTTTATTGAAATATTTTGATTTTTAATGAGTATTTTAAAAACTTTAATTCATTATAATTTAAGACATCTTTTAAAGTAGTACTGGCGAATGGTCCTTAAACAACTCAACGCGCCAGAAAAAAAAATGAAAGAAAACAAACTTTGAGTATTTTGTTAAATTTTATTTTTTACAAATATTGAGTATTTTCTTAAAATTTGTTTAAAATTTTGTTATAAAAATTTTAATTTAATGTAATAAAAATATTTAAACCAAATGGTTAAGTTTGTGATTAAATAAATTAAAACTGGTGAATGGTGCGTAAAAAAACTCAACGTGCACGGAAAATTAAAGATAACAAACATAACAATTTAATAAAAAAAATATCGTAAAACGCACGAAAAAATGAAAAAAAAAGTAAATAAACAAAATTGATTTAAGTTAAAGAAAAATTATTTAAGTAAACAAATATAGTAAATAGAACAGACGAAAGTGTTAACATCTGCGCACTTATCTCGCAAGGAAACGTCGTTATTATGTCTTTAAGCAAAAAATGCGTGTGATCAGGTTCCACTTTCCACTAGTCTCTTACAGTACCTTTTAAAGTACACGCGAAAACATTCATAATTATAAAATTATTCAAAACTGCAGAAATACAGCAGAAATGCAACTGAAAAAATATTCAAACTGTCCTTTGGAATACAAATGAAGTAGTGCTTATACACTTATATTAACTTGCTTTTTTTTATAGTATTTTCATGTTAAATTCAAGTATTACGACATCTTTCTGTTTAGTCAATTGTTAGATGAAAGTGCAAAAAAACTGAAAATAAAATGATTTTCGGTAAAACTTGCGGAGAATACTGTTTTACGGTTGTCATATTCGACATCTAAATTTTTATAGGTTTTTGGGGTATGTTGACAAGATTGAAGGTGTCTATTCAGGAAGTTGGGGTGTTTATTCGTTAGATGCGTACCCGAAAACCTAGAAGAGTCGACATTTACAATGTGAACGGCGAGTTGAACTTGTAAAAAAATAGCAAAATGGTTTAAAATTAAATTATTTTGTTTTAATCCATAATAAGCGACAATTAGAAAACTTTTTCACATATAAACAGAAAAAACACCTCACAAATAAACAGACAAACAACTTCTCGAATCACGGATATTATACTTTTTTTTACATAGAAATCACCACATATCAAGACCCAAATACCATTCGAGGATAAGGGTTTAGAGTGTAAAGTAGTCAATTGAACAATATAGTAATTGTTAGTGATGGAAATTCGATAAATTTCTTAACTTAAGTGGAACGGCTCATCAAGAACTTGTTTACGTTTGATTTGAAGACAATCAGATTGTAGTCAGCTGGAAAGCAGGAAAAAGGAAGACAATTCCACAGGCGTGCAATTCTTAGAAAGAAGCTTCGTTCATGGAATCTACGTTTAGGTTTGGCCACAGATAAAGAGTGGGGGGAATTATTGATAGTGTTTTCAGCGAGGAGAGTGTTTCTTGTGAAAGTTCGGCGAAGGGGGACCATAGATTGAAGCTCAGTCGAGCACTTGCTTTGAAAATAAGGATAAAGCAGAGACAAACTCGCAACATCTCTTCTGTGAGATAGAGGTTGCAGAGAAGAGAAAAGGACATCTCCTACGAGGCTGCGAAGTCTATTTTGAACTCTATCAAGGAAGGACAAGTCCTTTCCTGAGCTCCTGCCCAAATGTGGCAACAGTACTCCATCCTTGAATGTACCTGGCTCTTATATAGATAGCGAATTGCATCAGTAGTGAGATATCTACTGGATCGATAGAAGGATCCCACCATTTTTCCAGCGGCCTTGGCAACAGATTTAATGTACGTGTTCCATTTCAGATCAGGAGTAAAGGTCAAACCCAGAAGCTTGTAAAAACATGAGGCCTCCCCAAGACGAGAGCCATTCATTTCAATTGATGCCAGATGGGGATAAAAACGTTGATGATGTAAAGATAGAAGCTTGGTTTTAGATGCATTAAAAGTAACAAGCCACTCCTTCCCCCACTGAACCACGTGCTCAAGATCAGAGGAGAGAGAATCGGAGAGAACTTGGTCGTTTACGGTCTTAGATGTGCTACCATAGATGGTAGTGTCATCAGCATAAATGTCTACGAATGATGTAAGGGTGTGACTTGAAAGATCATTAATGTGGATCAGGAAGAGAGTTGGGCCCAGGATGGATCCCTGAAGGACTCCAGCATTAATACTGTGAGCCTCTGATTTCTGCCCATCAACTACTACTCTTATGAACCTATCAGAGAGGAATTATTTAATAATTGAGAAGACATTTTCAGTTATACTGTAGCTGGAGATCTTGTGAAGTAAACCTTTATATCATACCTTATCTAAGGCCTTTGATATGTCAAGAGTAATTGACCCAGAAATGTTGCTTCTGTCGAGCGATTCACTAATCCTATGAGATATAACTCTAAGCACATCTGCTGTAGATCTGTCAGAACGGAAACCATATTGCATGTCACTAAGAACGTTGTTTTTGCTAAGATGGTTGATTACTTCTCTATTTTACACAGATTCCAGCAACTTACTCATGACGTACAGGTGACTTATACGTCTGTACTGAGAGGAAGATGAGCTTTTCCATAACTTTACTTTTCCATACATTTCCATAACTAAACAATGAACAGATTCTTATCTCTACTGGTTTCTTTTATTATATCATAATTTTAGAATATGTCTATATATCTATAAAAGTGAAAGTGTCTGTCTGTCTGTGTGTGTACCTGTGTGTCTGTGTGTGTACATTTCCCTATGCAATAACTCTGTCAATTTTTTGTCTGCAGACTCGAAATTTGATATACAGGGCACTGAGATTTGGGAAAATCGATGTGATCGGTTTTCGGCCAGAAATTTTGCGATTAGGGGGTCAAAGTTCAACCTTTGAGAACTCTACCAAACTCCTCCGACAATTTTCGGTAAAAACACTCGGAATTTTATATATAGGTTCCTTGGACATGGGTCTAACTTAATAAATTGATCTGAGCCCAAAAAATAAATTTTAAGGGGTCATAATAGGGGTCAAGGTTAAAAACATTGACCACTTTTTTTTTTTTGCTCAACATACATCTCCAAATCCCCGGGCAGCGCCGGGCACCCATGCTAGTTTTTTTTTATATTCATGATTTAATCCCCTCCTTTTTTTCTTGAATGCTTGAAATGGATTATAACAATAAAAAAAACATCTTTACATTGTTTTATCTTAAATTGTAAGTTTTTCACCGGTGTTATTTTTTTTACTATTTTTTTGTAAGGAAACATTGAAGACAAATTTGGCATTGTACATTTTAATTTTATAGCCGTGTTTGCTATCGTCACAATTTATTGTTAAATGTACATGTTCAATCGTGTTTTAACTTAGATTAGATATTGCTTAGTTAAAATTCGGTAACGAGTTACAGTACCCAAAATCCGAGCACACAAACTGAAACAATGGTTTTTGAGGACACAATCACGAAAAGGCACTGATTTATTTATTTAATACTTGTATTTGGAATGGGACGTTTAAAATCCGAAATAAAAATGAAAAGTTCTGATTTCTGTTTATTTGTGATAAAGTTTTATTTGTAAAATAAAAGAAATTATTTTTTAGTTAAGACTCTTATCTTATATTATTCCTTTGTTTAATTGTGAATACCCGCTTTATTCCATTTTTGCTAGATATATGGTTACAGAGAATTCATAATAAAACATAATCATGAAGGAAGGAAGGATGAGAGAGAGAAAGTGAGACAGAGAGAGAGAAAGAGAAAGACAGAAACTTGACCTCATTAGCAGATAGCCTACTGTTAATTTTAAAAATTATTTTTAGTATATAATAGTTTAAATTAAAGTTTAAAACGCAAAAGTCAAATATCATATTTCAATTGTGATTTAAGCAAAAACATTCAATACAGACGCGCCCCTGTAACATCAAAGAGCCTACTGTTTATTTTATATGTTTGGCCTTTCAGCTTGTGTTGTAATAACACTTCTCAAATGCACTTGTGATGTTAGTGTGTGTAAGGTATTAACTTTGGTCAAAATCGCATGATCCTTTCTCCGTCAGATTATTTTGATTTTCAATTAAAAAACCTATCTAAGAACACTGTCAGGCACATTTCATTAAAATAGACCCGGCTGTTTTCGAATCCGTAGGGAACGAACTTACGCACATACATACACAGACATACAACGTTCCTTATATATATATATATATATATATATATATATATATATATATATATATATATATATATAAAATGAAAATTACAATTGAATTTACCAAAATGATCCAAGATGGTAAAATTAAAGTAAATTATAAATATTAAAGAATTAATATTTATAAACTTATCTCAGCCAGATATAAAAGCTCGATAATACCAAATAGGAAATAGAGCTTATAATATGAGCAAACAGTTAATGAAATATGTTAAAAAACACTTTGAAATGAGTTAAAAACATTTAATTTTAAAAGGAATATATATATATATATATATATATATACATACACACACACACACACACACACACATATATATATATATATATATATATATATATATATATATATATATATATATAAGGATAACAGATGCATGCAAATATGTTTTTACATTTTTCAAAAAGCTACACAAGGAAACACAAATATAGAGACGGTTATTCTTATTGCTGAAAAGGCAGAGTACTACATTTCCAAATAATGAAAACATTAAAGGAAAATATATTTATTTTCTAACCCATTCATTCTTATTCATTAACTAAAACATAACAAAAATAGCATATACTATATAAATCTCAAACGTCTGTTGGTTTGTGTGTTTGTGTGTTCGTATGTCTACTAAAAACCTTTGTCAGCCGCATCGGACCGAGTCGAAACCAGCACCATCTGAAAGAGCGATCCCTCAGATGCATTATCTCGTTCAACTTGACCATTTTTGCAAGGGGAAGGGGGTCACTTTTTACGATATCATTTTCGCAAGTCGCGCACACGTAGCAAATTGAAAGTATGTTTAACAACGTAATATAAATGGGTCATGACGTCATGCCGTCGTGATCCGGTGGGCGAAAGCGTTTGCCAGTAACGTTTTTCCCTTCTTTCCTGTTTCATGTTCGAGCCTGCCTACCGCGGCTATTTTTTTTTTTTTTTGCTGTCGCACGGGCCCCTGCTGCTATTTAGATGGAAAGAAAAGTTGTTTTGATTCATTTTTTTTAGGGAGGGGACAGCGCACGGGCTGGTGCAGAAGTTGTCATCTACTTCTTCCGTTCTTTCTTATGGGCTTGCTCAAGATCCTTAGTATAGTAGCTGTGTCCGAACCGCACTTTATGTCCACCTGAGCAATGCCGGGTATCCATGCTGGTTGAAAAATAAAGCAGAAAGAAATATTCAATTTACCACAAAATCCTACCACTACTACTCCTACTACTAATACTACTAATAATAATGCTGAGCTATACAATAGACGGTAATGTTGAAAACATATGAAATCTTAAGCAAAACTCTCAAATGCGGAAACCATCACACATAAACTACAAACATTAACTATCAACAGAAGTAAATAAATAAATAAATAAATAAAGAGGGAAGGTACGCCACATTCACCGAAGGAACTGAAACCGCAAAAAAAAAAAAAAATCTTCTAAACTGCCCACCAACCCGTCCCCTTAAAATGCATCAGTTTTAGTTAATATTACACACAAAAAAAAAAAAACGTGAAGGATCAAGGAGTGTGAAAAAGCACTAACGAGTCCTCCACTAGATAATTGCAAAGAATACGAGGACCTTGGTGAGGTTTATTGCCACCCAAATTCCAGTGAAGATCAATAGTCGTTGCCAGCAGGAAATCAATGCTAATTCGGTTATCAAAAAAAGTGAAGAGTACTGGAAATCTGGAATGACTTGTTGTCACCCAGATTCGAGGGAACTTTTAGAAATTGACTTCCAAGCTAACCTATCTCCGACCAGGTTTTTATTTATCCCTCTTTCTTTCAAATCAGTCTTTTTTATATTATTTTAACTCATCGAACTACTGTTCTCATCTTGAGTATACTTTTCACAACGTTTCGATACATGCAACATTTGACCTTCTTCAGGTGTATCCTCTTGAACTCAGGAATGTTTCTGTTGAACTCTGGTATTTTAATGGCATTTCTAACAGAACCCTTTATTTACTTCACGCGGTTAGCATGCTCTCATATCGTCAGACATGGCTGGATAGAGGTTCTAAGTAATTTGCAAATGTTTTTTTCGGTTGCCCATAATGAGAATTGAACACGCAACCTTCAGGAGAATATTACTTTTATAATTAATTTTTTTCCAAGTACTGTAACCACTGCGCTACAGGTCCCTTTGGAAAATCACGCACAAGTCTGAAGAATCCAAATAATACGAATAACCAATCCTCATCTCAAAAAATCAGAAACTTAACAGTCTTTTTCACTTCCTTGACATTTTCCTGCAAGCTGACCCTGCTATCTCAACTGTTCTGCATCTACTAAGCCAAGCGTTCTGATCTAATCTTTCAATGTGACATAACTAACAAGGTCTCTAGTTCTGCATACGTCTCTTTATACTCTTCAAATACGATCTTCCTTTGAAGCCATCAGATCTAAGCCTGTCTTTAAGACTTGCGCGGCATATTCGTCATATCATTATCCGAACATTTCCTTTTATGCAGCGCTTACCACGAATAAACCTTATGGCAAATATATGCAAAACACTTTAAAAATTATTTTTTTATTTATTTTGTGACACTTCGCAAAAAAATGAATGCACAAATTCTGAAGTTTCAGCTTAAAAAGATTCCAAATAAATAAATTAATAAATAACACCATTCAGTACGTACTTAACAATGGAACACCAGTTAAGATCACAAAATTGGATTTATAATACCATAACATCCAACCTTAATCCCTTTGGGACCCGTGGCGAAGTAGATAGAGGCGTTGAGCCTCTACGCTTCCAGGTGAGCATTGACTGAAGATAGCGGTTAAATCTTTTCCAAGAAGGCCAGATGATCAGTTAGCCAAAACGTGGTGAGACGACAACAACTATGGAAGGCAGTATTTACAGGAGATAAATTACGAGACTCAGCATTCCTATCCCGTCGCCTTAATCACCTGAAGAAGGCCAGAGGATGAGTTGGCCGAAATATGGTGAAACAACAACAACAACAACAACAACAACTATGAAATGAGTATAATAGTCCGCAAAAAGAATGAATGTATTTTTAAAAATATTTGAACGTCGCAAAAAGAAATAATTAAATTTACCCTAACGTTTATTTAATGAGCATTCTGGGTAATTTATTTTCGATTGAGCAACCCGTCCCCTTCCATCTCATCGAACACACACTTTTATTTTGCGATGCCGTGTTTGCTTATCATATAATCTTTCTAAGGTTTGCTCCACTGAAAAATTTTCAAAATCGACATTAAAGCAAACTCGGTATCCTCAATGGATTAAGTTTGAATGTATTTTTATTCGCCTAGAGAAAACACAATATGATTATTCCATATTGTTAGCTGTACACATAAAACCATAAATTATCTTCTAATTAAGCTTGCAGAAGCCACCACTGCCTCCTAATAAAAAAAAATTAAGCAATAAAAATGTTACTAACATTTTTATTCGTGTTATGTTATTTTAATAGTCGACAAGGGAGGCTGGATTTTTCGGAGAGATTCAACATTTTATTGCTTAAATTGATTTTGATAAGCAGAGTCTACAGTTCTCGCCATTAAATAAATTCTTATGAGTAAATGTAAACTTTGTTAGCAAACTGCTATATATTGCCAGTAGAACCATGTTCTAATCGAATAAGCTTTCTGTTTTTTTTTTCCTTTTCAATATCTGCATGTCAGCGTAGGATGTACAGAATATTAACATTTGGCAATATAGCAGAGAGATAACTGCCGAAATCGTTTAAAGACACTACATTTATGAGAACATTATTTATTTCTGTTTCTTTTTTTTTCATGTGAGAAAGTAAATTGGTTGGCTGCCAAGTTACATCTGAGTATTTTTAATATTGTAAATTTCAAAATATATGATGTCAAAATATATGATTCAAAAGCATCAGTGCATAAACAAGTAGGGAAAAAAAGTACGATTTGAGGAATTTCAATAATGCAAAACTGCCTAAAATGAGCCCAAGTGTACATTCGGAAAACAGAGAGGGAATTTCTAGGCTTTCCGGCATCTACGGACCCAAACAGTGAAGGAGTGGGATTTTGCCGTCTGTCAGGTTAGTCGGGAGTATGTACGCCGAGGTAGCACAAGTGCTACGAGTTCATCTGAGTACATTCCATTAAATCTATACTCCTATAAATGTGTTTTGATATAAATAATAAATTTTTTACTATCTATTTTTAAAAACTACAACTTTATTATATATGGATACTTGTAACTATTTTTATGCAGGTATTCTACACGATTTGTACGTGCGAAATATTTGTGTAAAAAGCTTATAGTAAGCACAAACCTTTTTCTATATATATTTATGTATGCGTATATATATATATATTTGTTTAAAAAATTGTCTACCAAACTCCTTTGTCAGATTTTGGTTTACAGACATGAAACGTCATATATAGGGTATTCAAACCCACGCGAAACTTTATATTTGGCTATCATGTTTCACTTGTGATCTAAATAGAAGCGTTCATTTCGAATGCGCCCCTGTCGTATCAAAGAACTTACTGTTTATTTCATATGTAGGGCCTTTCGGCTTGTGTGGTAACAAAACTTCTCAAATGCACTTGTGATGTTAGGCTGTGTAAGGTGTTAACTTTTGTCAAAATCGCATGTTTCTTCTTCCATCAGATTATTTTGATTGCCGATTATAAAACCTATCTAAGAACACTGTCAGGCACATTTGATAAAAATCGTCCCTGCTATTTTCGAGTCCATAGGAAACAAACTGATACACACACACAGACGCACACACACAGAGAAAGTTCATTTTATATGATAGTATATATATATATATATATATATATATATATATATATATATATATATATATATAGTCTTTGAAGTTTTTAACCTTTTAAACTACACAAAAAAATGAAAAAAATATTTTTATCATTCGTTAGAAAACCATCTAGTCAGTAAGTCATTTAATCACCTGCAATCACTGAATCAACTCGCTCTCGAATTTACTATAGTACTAATAATTTATTTTTTTAAGGGGTCATCAGTTGTTTACCATGAAACACTGTTTCGGGGATTTAAAACCAAAACAGTATATTACATCATGGCTCCCCAGCAGTGTTGATCAAACACCACCTCCCTTAATCTTAGGAAGAAGACATGTTACAAACATTTGATCCAATTTCCTATTCTTAATTGCAATTACTAACCTGTTCATGCAATAAAAATGAATGTTTTACTTGTGTGATTCATCAATTTCCAAATTTAAAATTGATATATTTTTTAAATTTATCAGTCTTGTATTTATAAGATTAGGATTAATCCATTCAACTACTTATCACCCCCACTATGATTAATATTTTGTATATTTACATTCTTATATATTTATATATATATATATATATATATATATATATATATATATAAGAATAATAGGTGCATGAAAATATATTTTTACATTTTTTAGAAGCTTCACAAGGAAACAAGAATATAGAAATTGTTATTCTTATTGCTGAAAAGGCAGAGTACTACATTTAAAAATAATGAAAACATTAAAGGATAATATATTTATTTTCTGACCCATTCATTCTCATTCAATCAGGGAAAACCGGTGCAAAAGTGTGAAAATTAAAAAAAAAATTGAATTCGACACGTGAAGGTCGAACGACGGCATTATGAATATGCATGCGTAACGTAATAGCTAATATTTTACGTTTTAACTCTTAACCTTGCAGCAAGCATGTTTTCATAGTACAGTCATTAACGCCAAAGGGAAAAGAAAATCGTAAGCTAAACGTTTTGGTTTCGATTCTTGGTGGTGGCGCATAAGTCATTTTAATTTCTAACTTTTTAAATCATTACTATAAATTGGGTCCAATATAATATAAAAATAAATACGAAATCTACATTAATCAAAATATTATATTTAAGCGTATTTTACAACCGGGAAATGCCGGGCAGCTTGCTAGTTACTTAGAGAACAGACATAGGGATGCAATATTGTGGTTATGAGAAAGAGCTTGGATCTTCACCGATAGTGCGAGACCTATTAGATTTGAGTATCAGTGTTTCTAGTATATCCATAAATTACCATGGTTACCTGGTGCTGCCTGGGAGCATGGGCAACAAAATAGTAGGGTTAAAAAAATTATCTCTTTACTCCTTACCGTTTCCCTCCCCTCTATCTCTATTATTTCTTCTCCTCTGCCCCTCTTTGTACCATC
The DNA here is from genome assembly GCF_053919585.1 of Euprymna scolopes. NCBI lineage: Eukaryota > Metazoa > Mollusca > Cephalopoda > Sepiida > Sepiolidae > Euprymna > Euprymna scolopes. Next base: position 61,392,210 of record NC_136498.1, on the reverse strand, counting down.
CCTCGTTTACCTTATGTTTTCTTAAGTTCTTGAATATTGGACCTGGCGTACCAACACATGGCACTTGGCAAAAAATCGTTCTTAACACACAGATACGCACCGGTATAGAAAATAAACAATGGTTGACACGATTGATAAACATGGAAGCAGAACTTTTCAGAAGATAAAATATATTCAGATTTGGCAAAATAAAAAAGCTAAGATCATCTGCAAAGATTATTCATAGATGGAAATACATCCATCGCCAAATGAACGCCGTAGAGTCATAGTTACATGGACAGCGAAGGTGAACTTTTAGAATGTGCGTTGACAGGTGGATGTGTGGGCGTCCAAAAACATAATATAAACTAGCCCAGATCAAACTTGAGAGAGTCGATTAAGTTCAATTCCTGTGCGTCACTCATTACTCTCACTAATCCTAAATATTCGCTGGCTGGCGCTGAACGATAAAGATACATCATTACATGTTTTTGTCAATATTTCTTTTATGCACAGCTGCTAAGCACCTATAAACAAAGTTCGCAGCTGAAACTGATATTTTTTCTTAGTCTGGCACTCTATTGAACCATCCTTCAGAACCAACCAATTTATTAATTATGCAAACCCAAATAAAAAAGAGCATACATGAAGCAATGTCTATTTCAAAATCTGATTAAAGAATTAATAACCATGCATCGATTATTATAGAAAACAAAAGTCATGGTGTGTATTTGTCCAGCAAAAATTAAAAAAAAAAATATGAATTTAAAAAATAAACAAACATTTTCTGAACATCTTTTCTTTTTATATTTGACCTGTATTCTTTTATAAATATTACTCCTCAGTTAAAAAAAAAAAATGCTTATTTTTATATAAAGATCTTTAACAGAAAAACAAAACAGTATGGCATTTGGTTTAAATTAAAATTGGTTGCTTCCTATTTCTTACATAAGAATCTATATCATATATTATATAAGAATCTATATTATATATTATATAAGAATCTCTATTATATATTATATAAGAATCTATATCATATATTATATAAGAATCTATATCATATATTATATAAGAATCTATATTATACATTATATAAGAATCTATATTATACATTATATAAGAATCTATATTATACATTATGTAAGAATCTTTATTATATATTATATAAGAATCTATATTATATATTATATAAAATCTATATTATATATTATATAAGAGCAGATAACAATGAATATGTTTCTAATTTCATTATTTATTCAGATTTGTTATTATGCTAAAAAAGATCAGCAGAAGCCAGTTGTCGTGCCTTGTTATGCCTTAATCCGTCGTACATAAATAGTCAAAACCTATGATGACAGTTTTTAACAAGAATTAGATTTGTTGTAGCTGTGTTGAAGTCTTCAGGGAAGTAGTTTCGTAGTAAAGTGGTCTATACTTATGAATGTCTTTTAAAACAATCTGTTCATGAAAATTTCCCAGCAGGCTACCACACGGAGGAAAAAAGGAAACTCCTTTTCGATTATGGTAGAAAGATATTTTCGACGACCTAAACTGTTTTAAACATGTATTAATATTCGTATTAGTTGGATTGTTAGGATTACTGTTATAATCTTGAGTGTTACTTGCACAACGTTCTGGTCGATGTACGCACCGACCTTGTTCAGGTGTATTTCGTCAAACAAATGGAGTAGTAGATAAAGTACTAAGGAAAATTTAGTTGTAAGTTACACTTTCCTGAAGTTAAACTTTCAATCCTCATGCATGCGACACATACAATACAATTAAAAAAAAAATTTATTACATTTTCATCCCAAACAACATTGCCACTTTGATGTAGGGGGCTACTATTAGGGACACAGGCTACAGGGGTACTAGGTGGGGATTTGGGCAGCAGGATGTCGGTTCATGTTACACTTGAACTTCTGCATGTCAGTACAGTTTGGGAAGCAGGAACCTGGCAGGGAATTCCAAAGTCTAGCGGTTCTCGGGAAGAAAGTACTGGATTAGAAGGCTCTCTTACATCTAGGTATCTCTACTGTGAAGGGGTGAGATTTTACTGCTTGTCGGGTTTGTCGGGGGTATTTATGTAGAGGGGGTAGAGGTGCTTGTAGTTCGTCGGAATATTCACCGTTAAAGTACTTGAAGAACAGGCAGAAGGATGCTACAGGTCGTCGATGGGACAGAAACTGAAGCTTGGATGACAGTTCAGGACCTATTATGTTGGCGACTGCGAATTACTTAGGACTCTACTCAGTTGTGGCTGACTAAACGAGAGAATGCTACCCTTATGGATCCAATAAACGCTTCAGTTCGAAATTCTGTGCAGATTTCCGATTTGTAAAGAAAGATTCCCGAGTTCGACAAGATACCTGAAGAAGGTCAGTACATACACAGACTGAGGATTGCAAATTTCCTTATTATGATGACTGACCTTGTATTCATGACCTAAAAGTTCCATCTCTTTGTTGCAGATATTGACGGTATAAAACTCTAAGAAAGCAACTCCTATCATGAAACGTGCGTCACAATTAGAAATGCAGCATTAAATTTCTCTATGCAGAAATAATTGAATCGAGCAACATTCATTGACGCCTGCTGATCGTTTATGTAACCGATGCAGTTGATGTCAGCAGAATTAGGAGAAGAGTTAATCGATTTTAGAGCGTCGATCGAGATGGGAATGATAAAGTGCACTCCGGACTTTTACACCAAAAGAGGCTGGCAAAAGTATATTGAGAACGTTGGTGACTATGTAGACAAATGAATTCTGGAAGGTCGCTTGTTTTATTAGTACCACTTTCGTTTTCGTAGCGCTTTAACATTTTAGTTTTTGAATTGAAAAAATAGGAGACATTACTTTTGGAACGAACGTTGTATATGAATGCCTGTAAGTATTTTCGTAATGGTTATCTCCATAGATATGAGCACGTCTAAATTATGATGTTTAGATAAATCATATATTGTCTTTCTAAATTGCCATTCCATCAACTGATAACAGGGGAAACTATAAAACACGAAAGAATAAGTCATTTAAAACTGAAAATAAAATCTGCCACGCTCATACGCCATCTTCCCCTTCTATCTTTTCTTTTCGTAACGTGCATTCTTTCGATCAAATTTATTTTGCATTCCATATCCACCCCACTCACCTCCCCCGAACCGGTTTGCAAAAGAAAAATAGATCTATTGCTTCTCTCCGCCCAGCACATGTTTTCTCCGTTGAAAACATGCCAAACGACTGGCTTTTCACTCAATAGCTTCTTACCCCGGCTCGACCCTTGCTAGACTTAAAAATATGGTATCACTCCCTTTCATGACATTTCCGGATAATTCAATTGTGATGCAACGCATTCTTTAAAGATCTCTCTCTAGGATAAACGTCCAAAGTTTTGTTAGACTCCAGCCAGATGGGAAAAAATCCAATTCCACCCGAAAATGTGTTGTTATAACTGCCACAATGTTCCCATACAACTTTGTGCTTCTTAGAAAACCGACCGATTTATCAGGCAATCACTGACAAAATGTTGGCGAAGTACATTTATAAGTATGTTCATAGGAAAACCAACATATGCTTAATATATAATAATTCTGGAAAGGTTTTCTTCGTAAGAGTTCGTTAATAAATCTTGTTAATTTTTATTGCGTTCATATGATAGTGATTAATGCTAAAACGAGTTTTATATCTACTATATAAAAATATGCCAGTTGGATTCTCAATATTAGATCTTTAATAGCATTGCATCTTACTAATCGATATTTAATACTAAGGGCTAACTTTCTTCAGGCCAAGTTATTAATATTGATACGCAAAAGAGACTGTGTAAAAAAGGCTGAGCGGGAATATATCTGTACAAATGTAGTCAAAATTTTTGTATGGATAAAAAAAAATAAACTACACACCGCTCTCTCTCTCTCTCTCACTCACTCTCTCTCTCTATATATAAATATTTAGTATGTTTTATGCATAGATTATATGCTACATATGTGCATACATATATGTAGTCAATAATGTTTGCATGAATAAACATACTATAAAAACGCTCTGTCCATTCATCGAACACTTTTTGATAAACACAGGAGTTTCAATGAATTTACATCTCGGAAACTAAATTTATATATATATATATATATATATATATATATATATATATATATATATATATATATAAATATATATATATATAATATATATATATATATAACGGTTGATTAAATTAATATATATATATTTTCCGTTTGTCTTTACATAAGCAGTAATTTGTTGCTACACAGTCATGAGCATGTTTCGGTCTTCTAGTGTTCAGGCCTCTTTAGGCAACAAACGCTTATTTTCGAAAGCGGAATTCAAAATAAATAAGCGTTTGTTGCCTGAAGAGGTCACTAGTAAGTAAACACTAGAAGATCGAAACATGCGTATGTTTGTAGCAATAAATCACTGCTTATGTGAAGGCAAATTGAAAGTGTAATTAGCTCTACTTCCGTGTTGAGCACTCTTGTAGTAACCTCGTTATATCTCATTGGTTAGCCTACTATTAAAATATAGCAACTTTAAACTATATATATATATATATTGTAAGATTCATAGGTACATTCTGTTCAGTAAAATTTAGACAAAAAATTACTGTTTTAAATTTCAAGTTATTTTCTAGTCCCTGGATTTTTAATGCATGGCTCATATCATCAGAAGAAATGTATTTAGCGGGTTTCGAATCTCATGACCAGCGGTAATTGTAATTTCTTGAACTGGTGATTCAGGAAGGTATTAAAAAATGATTGTTTTCATATATATATATATATACTAGCCCGGGTATTTGGAGGTGTATGTTGAGCAAAAAAAAAAAAGAGGTCAATTTTTTTAACTTTGACCTCTATTATGACCCCTTAACATTTATTGTTTTTGACTCAAATCAAATTATTAAGTTAGATCCATGTCCACGGAATCCATATCTAAAATTTCAAGTGTTTAGAGCAAAATTTGTCGGAGGAGTTTGGTAGAGTTCTCAAAGGTCAAATCGTTGAACTTTGACCCCTTAACAGCAACATTTCTGGCCGAAAACGGTTTACAAAGAGTTTCCTAAATATCATTACCCTGTATATCAAATTTCGAGTCTGTTGACTAAGAATTGACAGAGTTATTGTGTAGGGAAATGTACACAGACACACGCGTTCACTTTTATAGATATATAGATAGACTAGACGGGTGCCCGGTGTTTCCCGGGTGTTTGGAGGTGTATGCTGAGCAAAAAAAAAGCGGTTGATTTTTTTAAATTGACCCCTATTATGACCCCTTAAAATTTATTGATTTGGGCTCAAATCAAAGTATTAAGTTTGGTCCAGGTCTAAGTAACCTATATCTCAAATTTCAATGTGTAGACCCAAAATTGTGTGAGGAGATCTGTACAGTTCTCAAAGGTTAAATCGTTGAACTTTGACCCCTTTACAGCAAAATTTCTGGCTGAAAACCGATCACATAGATTTTCCCAAACCTCAGTACCCTGTATATCAAATTTCGGATCTGTAAACTAAAAATTGACAGAGTTATTGCGTAGGGAAATGTACACACACAGACACACAGACAGACATACTCTTTCACTATATATATATATATATATATATAGGGTGAACCCCCCCAAAAAAGCTAAATGGAGGCCATCTAGAGCATATGCTGTAGAACGGAGAAAAATATCCAAACACCCTAAGGGTGTTGATGTGATATTTTGAATATAATAAACCAGTTATGCCCAAAGTTTTATTTCATTCGAACAAAACACTAAGAAACAGGACCTAATTAGAGTTGGGGCCCATTTTTTGGTCACCCTATATATATATATATATATATATATATATATATGTGTGTGTGTTTGTGTGTGTGTTTGTGTGTGTGTGTGAGTGAAGTTGAGCTTTTCTCGTACTGATATAGATATTATTACTTTTCTAATTAAAATTTATTAAAACGACGTTTTTAGTATACTCAGTCATAAAGGTTAACTACTTTGTTTATTTCTTTAAAAAAATGAACGTTCATTTATTAATTATTCATTATTATGGTTTATTATTTGATAATTTTGGCATTTAACTATTACATTTTGCAATTTAACTATTACATTTTATGCATAGATTATACATTGTGCATAATTGTGTAAAATTTAGCATGAAAACATTCTAACATGCCCATGTTTTACATATATATATCTAGAAAAGTAACTTTGCCAGGATGTGTGCGAAAAGTCTCTACCAAACTCTTCTCTGAATGTTTGGCATACAGACTTGAAATTTTCTATATAAATTGGACCTCGAGAACACTTCCGATTTGTTTTTTTAGACTGTAAAAAAAAAACTGCTAAGGGGTCAAAATACGTTTTCACGTGTAAAGAATTTAGTCACGTTCTTTACGTGTTAAAACGTATTTTTTACACACGAGACGCTTCACTATTGCATGTAATTAAAATGTAATTTGAACGGAAGCATATAAAAGCATCCAAATTTTAAATGAAGGAGTAATCAAAAACTGTCCAAAGACGACTGAAGAAAACCAGTTGAAAGTACTTGCAAAAAGCACACAAAAAAAATAGATGTACGAAAACGACTACGGAACTTTTTTATACAAATTCGAACGAGACATAAGAATGACCATTCGAAAAATGGAAAAATTACAAAAACAGATCATTAAGCAAAAGGACTCTGTAATATTCAGCAATATCTGTCTGAATATATATATATATATATATATATATATATATATATATATAATCAGTATTGAGCAGTGTTGAAGTAAATACTTAAGTTTTACGCATAAATTTATACTTTCGTATGTAAATTTATGTGAGTAAATGAAGTACATATATATATATATATATATATATATATATATATAAATTCACATTTCATATACGCAGTATATTTATTTTTGCAGAGTGGTTACCTGGGAAAGTCGGTCTGGTGGTATGTCCGTGTAATATAATATTTCGAGAAAGATCTCTTCGTCAGATGTTTACTTGACTTTGACAAACGTGTAGTTGTAAGCTTACAACTACACGTTTGTCAAAGTCAAGTAAACATCTGACGAAGAGATCTTTCTCGAAATATTATATTACACGGACATACCACCAGGCCGACTTTCCCAGGTAATATATATATATATATATATATATATATATATATATATATATATATATATATATATATATATATATATATGAGTAAAAAATATGTATTTGACGCATCCTCCCTCTTGGATAAAGCATTGCCGTAAAATGATTTCACTCAGTGTTTAATTAGCGTTAATGCAAAGCTTTCTGTTTGTGATTGAACATTGTAAATTATTTGATAAGATCGTTTACGGATAACCATCCCATGAGTCAGAGGTAAGAACTGACAATTATAGTTGTGCTTTTAATCCCTGTTAGTCTAGTCGCACCGCGGTGAAACAAGAGAACAGTACTATATATATATATATATATATATATATGTCTGTGTGTGTATAAAATATGTGATTTATGTGTGTGTGTGTGTATAAGATCTGTGATTTATGTGGTAATTAATTGTTAGGCTCACCTGCCCATTGTTTATATTTACGTAGGTCCCTTTATTTACGACGTTTTACGAGTTTTTGTTATAATTAATTTTATTCATGAAACATTCGAATATCTCATTAGATATTTTTTTCGTGCATAGAAATTAACCATGTATAGTCTTCAGCAGGGCTAAACTCTTTACAAGATCGAACTCGTAACAGCTCGATCGGCAGCCTGCTATTTTACAACCGAACTACGACACCTCGTCAAATTTTGTACACGATTTTTATCGCTTTACAATTTAATATTTATTGTTCATTTATTCATTTTTTTATTAGCCTATTTAATGTCGTACCAAGTTGGGTAAAATTGATTCCCTTACAAAAAACAAAAATCAGAATATATCTATAATGATAGTACAATTCCCATTCCAATTTGTCTAAAAGTCTATTATATTTTCATAATTCGAGAAGATGACTACAATTTAAAGCAAAGTTATTTAGAAGATATTGAAATTCAGAGAATCCTGCTTAATTAGTGTGAGGTTGAATAAGTATGGATCATATTTGATACAAATCTGACATATCTTAATTTCACAGTGGAAAAATGTGCTTATATTATGCCTCTTTTAAATACTCCAAAAACTGACATTTCAAGAATATTTTTAATTAATGTTTTAGTGAGTAAATCAAGGCTCTCGTTTAGTAAACAGAAGCATCTATATGGCCGGAATCTATTCATTTCAGGAACAATTTGATTTTGTCACTGGTCGCCCACGCAGATCTATGTCGCGTAGGGGGATGCGGCTCTTATGCGTCTTTTTGACACAAATCCCTGAGACTGTATTTTTATCTCTTCGCGTATGAAGACAGTAAACAGGTTGGAACGTTCTCGAAACAGGATATGAAAGACTTATCCCGCCAAAAATTAAAACAGTCCAGACAGCATTTCCGCAAGTCACCATAACCGCTGCCCGTGGTTATCACATATGCCGGACTCCGTCTACTTGACATAAAAAACACCATCGCCAAGAACACCAAAGTCCCAGCAACGATTCTCCAATCAGCGTTTCGCAGACTGAATAACCGCTGCTCGAAATTATCACCATGTGGATCTCAACTGGTTACACATACACATACACACAAAAAAAAGCGTCACAAATAAAATTGTCATAAAAAACAGTAAACAGATGAAATACTCAATTCCTTACAAAGGAAGCTTACGCAAGCAACCATGGATGGATATTTTATGTTCACAAAACTTTTTTTACCTAGTATTTTGCATTTGTAAAGTTTTCTTCATTAACGACTTCCTCAGTCTCAGATGATTTCTTCAGTCACTAGGAGCATCCAGTAATACATTTACAATGGTGCAATATTCTTTTTTCACTTGAATTATATTCTAGAACAGTGGTTCTCAACCGGGGTCCACATAGACTCTAGGGTCCATGGAATATTTCTGGGGGTCCACAACAAAATTATCATAATTATTATAGTTGTAGAATACTTTATTTTCATTAAATTAGTTTTCATTTAAAAATAAAGCTTAATTATATATTTTTAGATTATTAAAACCTCAAAATTTATATTAGTGAAAAATAGAAGATTGTCTTATGACCAATAGTTATGAAGGGGTCCACCAAGATAAAAAGAAGGGAAACGGGGTCCATGAGTAAAAAAAAGGTTGAGAACTACTGTTCTGGAACAAAAAATACACATCTCGCTGCATTATTAATTGGCCCTAATCTTTTTAATTTCACCGCATGGGATGACAGTGCACATCCAATAAGGACTGCGACTTACACACACACACACACACACACACACACACACATATATATATATATATATATATATATATATATTTACAAGGTGGTCACCACTTATCAAGGCCCAGAAGCCACTTAGGGATAAAGGTTATTGCGTGTACAGTACGTTAGTGTTGAGATTTGATAAAGTGTCTACTCAAGGGGGCGGTTCATCAGGAATTTGTTTATGTTGGACTTGAATACATCCAGATTGTAGTCAGGTGGGAAACAGGCGGACGGAACAGAGTTCCACAGGCGTGCACTTCTAAGAAAGAAACTTTGTTCATGGAATCTACGTTTTGGTTATAGCACACAAAAAATTATCCTTTTCTGATTAATAAAAAAACTGATATTTTAAATGTTTGTAATTGTTCCCGAGTCGTCACTATTTGCTGATGTTTTTTTTAATTTTTATTTATTTTTTGCTTGCTAGAGAAAAGAATTTCCACCTATGCTCTCGACTTAATCATAAATTCGGAGACCGGTCGATCGCCCTTCACTCTACAATGTGTAATAGTTATCGTTAAGATTTCAATAAATATTGAAGTATTTTCTCCCTCTCTATAAAACTAAATTAAACTTAATACAGCCAATAGTACGCTCCCCTTACACCTAACAGTCATGTTCCAAAATTTCTAATGATCGGTTAATTAGTTTAGATGTGCATTTACACATACACAATCGCTGATGTGCGACCAGATCAACCTGTCTGAAGATACTGATTTTCAAATATGTACCAAACATTGATGTTATTGTCATTTTTTTTTGTTCCTTTCCCTTTGTAAAACCCAACCATGTTCTGCAAAGTGAAAATAAAAAACAACGATTTTTTTCTACGAAATAACCAAAGCAAACAGCATGAATAAATATTTGTAGACATAAGAAACTGAAGCATAAAAACTCTTACCTAAATGACCGGATTCGGCATTAATTGGCCCGAAAATGGTTAATATGCTGTAAAACAAATCAATCAAACTATACACACAATCTGATAAAATCTTAACAATCGATTTGCTGGTGAAATCAATTCAAACAACAAAAGAAGTCTGTCTCCAGAAACTTCAAAGGATTTGCAAGAAAAGAGAAATGTTTTTTTTCCTAATAATCTCTGTAGGAAATGTTTACCAATAAATATTGCAAATTAAAGAAATGAAACGTTCAAATTTTCATCAGTTTGATTTCTTTTTTCTTTTTGATTTTCTTGTTTCTTTTGTTTTCCTCTTTGCTTAGGTTGGAGACAACTTTAATGAAATAAGGTCATTGATTAAACACCTTTGACCTCTTTCCATCACGTTCAATTGCAATCAAGATTTAATGCGTCAATACTGTGTTCTTGTGGTCTTGATAAACACTTAAGGATAAATAAATTCTGTTATATATTCTTTGAATTCTATTTTTATTCTCGCTCTTTCTATCTATCTCTGTCTATCAATATATATATATTTATCCGCTGATATCGTAAGCTATTACTAATCGTATAATATAAAGTTAGTTTCTATAAAATATTGAAAAATAATCTAAAAACAGCGCCCGCCCTGTAGTAAATTACTGCGAACTTACTAGATAATCATAGGTTCGATCTCGGCTTAAGATGTATGCTGGTCTAGCAAAACAGTCTGTCTATATATATATATATATATATATATATATATATATATATATATATATATATATGTATATATATATATGTATGTATATATATATGTATATATATATATATATATATATATATATATATATGTTCAAAAACAGCCTACAGAAATTGGACTGTGATTGATGAAAGTATGATAGGTTATGAAATGGAGAGGGTTGTAAAGAGATAGGTTTTGATAATTAAAAATTTTACTCTAAGCAAAATATGATGAAAGTAAATATAATTTTCGCGAAAATATATTTTATTATATCAACTTTGTTTCCATTCGTAGCCAAGAGTGACCAACAAAATGATTTTTCCTTACAAAGAGAAAATGCTATATATATATATATATAATATAAATATACAAGAAATAAATGTTATCATAGTCAATAAAGGTTACTTTTATGGTAGAAAAGTTCATTGGTTTGTATTTTAAAGTAGTTTGTAAAAAAAATTTGTTTTAATTCACGAATCGGTTAAAAAAATCCAAATGGCAGCGACTTTGAAATGGAGAGCCCCGTTTTCATTTTGAAGGAGGGGCACTTGGGCATTCTGTGTTAACAATTTAAGAGAGTTCCGTCAACGTAAGAAATATTTATAAACATATTTTAATTTTTTCTGTTATTTTGAGCTTGAGGAATATTCGATAATTGCATGTGTAGTTTATATAAAAATTCCTTTAAGTAGTTATCGCATCAAATTTCGTTTTAATTTCGGCTCGCGGAAATTATTTAAAGTAAAGAGCATTAAAAACTGTTTCAAAACAAATAAAAACATGAACTGAATTTTATTGACTATGGTAACATTTATTTCTTGTATATTTGTTTTTTCGGGTAGTCGTTTGTTGGCTTTTCTGCTAAACACTCTTACTAAATAATATCGACAAATATCGAAAAACAAAGAAAAAAAAACAGTTTGCAAAAATAATGAAGCTTTATTTACTTTAGTAAAATAATCCGAAACAGCAAAATGGGACATTAAAAAAGTAAACACGTAATTACTTTAGTTTTTTAAAGCAAAGAATCGATATAAATATGAATAAGAAGAAAACGGCGCCCTTCTTAAGCAGGACAGGTTCGTTTCAGTTTTACAGTATTGAATGGTGTAGTAATGCGTCGTCGGATTCAGAGTTGTACTATTGTAATGTAAAGAACACGCAGAAAGGGTTGTAATCAACTGAATTCCTTCTAGTAAACTAACAAAAATGCTAGAACAGATATATAAATAAAAATAAAAAGGTTATGTAAATGTTTTTAAAAAGACACGTAATCACGTGAGCAGGAGTTTTTTTTACATGATAACAAGTAACGTTCTTATTTTTTATTATTTATCTATTTATCTATTTTGGAAAGAGTTCCACGTGCAAGTGGAGAAAGAAAAAACAGAGTTATGCCAAATTTGTGTCGAGAAGGTTCCGACTTTTTTGGGGGAGGGGGGGCTTTCACTTTAATAAGGACGTGAATTTATGAGGTGAATTTATTTGTCACAATATGATTCAACTAAAAAAAATGAATAAAAGCTAACGTGAATTAAGATTAAAGTTAAGGTGTTATTGGGGACCCCCACCCCTTAAAAAAAAAACTTGTAAAACTTTGTGACATATTTACATTCTATGGAGGTCAGGCGCGAACGAACACCCAATAATTTTATCATGCCATATTTCTTCAAACTGAAACATAATTATCAAAGTATACTTACGCAAATAGATATGAAACGTCTTTGTTAAAGTTTGTGTCATATTTCCATGGAGTATAGGCGCGAACACAGATCCCACAATTTTATTATACCATGCCTATTTAAGTTGAAACATACTTATCAAAGTATTCTTATGTACATCTATATCAAAAACACTTGTAAACGTTTTTTTAATTCATTTTATATTTCCATACTTTGGGGGCAAGGCGCGAACGCAGACCCAACAGTTTTTATGAACCACCGTTCTGTCAGATCGAACATACCCATTCCTGATCCTCGACACATCTTCTATCATTATATGTAATCAGTTTTTTTTTAAATAGTCAACCATATAGGAACCTATTCGTGACCACACACACACACACACACACACAAAGCTTTATATATATATATATATATATATATATATATATATATAAAAGTGAAATTGTCTGTGTGTACATTTCCCTACATAACTACTCTGTAAATTTTCAGTCTAAATACTCGAGATGTTACATAATGGGTAGTGATATTTGGGAAAATCTTTTTAATCGATTTTCGGCCAGAAATATGGCTGTCAAGGGGTCAACGCTCAACGATTTGACCTTTGAAATTCTATTAAACTCCTCCGCCAATTTTTGGTCCAATCATTTGAATTTTTAGATGTAGGTTACTTGGACATGGATCTAACTTTTTAATTTGATTTGAGTCCAAAACAATAAATGTTAAGGGGTCAAAATTGGGGTAAAATTAAAAAGATAATGGACCTCTGCGGTCTCTACAAAATTATGCTGCCACTTTTTTTGTCTGAACATTTGAAATTTTACATTCAGTATTATGTGTGTGTGTGTGTGTGTGTGTGTGTGTATTCAGACATAGGGCAAACTTTTTAATCGGTATTTGGCCGGCAATTGTGTTACCAAAGAGTAAAAGTTCAGAAGATTAAACCTTTGCAGTCTCTAGCAGACTATTAAGCCAATCGTGGATGTAAACATTTAAGACTTTACATAAAGGGTATTCAGACACGCGGCAAGCATTTTAATCAGTTTTGAGCGAAAGTTTAGCTGCCAAGAGGTCAAAGTTGAAAAAGTTCACCTTTGCAGAATCTACAAAACTACTCCGCCAACTTTGAGTCTAAACACTCGAAATATTAGGTGTAGATTACCTGACATGGGTCAATCTTTTTAATATATATCTTACTTAATAATGGATCTCACTTAATAACTTGATTTGAGCCCAAAACAATAAATGGGGCATAATAGGGGCCAAAGTTTAAAGAATGTATTTTTTTTTGGCTCAGCATACGCCTCCACACACCCGGGAAGCCCAGGCACCCATGCTATTATATATATATATATATATATATATATATATATATATATATATATATATATATATATATATATATATATATATAGTAATTTATAAAATATATATGGCGGTTAGGCTACACTGAATATTCTAGGATTCCTCAGGCTTATGCTCGAATTCTGTGGTTGTTTATCGTTTTTATGGTCCTCTTCTATGAAGGATTTAGTAAGCCAATCAGTTTCTAGTATTCACTGAACCCCTTCCTAACAGCCAATGGGCATGCATTTTATCGGACAAAGATCTGTTTTAACACTAGGTTAGTGTTTTTTTATTGCTAGTTTATATATAAATATATATATATATATGTGTACATACATATATGCACATATATATACATATATATATACATACATATATGTGTGATCGTTTTTGTATATTCATGTTTATTTAATTTATTTATTTGTTTATTTTCTATTGTTTTTGTTAGTTTTAAAGCTATTTTGTATCGCTATCCTAGAGTAAATTTTATTTTGTGAACACAGTTATTTGCTATTTCTCTTCTACAGTTTAATAGATTTTGCGGTTCTTTAAAGTACAGGATAGCAAATTTTTCATGAAGGCATAATCTACATGGGTCGTCTAGATGCCTACATGTGGTAGCTTGTCTTATTATTTTCCATTCGACTACCGGCGAATGTCCGCTTTCTTTGAGTTCCCAGTATTTATTCGCTAGTGTTGTTTTTATACGGTGTTTTTTATTGTTGAATGTACTTTTGTGGTATTAGTATCGGGTTTTGAAATCTAAGGAAGTCATGCCTACGTAATATTTCTTATTATTCGGGTTTTCTTTCGCAAATATTGTTGCCTGACAAACTACGCTTTTAGTTAGACATTTATTTTGAACTGAGAAAAGTGTGCGTGTCTACAGTTGCATTTATCTTGTTCGTTATTATTATTTTTATTTATAGTATGGTTGTTCTTGTCCGGGATTGGTTTATTATTATTATTATTATTATTATTATTATTATTATTATTATTATTATTATTATTATTATTTCTGCTAGTGTTAGTTTTATTTTTGTCACGATGTTTACTTTTTTATTTTATTGTAGTTTACATTGTTTTTATTTAGTATTTTGTTATTATGTGCTTTAATTATCATCTCTAAATTTTCGCAACAACTATATGATAACTTTAAGGTATTTTTATTGAGGATTTTGTGTAAGGGTTGGTTGCGGGAAAGTGTTTTTCAATTAGATCTAGAAAGTTTTGTTTTTATATGTAAGACATACCCACTTTTCTTGCCAAGTTTTGTTTTTATATGTAAGACAGACTAGATCTTTGCCTAATTGGTTGGTTATATATATATATATATATATATATATATATATATATATATATATATATATAACGAACCACTTGACGTAAAGTGGAGACAGAGAGCAGAAGTCAAATGCCATAGACAAAATAGAGTTGAATGATGACGAACGGCGTCTTGGTTTGGAGGATAGAAAGATTTTCTGATCAGTATCTCGTTGGAAGCCATGCGAACGAGTCACCACGAATAATGTAAAAATAATCTCATTGGAATGTTACTTCGAGTCTCTGTCCGTCTGTGCCACCCATTTCAGTAAGTTAAAATTAAGAAATTACTTCAGCAAATAATGTTAAATAAATTTGAAGTTCATATTATCCAGTAAGAAGGGACATTATATTCTGGATACAACATTTTGGCGAAAACTGGAGTTGTGATAAAAGGGCATGCATGTCAGAAATGGAACGTAAATAGTCATAAAGACTTATCTGGATTCCTATGTTTAACATCAGTTCAACGTTGCCAAATTAGTATGTCCATTTTAGTGTGCATAATTTGTAAGTTAATTTTTATTCCACAATTGGTGATAACATGATAAAATGGCATTTTGCGAGGTGCCTTTAATAAAGGTTTCAGATCAGTATGTCGTTTGTAGCCATGCGAACGAGATACTATGAATGATGTAGAAATAATCTTATTGAAATGTTACTTCGAGTCTCTGCCCGTCTTAATTAATAATTGTGTGTACAGTTCCCACATTGGCATGAAACTGTGCTCGTATTGTCTCTATAGACACAGGACGGTCTTTATCAATGAAATTCTTTATTTGGCCAATCAACTCAGGGTTCTGACTTTCTTACTCATCCCACACTGCTTATCATCCTTCACAGACTCCGCGTTTTCCTTTAATCTCTTATACCACTCCAAAACTGTTGCTCGATTCATGCAAGATGGTCCAAAAGCAGTCTGAAGCATTCCATATGGCATTTTTCCAAGCGTACAAGATAATTTTATTGCATATCGTTCTCTTAAGTGCCCTTACGTCCAGATTACATTTTAAAAATTCAACAGCTTTAGTAGGGTGTATTCCAATTCGTGCTGAAGCTGTTAATTTGAACCTGAAATCAGAAAAAAATTGGTCAGTCATCTCATAAGATGTATAGCAATAACATACTGATTTTTTGAGTGTCTATGACAATTTTAAATGCCTGTACAAAAAAGTATGGAAACTTATTGAAGGTGCCTCGTAATACAAATGGATTCCTCCATTATGCTCATTAACGGTGAATGAAATTTGATAAAAAAAACAACAACAATAACAAGAAAATCTTAATGATCCTCAAAATATTTGGAAAATGATTACGTTTTTAATGCATCATTGACATCGATAAAAAATCGAGCAAATATCACATGTTCAATGTGTTTATTTTTTATTTTTATTTTCGATTAAAATATCCTTATCTCCTACAGCAGTTTTTTTTTTCGGATGGGATTATTTTTAACTCCAGCCAAATTAAACTTTTCAATTTTAAACTGGATTTTGTATATTATATTCTAAAAATATTTATATCATTTTTATTATTTTTTTCTCTTGTGGTGGTCATGATTATGGAGGTTCATCCCCTTTGAGCTCACAGTATCTTCCATAATTTGTCGTTTTAAATTCAATGCAATATCCATTTTATATTCAACTAGCATTTCATCCCGGCGTTGCCCGGGTGTTTGGAGGTGTATATTGAGAAAAAAAAAAAAAGCGATTAATTTTTTAAAATTTGACCCTATTATGACATTTATTGTTCTGGGCTCAAATCAAGTTAGTAAGTTAGATCCATGTCCAAGGAACCTATATCTGAAATTTCAAGTGTTTACACACAAAATTGTCGGTGGAGTTTGGTAGAGTTCTAAAAGGGTAAATCGTTAAACTTTGACCCCTAAACAGCCAAATTTCTGGCAGAAAACAAATTACACAGATTTTCCAAAGTCTCAGTATCCTGTATATCAAATTTCGAGTATGTAGACTGAAAATTGACAGAGTTATTGCGTAAGAAAATGTACACAGACACAGACACGTTCACTTTTATAGATGCATAGATATTATATTTATTTTAAATTCAATATTATATCCGTTTTAATCTTTTGTGTAGGAGCAAAGTATAGCGTCTATTTTGATGCTGCACTGTATCTTTGTTTGCTTCAAACAGTAAAAGAAAAAAATCCTTCTAATTTGAGGCAATTTTTATTTGTGTCCCAGTCTAAAACACCCTTTTGTGGAAGCTGAAATCTCTTTTAACTTAAAAAAACACTTTTTGTCTTACTCTGGCCTCGGGTGAACGCAAGTAAATAGGAACCCATGTTCCATTCTACATTACTCTTACTTCCCCTCTCTCATTTTTTCTGCCTCTCTCTATTTCAGTCACACACACACACACACACACACACACACACACACACACACACACACACACACACACACACAAACTTCTA
The DNA here is from genome assembly GCF_053919585.1 of Euprymna scolopes. Classification (NCBI taxonomy): domain Eukaryota; kingdom Metazoa; phylum Mollusca; class Cephalopoda; order Sepiida; family Sepiolidae; genus Euprymna; species Euprymna scolopes. The sequence goes on along the minus strand of NC_136498.1, from coordinate 61,374,490 downwards.
TAGTTAGATTTATATTTACTAGATTTATGAGACTTTTATTGAATAGAGTAGAAAGTGACACATTTACTTTCAGCAGCCGTGTAACTCCTGCGTTCCTTATGTTGTCCTTTAGTTCTACCATTCCACGACAAGCGTTTCTCTACAAAAGGGAAGACTATGTGCTATCTGGGTCGGAATCTATCGCTCTGACACTTAGCATTGGCCAGTCTTTGACTTTGAAGTTATATTTTTTAGCTTTTTACATCAAGTGATTTATTGCCTTAACTGGAGCGATCTACAGTAAAAAAAAAAAATACAGAAATTAACAAATAGTACCTGGCAGAAAATCAGTAGCTGTAATATCAGTGCCATATCAGTGGCACATCAGTGTCATGGCACTTTCGAACCAGTGTTATAAGTATGTCATATCAGTGTTTATCAGTGTCATATTAGTGCCATAGCAGTGAAATATCAGTGTCATATCAGTGTAATATCAGTGTCAGATAAGTGTCATATCAGTGTCATATAACTTTCGAAACAGTGACATATCGGTGTTATATTGGTGTCATATCGGTGTCATATTAATGTAATATTACTGTCATATCAGTGTTATATCCGTGTAATATAAGTGTCATACAAGTGTACTATCTGTGTTGTATTTGTGCCATATCAGTGTACTATCAGTGTACTATCAGTGTTATATATGTGTCAGAAAAGTGTTATATCAGTTCCATATCAATGTTATATCAGTGCCATATCAGTGTAATGTTAGTGTCATATTAGTTCAATATCAGTGGCATATCAGCGTCATATATTTGTAATATCATTGCCATATCAGTGTCAAATACAAGTCATATCATTTCCATATCAGTGTCATATCGGTGCAATAGCAATGCCATATCAGTGCCACAGCAGTGTAATATCAGTGTCATATGCGTGCTGTATCAGTTTAATATTAGTGTAATGTCAGTGCCAGATAAGTTTCAAATCAGTGTTTTATCAGTGTCATATCAGTGTCACATCGGTATCGCACTTTCAAATCAGTGTTATAAGTGTGCCATATCAGTGTTACATCGATGTATATAAATGTTATATCACTGTAATATCAGTGTTATATTAGTGTTATATTAGTGTCAGATAAGTGTCATATTAGTGCCAAATCAGTGTCATATCAGTGTCAGAGAATTATCATGTCAGTGTCAGATAAGTGTCATATATTTTTCAGATAAGTGTCATAGTAGTGTCAGATAAGTGCTATATATGTGTCATATCAATGTCATATCAGTGTCAGATAAGTGTCATATTAATTCCATACAATGTCATATTAGTGTCAAACAGGTGTTATGTCAGTGATGTATCAGGGTCACATCAGTGCCATATCACTTTCGTATCAGTGTCATAAGTGTGTTATATCAGTGTAACATTCGTGTTATATTAATGTTATATCATTTTCATACCAATGGCATATCAGCGTCATTTCAGTGGCATATCAGTGTTATGCCAGTATCATATAAGTGCTATATCAGTGTCATATTAGTGCCATATAAGTGTTATTTCAGTGTCATATCAGTGTGATATTAGTGCCATATCAGTGTGATATTAGTGCCATATCAGTGTCATTTAAGTGTTATATCAGTGTAGTATAAGTGTTATATAAGTGTTTTATTAGAGTCAGTAAAGTGTCATATTAGTGACATATTGTTATATCTGTGTCATGTCAGTGTCATAGCAGTGTCATATCAGTGCCATATCAGTGTCTGATAAGTGCCATAATAGTGCGACATCAGTGTCATATCAGTGTCCTATAAGTTTCATATCAGTGTTGTATTAGGTGTCACACCAGTCGAGGATCTGTCCCTGACAATTATTCTGATATTTGTTTTTCTTGTTATATTGTTCTATTGCAATAGAAAAATGTTATATTGTTCTATTGCAATAGAAAAATGTTATATTGTTCTATTGCAATAGAAAAATGTTATATTGTTCTATTGCAATAGAAAAATGCGAGCATGAAAACTAAAACTCCAATTATTACAGCATTAATAATTGATTATATGTTATATATTGAACTTTTTAAAATTCTTAATGCTGCAATATTTTAAGTTATAAATTTATTATATTTTTACTAGAATATCTTGTCCTTTTCTTTTCCAGTTTTAACAACTAGTCCTTTACTTTTCCGTGTTTAAGCTTACTAATATTACTTTTCATGCTTGCATTTTTCTATTGTAATCCATGATTTTCCCAGGCTCCAATAAATTCAGTTGTTCTTTGTTGAATTTCAGTTTTATTTTTTGGCCCCCATAAACACATATGTAATAACAATGTACGGCACTCGTCTGCTTTCAATAAAATCCCCCGAATAATCTCGCTTTCATTTTCTCTGTTTCACGTGTTACTTCTCTTTTCGCGACAGCAGTGAATTAGAAGTAACAATAGTCGTTGGAGCGTGTGGTTGCTATGGAAACCAGTCATAAAAAAATGTCGCTTACCTCCTTACATATTTTTAGGATTTTGGACACAAGTAAATTCATCACAACTTTTGTTTTACTGAACGAAAATTGACATTTTTTTCACAATATCGCTAAGAATGTGACCTATAAACTGTAATAATTGTTTGAAATTTGGTCAAAAAATGAGTGAGCGATGAAGTAGTTCTAAATTAGTAAAACTGCCGCTTAACCATATATTCAAACACGGTAGTCTTTGAATGATACTGTTTTATATTGTTCTAGGAGATCCACTCTCTGGTTTACCTTCTCTCTTTGCAAAGAGCATAACTTATTGATAATCGCATACGAAGCCTAAACTTGCGAGTATTTTCTATAGACTAGAATACACTTTCCTCAGTACGCTGGGTTTTCAAAACCACATTTGGTTTTGCATCTAACTATTTGCATAGAAAATTAATAAATATACATTATTACATGGCAAGAAAGATAGTGCAATATCTTTTCTGTTTTTAGTAAAATAAAAAAAGAGAAAACCTTCTGGACTTGTATAAGTTTTATTTTTGTTCCAGTCTGAGTGCCCCATTTTGTGAAGAGAATTGTCACCAAATATGGAAGTTGTTCTTGTTTTAGGGCTTAAGATTGAAAACCGTAATTAACTCAACTTCAAACTATTGAATTAGTTAATAGACTCCTCACAACTGACCCTGCTAATTCAACTGTTCTACATCTACTAAGTTAAGCAAATTCATATAATCTTTACCATAACACCATCAACAAAATGAAGAGAACAAAAACTCGAATATTTTTTTTAAGTTGCCTCAATAATAAAAGTCTTAAAAACTGATTTAATCATTTAATAAAATAGTGTATAACATTATCAGATTTTCTAAATTTTCAAATTAATAAAAAAAATATATTTAGTGGTCTAAATTCTCTAAATCAATTTACGAAATATTTTTTTGATGATGTAATCTGTATCTTCTATTTTTATGCTTATGTTTTTTGTTAACTTAAAAAAAAAGAAACAAATGATAGAAAAAAGTTATGCACTTAAAACTTATGCAAGAGACAATAGTCCGAAACTCTGCCACGGATCAATAAAGGTGAATGAGTGCATCTTTCTACATTCGCCAAAACATCGTTCGACTTGATTTCTTTCTCGAAATAAACTTGCATGCTATTTACGCATTAAAGCGTAAGATCATATGCATTCTTCCGTAATCTCTTCTTAGCTCACTGAAATTTGATGGACAAACAACGCCTTTCAACGATTGACTATTAAGAGCAAGTTTTTCGCGCGTTAATTTTGTAGTGACGACAACGGATTAAAACTTCTGAAAACTTTATGATTACTTTTTAAGATTAAAAATAAAACGACTAGATTTGTTACACCATTAAATGTTTCTATCCCTGCATGATACTGAATTGGAATCTGCGATAGCTCAGGATGCTATCTGAACACTTCACAAAGATAAAAATAAGCTATTTTCCAGCCAGATATTAGGTTGGTGCAAAAATAACGTTGTTTTTTGACGTTCAACTATATATATATATATATATATATATATATATATATAATATGTGTGTATGTGTGTATACATACATACATACCTATATATATATATATATATATATATATATATATATATATATATATATATATATATATATAAATATATGATTAGTTTTTTTTGGGAAAAAGAATTCCAGCAGAGTGCTCAATTAAAAGGAAAATTCGTCGAATATTGGCTGAAGAGAGCTTGATAAGGATACCTTAAACGAGCCTTATTATCGGGCTTGAAACCGACGGTACCAAGGATCTGTCTCAACTAACAACTTCTGTACACAATATATATATATATATATATATATATATATATATATATATATATATATATATATAAACGACATCATTTTCGCACCAACCTTATAGTTTCCACTTATACAAAAGAATCTTGTGGTACACTCGATTAATTTCCATTAAACTTAAGTTCCTTGCAAAGGACGGCAATTTTTGATATCGTTACAGTGGATCAGTATCTTTCTGCCTCTAACCATGGCGTTTTTTTTTATATTAAAAGGCTCGGCATGCTGTTAGACCAGTAACTGAAGATGGTTTGAAGGACCTAGCGTTATCCCCTTTGTATCTCATTAATAAAGAGATCACTGTGACCGAAGAAGATTTGCAAGAGCCAGAGACATCTTTCTTCTAAGCCATGGACTGACAGATTGTTGCAAACAAATAAGGTTTTCAGGGTCAAATATGGTCTTTATTAAAGAGATTTCTGTGGACTAAAAGGTTTGCAGGCACTAGAGTTATCCTGTTTTTTTTTTTTTTTTTTTTTTTAATGTTTGCAGGATTCAGAAATATTCTCCTTTAATCCAACAGAGAGAATGTTCTAAGAAGGTTTTCAGGGTCAATAGTTATCTTCTTTGCATCTCATCATTCAATAAACAAATGTTTAAACGAGGATGATTATTATAGTGATGCTGCTGCTTCTGCTGCTGCTGCTGCTGATGATGATGATGATTTTATGTGCATGAAGTGTAAGACAATGGGAACAAATCAGAATTTAAGTGCGTAGAAGTTTTGTTGATTTAGTGACACAATTGTAAAAAAGGACTGGACGAACGAACGTTAAACATGTAGACCCAACACGTTGTAGCAGAGTACGTCGCAAGGAACATAAGACAAGTAATAACTCGACTCCGTTTTTTTTTTTTTTTTTTTGTTACAACGACATTTATTTCCTGATTTCTCGTCTTTCCTTTTTGTAGTTTTTTTCTTTTTTCTTATTGTGACGTCATTTCGCACGTCACAGCTTTGTATGTTCACACACATACGCGCTTTTGGTACAGGGAAGAGCTGTTGGTAGTACGATATCTCTATTAAAGAGGGAAGAGCTGGTGCTAGAGCAATAACACTAGGACCAGCTCTTCCCTTTGTGATAATTAGGAGTGGATGAAATAAGTTAAAGAAAATATCTGCCCTTAGTAAACAGCAACGTAGGCCAAGGATCTATCAGATATTTATGCAGTACGATGATATAGAAAAGCACAACCTGGCGAGCAAGGGCGGAGGACATGCGTTGCATGGAGAGAAATGATATGAGAATGATAGGATGGATGTGTAATGATAGTCTTTGTTCTGATGACCTCAAATGAAAATTAAATCTGAATAGCACCAGGAGATGTGTGTAGAACAGGAGATTTCGTTTGATATAGTCGAGAGAATTTAAGCAGGTGAATAAACGCATTCTATTGAGTTCTATAATGAAATCATTAGGCAATAATCTATCTATCTATCTATCTGTCTATCTATCTATCTATACATATATATATCTTTCTTCAGTTTTTATTAATTACCATTTCCACTATATATATATATATATATATATATATATATATATATATATATATATTATATAAAATTGAGAATATGTGTGAGAAAACTTCTTAACTTATATACTCAACAAATTTTTGATTTACAGGCTTAAAATTTGGTATATAGGGTATTCGGGCATATGGAATAATTTGAATCCATTTTTATCTGGAAATAAAGGGCTACTAAGGGGTAAAAATTGGTACGTAGGGGTCGCGCATATTTATCTGCGTGTCAACTGTTTAACGAATGCGCATGTGGGGCAGTGAAACATTACAGCTTTTTATGTTAAGAATAAGCAGGTTTGAAAACACTTCGTAAAAATCTATCAAGCTGAGCTAATGGTTATCATACTTGACTCACTGTCTTTAAGTTTTGGTTTCGATATCAGCTCGATGTTTTTTTTTACTTACACGTTCGAAGAAAACATACTACTTGCAAGCAATTTCTGTCCGAATTGAAATATAATGTTTACGCGTGTTTTACGACCGGGCAACGCCGGGCGGCTGCTAGTACTAAATATTTAAAAGGATTTATACTTAAACATAATAGGTATGGAATCTGACGTTTTCCAAGCGTCTTTTTAATTTAATTATTTTGATTTTAAATACATGAAGATTTTATCAATAGATTTTTATTGGACAAGTAAAACAGAAGGTAATAATATTGAATATGCACCGAGTTGAAATAATTACGTTATAACCCATTCTTAACATGGGGAGGATGGACGTTTTGTAACTCTTTTGTCCTTACACCTCAGAAATTAATTTTAAAAAAAAACATTGTTAAAATTGAATTTAACCTGAAAATTCCATGTAAACACATTGCACTGTCCGTGGTTTGATGAGCATATTTCAAAAAATAGTAAACAAATAAATCCGGATTGAAATCTGTCAATGGTTCACGCGTATTGGTAAAGAAATCTCGTCTTTTTTGTTTAATTTTACGAGGAAGTTAAGTAAATATGACGATATGTATAACATATAATATATCCAAGCACGTCTGATTGAACACGATAGAGTTATTCTTTTTTTTCCGATTTTTCTGGATATTTTTTGAATTTGCCAAACGGTCTTTTTGTTTCGGCTGGCATGTTGTATATAATGGCGTCCAAAAGTTATTTGCTCTCTGAAGATCTCCGAACTCGCTCTAAAAACTCATACATCAGATACATAGGCTGCACCAGAACAACACTCTCCCGGCGACTAACCTATCATTTAGCTGACAATAGTGCCATCAAACTACATTTAACATCCCATGATGAAAACTTACAGTCGTAGAAATATCTTAACAATCAATACTAAAATTGGATACCTAAACAATTGCACACGACGACTAAAATTACTAGAAGCCATGCTAATCAAAATCTACAGCCCCTTCTTAACCGGATCTCATTTAACACAATGACAAATATACTAACCGTATTTAATAAATAACAAGAAACTAAATAAATAAACTATAAAATAAGAAAATCGAAATTAAGAATAAAGATAACTCGTCCATAACCATCCTGCACTCAACTTCATTACTAATTAAATAAAGAAATAAACTATAAATACATCAAGCCTAAAAGAAAAAGAAAAAGAAAACGATATTAACAACAATCGCTCCTGGCGACGATTGGATGCACCGATAAAAAGCGCTTGAGAAGAATATGGCTGAACAACAACATCTGAACGCCATTATATACAATATGCCAGCTGAAATAAAAATCGGAAAAAATAATAACTCTGTCGTGTTCAATCAGACGTGCTTGAATAATGACTTGCTGCCAAAATATACGCATATATATATATATATATATATATATATATATATATATAGTCGATGACTACAAATATATTTTAAGCCCCCCCCCTCTTTGGGTAGAGCACTGTCATAAATAATATCACCCGCTACTTAATTGGCTGAAAATGCGAAGCTCGTTGTTTGTTTGTTTACGAACATGCGATTTGAGCACTATAAAGGTGGTGGCGGGTGTCTATTTAAATAGACATTCCGACGAGTTATTTACGGGCGTCAATTCCATGGTCGAGTGGGAGAACTGCCGACCGTCAACACGACGGTTCTAGGTTCAATCCTTGGCTTGGGAGATATGCTAGTCTAGCGGCACTGATGAGGACTGTATGTCGATGACCACAAATATATATATATATATATATATATATATATATATAGTAATTTATAAAATATATATGGCGATTAAGCTACACTGCCATATATATTTATAAATTATTAATATAATTTAATTAAATATATATTTTATAAATTACTAACTAGCTCTACCTACGTATTGAGCACTTTTGAAGTAAATACTTAAAGTTTACGCATAAATCTATACTTTCGTATATTAATTTTATGTGAGTAAATTAAGTAGTTATATATATATATATATATATATATATATATAACTTATATTGTTTTCATATCATTGTAAAGTGAAGCCATCCATATAAGTTGAAAGTGAGTTGTTCGTTTTTACGATCTCCTATTTGAAATATAATTGCATGCAAATATTGTGAACTGATAGTTTTGTTCTATTCTACAATTACATCAAACCATTAAGAATAAAGGAGTGTTTGTTAAATAAATCTGTAAGCGTAATGTAGTAAATATTAATACGATAAAGTTAACTAATAATAAATCGGCTACACGCTAAAAGTTATGAATAAAAGTAAGCGGTGATTTGGGGTTACAAAAAGAGAACTAAATGTCATCAGAGTGAAAGCATTTGCTACTCTCCCAGTGGGATTACGTATTTGAGAGAGCATGTCCACTAAAATAAAAAGATTCATTATTAAACGAAAACAAAATGGATAGATAAGAACGCGCTTTAGTAGTAAATGTAAGTGGTGAGCGTAAAACATGATGTCGAAAATATACGGGAAAAACCATTATATATATATATATATATATATATATATATATATATATATATATATACATATATATGTTTGTTTGATAAAATTCATAATGGCGTAATGGAAAAATAAAAAAGGTATATGCAGCTTCTCTTCCAATTTTCGAATTTTAATCATGTCAAATCACACTTCATTTCCTTTTGACGGATTGATTGTTGCTATTTCTTCTGATGAGTTAAGGACATTATAGATTCACTGATTGATATAATAATTAAGTAATTGATTTTGAACTACGAAACAGATACTGTCAAAAATTGTATAAGTCAACTGAATTAAAGGAATAAATTATAAGATGGTCAACATAATGAATTTTGGAATATAACTTTTTGTTATTTATTCTCTCTATATATATATATATGGATATTTAAACGTGCGTATTATTTTATAACAATGCCTATATATATATATATATATATATATATATATATATATATATATATATGTGTGTATGTGTGTGTGTGTGTGCGTGTGCGTTCGTGTGTGTGTGCAACACGGCAGTGTACTTACATAGAGAGGAAGAATTCTGTTTCGGGTGGAGGGCAGGGATATTGAAAAGAAGGTAATACTTTTACTGATGAAAATAATGCAGGCAATATATTAACATTATTACTAAGTAGGCATGATGGAAAAAAAACAATTTAAAGCAAGTTCTCCACATGATCATCTCTCTCTCTCTTTCTCCCTCTTATCTCTCTCTTTCTCTCTCTCACTTTCTCTCTCTTTCTAGCGGAACTGACGAGTTGTGATACAACGAAATAGGACTGTATGTCGATGACTATAAATATTTTAAGCCCTCCCCCCTTCTTTGGGTTGAGCACTTTCGTAAGTAATCTCACCTGCTACTTAATTGGCTGAAAAATCCGACGCTCGTTCTTTGTTTATAAACAAAGCTGTTAGAGCACTGTAAAAGTGGTGGACGAATGTTTGTGTAAATAGACATTTGGCGAGATTATTTACGGCCGCCGCTCCCGTGGGTCGATCTGTAGAACTGCTGACTGTCAACGCGATAGATCTAGGTTCAATCCTCGGCTTGGGAGAGGTTCTAGTCTAGCGGCACTGATGAGTTGTGATACAACGAAACAGGACTGTATGTCGATGAGTACAAATGTATATATATATATATATATATATACATACATATACAGATAGATGGATAAATATATAAATAGATAGGTGGATAAATAGATATGGATATTGATACCTCGATATATCTAAGATGGTAATTTACTTGAAGATGCGATTTTAAATTTTCTAGACAATTTTATTCCGACATCATTCTTATTTCATTCCAAGTTATATTTCTGATTTTTCTGATAAATATACGTAAGTAGAAATTCAGTATTGACATACGAATAATGATTGTTTTTGTGTAAAGAAACACGTCTATAAAATGTACGGAGAGTTTGATATGTTGAAAGAACTGTATAGTAAAATTGAGTCTTGGAATTTGAAATGTATTTATATTGTTATTCTTTATCTATACTCCTATATATATTTTTGTGTATTGATATTCATATGAAAAGCATTTTTTTTATTTATTTAAAAAGAAAGTACAACTTTGTTGTATTAATCTGTGAAAGCTCTAGCTAATTTGCATATTCTTTTAAACATTCATTTGAATTAATTCCTTATTAGTTTTTTTTTTTCGGTTTTCTCACGGGATGATAATCTTTATTTAAGTATTATCCGTAATTATATTCATGCAAATATTCTATATGATTTATACTTGCGTAACATTTGCGTAACAAAGTTTATATCAAACACAAACCTCTTTTATATATATTTATGTATGCGTTAATATATTTATTTTAAAAAATTGCCTAACAAACTCCTC
>NC_136498.1:61288921-61361421 GCF_053919585.1 Euprymna scolopes | reverse complement strand
CCCTTATAAAGGATCCTAACACGATTCTCCTTCGTTGGACCGAGCATTATTCTGATCTCTTTTACAACCCAAATGTTGATGAGGACGTCATCAATGTATTTTTATCACAACAGAAGCTTATCCATGAAATGTCTGCGTTCCCATCTGAAAATGAAATTAGAGATGCAATCAAGGAAGTGAACGTTGGGAGGGCTCCAGGGCTTGATGATATTCCTGTGGAAGTCCTCTTACATGGGGGTGATAAACTTGTTTATGAAATTCTTCATCTTATCACTGATGTCTGGAGGGGTGTTCCCGTCCATCAGGATTGGGTCGATGCAATTCTTATATCACTGTACAAGGGAAAGGGGCCCAGAACCGACCGTGAAAGTCATCGTGGGATAAGTTTGTTGGAAGCAGTTGGCAAAGTATTTTCCAGAGTTCTACTTAATAAATTGTTAAAGCATATTTGTCCATCCGTCATTCCAGAAAGCTAAAGTTGCTTTCGTCCGGGCAGAGGAACCACGGACATGATCTTCTCTGCCCGATAGTTGCAGGAGAAATGTACTGAACACTGCGTTTCGCTTTATCAGGTTTTTGTTGATTTGACTAAGGCTTTTGATACGTTGAACAGAGGTGCTCTATGGATAATTCTGGGAAAGTTGGGATGCCCACCTCAATTTCTACGATTACTCAGGAAGCTCCACACTAATATGAAGGCTCGCCTGAACTTCAACGGATGCCTGTCGGTACCCATCCCGGTTGACAATGGTGTGAAGCAGGGTGATATCCTAGCACCTACACTTTTTTCAATTTATTTTGCAGTTATGTTATCGTATGCCTTTAGTGAATGCTCTCTAGGTGTTTATTTGCGTTTCAGAACCACAGGTAGGGTCTTTGATCTTCGTCATTTTCATGCTTCTACAAGGACCTTTCAGCACCTGGTTCGTGAATTGCTTTATGCGGATGACGCCGATCTCGTGGCCCATAGTGAGAGGGATATGCAGGATATCATGGATCTGTTTTCGGGGGGGGCGTTTTTTGGGCTTTCTATTCGTCTTAAGAAGACTATGGTCATGTTCACACCTCCACCCGGTAGTTTGTATGTGGAACCAAATATTTTTGTCAACAACCAGAGACTTGTCGTGGTTGACACATTTGTGTATTTGGGTAGTACTCTCGCCAGAGATGGAACCCTGGATGCTGAGGTCAACTATAGGATACAGCGTGCCACTAAGGCTTTTGGTGGCTTAGAGAAGCGAGTATGGTCTGACAGGGTTATAACTATTCATACAAAGATCAGTGTCTATCAATCTTGAATTTTACCATCCCTGCTTTACGCTTCTGAGGTCTAGACAACTTATGGTAGACACATAAAAGTCATGGAGAGAGTGCACCAGAAATTCCTGAGACACATTCTGGGCATCAGGTTGAGCACTTTTATACCTGATATGGATGTTCTCATGCGGGCTGACGTACCTTGTATGGAGAAGTTGATTATACGCAACCAGACAAGGATGGACGACGGTAGATTGCCAAAGTGCCTGTTCTATGGTGAAATTACACAAGGAAAGCGTCCACAACATAAACCGAGGAAACGCTTTAAGGATAACATAAAATATAATCTTAAAGCTCTTGGTATTGACGTGTTCAGTTGGAACAGTACTTTCAATGATCATAAAAAGTGGCGCTCCTTAGTCTATCATGGCTGTGATAGTTTTGAGAAGAAAAATATGAGCATGCAGAAATGAAGCGTGATATCCGGAAGAAAAATCTGTCAGATATATCAGGTCTGTCGGAGGATTTCATGCAGAACCACACCTGTGATTTATGCGGTAAAATGATTTTATCCGGAGCTGGCCTAGCTAGCCACAAGCGTTCACATGGAGATCAATCTTTCTGTGATGGGGAAAACATTGTAGGGCACAGATGTTCTGGTTGCTCTGTGGTCTGTAAATCAAGTGGAGGCCTGAAGCATCATATGAGCGTCCACAGTAGAGCAGCACCAGTTGGCATCCCCCAATCTAGGTTTAAGTGTGACCTTTGCAACAAACTGTGTGAGAGCAGGGCTGGTCTGAAGAGCCACCTCCGTTCGTACAGAAAATAGGAATTTATGCATCTTGATCACATCTCCACATGTATATATATGTGTGTGTATAAGTGTATATATGTGCATATCAAAAAAGATATTTCAAAAATACATGAAAATGATTGAGTGATCAACAATAAAACAAGGGAAATATGGTCTTCTGTCAAGAAGTGACAATCACTGTATATATATATGTATATATACATACATACATACACATATGCATATATATACTGATATATACATATATATATGAGTGTGTATATACATATGTACTTATATATATATATATATGTATATATATATATATTTAAAGGGGATTAGAACAGCAGTCTAAAGAGCAGAGTGTATTTTAATGTAATAGTAAAATCACTAATGTAATTAAAATACAAGAAAAACAGTGCTCTTTGTAATGTAGCTATATAATAAGCTCAATAGGCATATATATCCTAGAGCTATTTTAATATTTAGTAAAAGCCCCACCCAATATCTTTGCTGATGAGGAGACTTTGTTCCAAAAAACTATATGTTAAAATTATTGTACATGACTTAGGGTCTATCTCAATAAAAATATCGTTTTCGAAACGATCGTACAATTTATTGATTTTGATTTGTTTCTCCTTATGAAACCAATTTTTAATTTTTAATTTTAATTATATATATATATATATATATATATAATCAACTAAAATGTTTTATTTCATATTATAATTAAAAAAAAAGAAAAATTAATATAGAAAGTTAGTTAAGTGTTTGGACGAAATTATTTAATGCATGCTAGTTATAACAAACGCATTTGCACATTAATTAAAAAGAAATATTTGCTCAAAAATAAAAAAGCAACAAATAATTATAAAATAAGCATTTTAATTGGTTTGTTTTAAATAGCATTTTAATTGGATTGTTTGAAATATTTATTTAATTATTTTGTTTGAAATACTATTTTTATTGGTTTGTTTGAAATAGCATTTAAATTGGATTGTCTGAAATATAATTTTAATTGATTTGTTTGAAATAGCATCTTAATTTCTTTGTTTGAAATAAAATTTTAATTGGTTTGTTTAAGATAGAATTTTCATTAAATTTTTTAAATAAAATTTAATTGGTTTATTTGAAGTAGCGTTTTCATTAGTTTGCTGGAAATAGAATTGTAATTGGATTGATTAAAATAACATTATTATTTGTTTATTTAAAATAGTATTTTAATTTGGGTTTGAAATAGCATTTTCATTGGCTTGTTTGAGATGACATTTTATCTTGTTTGTTAGAAATAGAATTTTCATTAAATTTTTGAAATAAAATTGAATTGGTTTCTATTAAATAGAATTTTAATTGTTTTTTTTAATAAAATTCTGATTTGTTTGTTTAAAGTAGCATTTTAATTGGTTTATTTGAAATAGACGCTTATTGGTTTATTTGAAATAGCATTTTCATTAGTTTTATTTTTTTGCTTTCGGCTAATTTAAATAGCATTTACTTTGGTTTCATAGAAACGATATCTTGGGTGTTTATAAATAGCATTTTCGTAGGTACATTTTAATAGAATTTTCATTAGTCTGTTTGAAATACTGTTATCGTTATTTTTTTTAAATAGAATTTTCATTGGTCTGTTCATAAAACTATAATGATTGGTTTGTTTAAAATAATAATTGCATTGTTTTCTTTGAAATACTATTATCGTCTGTTTATTGAAATAGCATTTTTGTTGGTTTGTTTGCAATACTATTGTTCCCAGTATATGTAAATGACATTTTAGTTGGTTTGTTTGAAATACTAATGTCGTCTGTTTATTCTAATAACATCCTCGTTTATAGATCTTTTGGCATCTTACATTAGTTTGTTCGAAATTCCATATTCATTGTAAAACACACAGATTACATGGAAGGATTTTATTGGCATGTTACGTTTCAGTTTGATATAGCATTTGTTAATAGCATTTTCTTTGATATACCACACCTCAGTTTGGAATAGCATTTTTTTTATTTGTCACACCTCAATTGGAATAGCATTTTATCTGGCCTGTTAAACTTCAGTTTCAAATAGCATTTTCTTTGGTATACTACACTTCAGTTTGAAATAGCATTTCCGTTGGTATGTCACATGACATTTTATTGGCCTGTTACACTTCAGTTTTGCTAGTATTTTCTTTGGTATGCTAAACTTTTATTAGAAATAACAATTTCGTTGGTCTATCACCTTTCAGCTTAAAATAGTATTTCGTTTGTCTTGCTTATGTTCAGAATAGCATATTCACCGCTGATTGGTTGATTATACGCATCTAAAGAATATACGTTTTTTTTGACAGGATTCAAGATTTTTTCTTTGTTTTTACTTATGTTTACGTTTTCAATTTAGTTTCCATCGATTTGTCATTTTATCTGATGCATTTAAAAAAAGCCAAGAAGCAGAGAGAGAGAGAGAGAGAGAGAGAGAGAGAGAGAGAGAGAGGGAGGAAAAAAAAGGCAAACAGTTTTTAAGACAAGCAAAACTGTTCCACGCAATTACGCGTTAAAATTTCCTTTGAAATCTTATCTCGCATGATTACAACACATGAACAGGATATGGAAAGAATTTCCGGTGAAAGATCCTGTCCCCGGATGTTTATACTTCCTTTTTGCTTTCTTTCCAAAAATTCCTACAATATCGATCATGGCTTGCACTGTTCTTCTTTCCAAAAAGTAAATTAACCGGAATCTTACTCGTGTAGTAGAATATTTAACGGCCTTGTGCCAGACTAGGTTTTCTAGGTATCGGATGTTTTAATGATTATTTAAAACATGAAGAACCATTAACATATTTGTAGATGAGTAATTATCACGAATAAGGGTGTAACATAGCACGGATGCGCGTATGCAAATGAATGCGAAGTGACGTCACTGTGGGGGGAGGTCTATAAAAAGAGAAAGACAACGATCACGAGGGAGAAGAGATGACGTTTGAGATCTTGTGAGAGACGTGGAGAACGTTCTAGACTACGTGGGTTACGTCACAGTTGTACCAATGAAGAAATAAATGTTGTTGCTACAAAGAACAAGCGAGTTGGAGTTATTTCCCATTCTTTGTCTTGGTCTCCTTTGTGACTGAAATTGCACATAATGTGTGTTGGCTTCCGGACAATGTGACAATACAATGAAAATTTAGATAAGACAGGATGCGATCATGTTGACACTCTGGTTCTTGTTAGATCATTGAAGTTAAGTAACGGTGAACCTGTCCACTTCCAGATAGGTGACCGTGTTGGAATACCAGACCCTAGAACTGTCAGTATTTGATTATAAATAATCATTACCTTTCTGAATTTTTGAGATGAGGATTAATTATTCATATTATTTAGATTCTTCAGACTACTGTTCTCATCTTGAGTGTCATTCCCACAACGTTTCGCCTGATGTAACCTCCGACCTTCTTCAGCTGCATCGTGTTGAACTTGGAAATGTTTCTGTCGAACTCGGGAATTTGGGCGGAATTTCGAACGGAACCCTTTATTTACTGCATAGAGGGAGCACGCTCTTTTTCCGTCAACCATGACTGGGTAGAGGTCATAAGTAATTCACAATTCTATTTTTCGGTCACCCACAATGAGAATTGAACCTTCAACGTTCAGGAGAATTAAAGGGATCATTGTTTCCCCTAGGAGACAAACCAGTGTTCCCCTCCGATTAATATCAACGGAATCTTTACTGTTAGCGATATTTCTGGAAATTTTTAAACGTCTGATATACAACATTATCACACTTACAAACTGAGCTTCGGTAGATAACCTAAGTTAAGCAACATTGAATCAGGCCAATACTAGATGGGTGATAATTTGGAGACAGTAGACACTATATGTAAAAGCATAACGAAACTTGCATGTAAAAAAGAAAATATACAGTCGTAAGCTGTTAGGTACTTCAATAAGACCTGCTAATCTACACACAACAGGACAAACACACCCTCCTTCTAGACAACAATGCTCTTCGCTTTCAGTTAAAACAACAGACATTTATTTACAGGTACTTCCACAATAACGCCTTATTTGTCAT
This sequence comes from Euprymna scolopes, assembly GCF_053919585.1. Classification (NCBI taxonomy): domain Eukaryota; kingdom Metazoa; phylum Mollusca; class Cephalopoda; order Sepiida; family Sepiolidae; genus Euprymna; species Euprymna scolopes. The sequence goes on along the minus strand of NC_136498.1, from coordinate 61,355,328 downwards.
TCAAATTTCTCTCATTCTCTAAAGGGCTTAACAAAACTCTGCCGTGTCAAACACGTTTTACTCTGTCTTTGTCCACCCATACTTAAGATGCTTCTTTTTTTGTCGCTCTCAGACCATGTGTGTAATACGTCTATTTTTGTCCTTTTTGGGCCACGTTTTTCTCGTTTTACAAACTTTTTCTTGCCTTTTTCCTCGCTGTGACATCGCGTCGTACTCAGCTCGTTCATTTACATATGTTGGCTGTTGTACAGCTACTGCTGCCATACGTGCGGTGTATCTGATAGCCTGTCATAATTATATGGTCCTCACAACTCTGCCAATCACACGCCTTTCATGCTCAACATCTGTCACCCACCTTTCCCAGATAAGCTCACACATAGTTATGTAAGATCATCTTTTACGTTACACATGCATGTCCGTGTCCTCTGATTTGAGAAACATTTTTTTGTTTGGTTCGTTTTGCAGCATATATACTCTTTAAAAAACGAAAAAAAAGTTTTTCAAATATACCCAGTTGGATTAGGCCCATTTTTCTTCTTAATTTAGAAGAGTAACGAAAAATAGGAAAAAAACGAAGATAAATCAGTCGAAAAACATGACAGGTGCTCGTCTGAACTCCAATCTCTGGTCCCCCCTCGCCAATCTTTCACGAAAAACACCCGTCTAGCTGAATCCACTGTGAAAAAATCCCCCCACTCTTTATCTGTGCCTAAATCAAAACGCGGATTCCATGAACAAAGCTTCTTTCTTAGAACTGCACGCCTTTGGAACTCTGTTCCGTCTGCCTGCTTCCCACCTGACTAAAACTTGGATGTCTTCAAGTCCAATGTTAACAAATTCCTAATGAACCGCCCCCTTAAGTAAACACTTCATCAAATCTCCATACTAACGTACTGTACTTGGAATTAACCCTTATCCCTGAGTGGCTTCCGGACCTTGATAAGTGGTGAACACCGTGTAAAAAAAACAAAAAAAAAACATAAAATGGATTCAGTTCAACTTAGAATCTTTGTGGATCTATGTTGCTTATTTTTCAAGTTTATCTGGACATACAAACAGGCATTTGCATTTTATATAATAGGTTACTACAAACACACACGCACACACACGCATATATATGTATATATATAAAAAATGTAATTCTCGGTTCGTTCTAAATCGATAAAACCATATTTCTACATTATAAATTTAATTGAAATTTTCAGAAAATCTATCTGCTAAGTCAAAGAATGTTTGCATGTTATTAAAAAAATTTAATATTGCGAATTATAAAAATATTAATTAAAAAAATATATTTTTCGTAAGTTGTTTCTGCGAAACTGCCCGGTTTTATTTCCAGTAACTTCCATTTCAACTACACCCGAATTACAAAAAAAGTAAAAAAAAGTACTCATGCAGAGAGCGACACATGCTGAAATAATAACGTTATTATTTAAAAAGCCATTCTTAACATGGGGAGAGTGTTTTGTACCTATTCTGTACTTTAACCTTACAATTAAATAAAAAACATATCATAAAACTTTAATTAAACGTGGAAATACGATTTAAAAATAGCACGGATCACTCTCTGCATTAGCACACAAAAAACTCCTATTTTTTAAATTGAAATACATTTATGTATCTTACCAATCTTTTTAAAATTTAAATTCCTTTGTTTATCTTAAGGCTTTTTACTCATCAAACATTACGTTTTAATTGTTTAGTATCTTTCACGGCAGTGTTTACATAAAAAAAGTTTGTTTTAACTTTTTCTAAACTGTTTCATTTTTACGACATGACTCAGCGTATTATAAACACCCTAACCTCCCCATGTTAAAGGCGGCTTTCAAATTACACACGCCCTTCCACAAACCTCGAAAGCCGTTCTTAACATGGGGAGGTTGGGGGGGGGTGTTCATTCCGAAAGCAGTTTTAACATGGGGAGGTTAGGGTGCTTATAATATGCTGAGGCGAGTCGTAAAATTAACGAAGTTGCTATTTATCATTTATTTAAAAAATTGCTTGAAATTTATTTATTTGACAAAAAAGTCTTGACAATTCAAAAGAATGTTTAAAATTATTTATTTGTTCGAAAAAAAACTATTTTATAAAAGTCCAATGTTATTTTCATTTCAAAATTGTTTTCTTAAAATTATATTTTTTTACGCAAACTTTTCAATCAATGTTTTTACAATTATATTTCGATTCCCAGTAAAAAAAAATAAAAAATAAGAAACAACACACTTCTCCGTTAAAAAAAAATAATTTAAATTAATTTGCTGTTGGCCTTTCAAAATTGCTTTAATAAAAAAAAATGTATAACATTATTTATTTGTTCGAAAAAAGAACACACACACATACACACACAAACGAAAAAATAAACGAACAAAAAAACTAATAAATATTTTGGTTTTCAAATGGCTCTCGCCCAGTTTAAACTATTATGAATATGTCATTTCAATTTTCTGTTTTTAATTTAAAAAAATGTTCCATGGAAGACTTTCCCGTTCTCATTAATTAAATGAAAACATTTCCAATTAAACAATTATAAATATATGTTCTTTTTCACTTTCTTTTTTCATAGTTCTTTCCGGAAGTTTAATTTTTTTTTTGTTTTTATTCGAACAAATAAATAATTTTAAACATTCTTTTGAATTGTTAAGATTCATTTTCTCCAGTAATATCGGTTTACCAAGTTTCTAGAAATAATAAATGATAATTTTAGTTCAATTTAACGTTTCCGGAAGTAATAAATGTTAATTTTGGTAAATTTATTCTTTCCCTTTCCGAAAACAATTGTTCGACTAGATTTGGATAGCAAGTGCGTGAAAAAAATGGCGTCTCCAAATGCGGCAATAAAGGGTAGAAGCACAGTGTTATTCATTGTTGATTTATTCAAACAGTCCTTTGGAAAATAAATATTGAAAATAAAGTAGGGTACTCCTTGTGCGTTGAGTGCCATGGCGACCAGCAGAATTATTTAATGGTCGCTCACTTAGCTCCCCTTACTCCAGGCTAACGCATGCGCATGTAACATTTATCATTTATTTACTCACGCTGCCTTTCGCACTTTTACAAACATTATTTATTTACGTTGGCTTAACTCTTCATGAATAAAAAAAGTAACTAAACCTGAATTTTTCACTTGTACAAACATTTATTTATTTACGTTGGCTTAACTCTTTTCATGCATATTGGAAAAACGTTTTACTCCTTATAAAAGAAAAAAGTTACTAAACATTTCTTCATACTTTCTCACTTTTACAAACATTTGTAATTCATGTATTTACTTAGGTTGGCTTAACTCTTTTCATGAATATTAAAAAAATAACTAAACCATGTATTGATAATTTCTCACGTTTACAGACATTTTAATTTACATGAGTGGATAATTTTTTGGGTAAATATTTACATTTAGGTCCACCTCCACAATATTCTTTTTTAAATGACGACTTTTATTTATAAATAAATCTACTTCTCTGCAACGGGCACTGGACCCCTCCTTTTTTTTAAATAGTATTTTCGGGTGTGTATGCTGACAACAAATATCAGTTAAATTTTGCAAATATTTTTTCACCCCCTCAAAAAATGGTGTTTATTCCAGAAGCTGCCCTTAAGATAAGGAAGTTAGGGGTGATTATAAGGTGGACCTAATCTAAAAAAAAAAGAAAAAATACCAAGTTTTTTAAATGATTAAAATAATTTCTCACTTTTACAAACATTTTTACATGCGCACATAAGCAACTATTTTTTTATTAACTTTTTTTACTTTTTTTATTTAAAAATTAGTAAATTTCAATGAATAGAATAATAAATCATTTATCATTAATATGTGATTTTTGTTTTGTGTTGAATGAAATTTTTTTTTTCATTACAACAATAATGAATCAATTTAAATCTTCCGGCGTGCATTTAAGAGTTACGAAATTATCAATGAATTGTTTAGTTACTAAGCCAACATGAGTAAATAAAAAGAATATTACATGCGCATGCATTAGCTTTGACTTTGTTAAGGGAGCGATTATTAAATAGTTATGATGGTCGCCATGGAACTCAACGCTCAAGGAGTACCTAAAGTTGCACTTATGCATCTATGTTATCGTGCTATTTTTTAAAATAGTATTTTCACACTAAATTCGAATTTTACAATATCTTTTTCTTTTATTAATTTGTTAGGTGAAAGTACAGATAACCCGGTCGGTTTTTAATGTGTGGAAAATCTAACTCCCCCTCCCCAAAAAAGGGTACTCTGGATAGTAACAACAAATTAAAATTGCCTCAGTCTCGAAAGATTTCTTTTCTACTGAACGAGAAAAAAACGGTGAAGTGTAGTTCACCTTCTGTTTCTCTCCCCCTCTCTTTCTCTCTTAATATCTCTCTCTATCTATCTCTCAATCTATCTTTCCCTCTATACCACCCTATCCGTCTCTCTTTGAGCCCCTTTCTCTCTCTAACTCCCTCTATCTCTCTCTCCTTTCCTCTGTCTCACCCTCTCTGTTTCTAACTCTCCCCTCTCTATGTTTATCTATCACTCCCTTTATCTCTCTCTATCTCCTTCTCTTTCTCTATTTTCCTCTCACTTTCTCTTTTCTATCTATATATCTTCCTCCCTATCTGTCCATCTCTAATCCATCATCCTATTTTAGTCTCCTAAATTAATTACAGTGAATAAGGCATTGTCAAAACATGGATAAATCCTATTTTAGTCATCTTATTTATTGACTGTGAGAATAGAAGTTATTTGGAAATTACTGCAACCTTGAACAGCACCAGAAGTAACTGGTAAAACCTTTCTAATTAAATTGATTTTGGCAGCCATTCGGTAACAAAATGACATAGCCTTAGCCGTTGCTGCATGAGGAATACCTGCGATCTTGCTGCCAAGTAGAAGAATTATTTATTCATTGACGGGGCTATATTTGCCAGGGATGCCACCACATGTATTGCAACTGAAATTTGGCGTACTAATTATCATGTTGTGAAATATAAACCAATCCAAGCTTTGCAAAGGCACATGGTTTGCATTTAAAAAAAAAATTAACAAACAATATCATAGACAACAATCATAACAGAACTTTTTAGAGATGAATATATCTTCATTCCATGCATTCCTATGATTCCACCAGATACATCATTACACTTTAAGAAATTGCACTTTCCAATTTTATTGTCTTTTGCAATAACCATCAACAAAGCACAGGGAACAATCTTTACAACTGTGTGGCTTACAGTTACACACTGACTGTTTATTCACATGGACAATTTACGTCACGTATCCAAGAGTCACCAAACCAGAAAATCTCTACATCAGCTAAGAAAATGGAACAACAAAAACTATGTACCCATAAGAAATGGAAAATTAAACCTATAAGAAACATGCTTCTTCTTATTTTGGAACTTTTTCCATTGCGCCAATTTGAGCCACAGCAACGCCTGGCAGGGTACATCTAGTATATATATATATATATATATATATATATATATATATATATATATATATATATATATATTTCTCTAGAAATATATTTTCTTATAATATATGCCAATCCTGTTTTGACAAGCTTCTGGGCTTGACCTTTATTCGTGATTTGAAAATGGAACACATACATCAAATCCGTTGCCAAGACCGCGGTAAAAATGGTGGGATCCTTCTATCGATCCAGTAGATATCTCACTACTGATGCAATACTCTATCTATATAAGCGCCAGGTACGTCCAAGGATGGAGTACTGTTGCCATATTTGGACAGAAGCTGCTAGAAAGGACTTATCCTACCTTGATAGCGTTCAAAATCGTTGAACTCGTAGGAGATGCCCTTTTCTCTTCCCTGCAACCTCTTTCTCATAGATGAGATGTTGCGAGTTTGTCTTTGCTTTATCGTTATTTTCATGGCAAGTGCTCGACTGAGCTTCAATCTATGTCCCCACCTTACCAAACTTTCAAAAGAAACACTCGTCTAGCTGAAGACACTATCAATAATTCCCCCACTCTTTATCTGTGCCTAAACTTAAACGTAGATTCCATGAAGAAAGCTTCTTTCTTAGAACTACACACTTCCGTCTTCTTGCTTTCCAGCTGACTAGAATACGGCTATCTTCAAGTCGAACGTAAACAAGTTTTTAATGAGCTGTTCCACTTAAGTTTACAAATTTACCGACTTTCTATTACTATCGATTACTATATTGTCCAATTGACTACTGTACACTCTTTACCCCAGTCAGCTATGCACCGATATCCTAGCTTAAATAATTACGCATTAGTAGAGAAAATTTGATGACCTGGCCATCTTGTTCTCCAGATATAAACCCAATTGAACAGCTCTGGTTATGAAAGTTTATGCAGGGGGTGTTCAATTTTCTTAAAAGGATGAACTTTGGAGGAAAATTTTGGAAGTTTCCTATAGCGTCACATCATATCAAATCCGCCCATTGACATCATCAGTTGACAAGCGACTATTCAAAGTGATTTTAGTAGTTATGTTGATAAATAAATATTTCCTTAAACAAAATGATGTGGTTATCGTTCTTGTTTTTGGTTTATATTGTTACTGGATATATACTTTATTTCATATGAAGTAATAATATTGTTTTATTACCGAAAATATACATTTGTAGACACTTGCAATATATACTTCAAATTAACAGAAAATAGAAAAATTAGCATAACCTTAAAAATATTTGTTCAAATTCCACAAAAATCAGGGACGTATGGAACCTTGTTATGCTCTTCCGGCGTACAAAATTTCATTTCTATGCGTGGCAAAGCAATTAAAATAATAATAAAAAAATTACCTGCAATAAAGCGATATACAAGGTTTAGTATAAATAGCAAGAAAAATAATTCATGAGTTAGAAAAACAAAAGAATTTTAAAACATAATTATACAATATTCCAGCCTCGGGCTGGAATCAAAGTGAAAAAATAATCTGTGAGACTTTAGCCTTGTATGTAATACTGAGGATGTAGATGCATGAGGTTCTAAAGTCGTGTTCCCTTGGGTTGAATAGAGCTGTGACTATCAAGGAGACGCTCTACGTTTCGTTTTGAGATTTATTGTTAGGTGTTGACAGGAGATTTTGCTTGTGAAACGCATCCTGTTTGCAACTGTGAATGATGTCTATATTGATGCAGAAGACAGACTGGTTGTGGCCGATGTTGCTGTAAAAGATTATGAGCTTTATTTTGTGCTTTGTTCACGCCGCCAACTCAGTTCAAGAGAAGCTTTATATTTTTGTGGGCAGTTGGAGGTATTCTTCACGGCTTAGAAGTGTGTACTTTTGATGAAGGATTTGAATTCTACTGGGGACGGTTTGTGAATTTCATACTCCCATGAAACTTCCACCATCGGAAGAAGCCGGTTTACCTCGCCTAGGGCGAGTGCTGCCTTTTTTTTTTACAAAGTAGTCACCACTTATTAAGGCCCGGAAGCCTCTCGGGGATAAGGGTTATTGCGTGTACAGTAATCAATGGGATAGTGTCGTAGTAATTGTTAGTATTGGATATTTGATAAAGTGTCTTACTTAAGGGGGCGATTCATCAGAAATTTGTTTATGTTGGACTTGAAGACATCCAAGTTGTAGTCAGGTGGGAAACAGGCAGGCAGAAGAGAGATCCACAGGTGTGCATTTCTAAGAAAGAAGCTTTGTTCATGGAATTTCCGTTTTGATTTAGGAACAGATAAAGAGTGGGGAAAATTATTGACAGTGGTTTAAGCTAGACGGGTGTTTATCGTGAAAGAGTGACGAAGGGGAGCAAAGTTTGGGGCCTAGACGAGCACTTTTCATGGAAGTAACGATAAAACAAAGACTCGCAAGGTCTCTCCTGTGCGAGAGAAGTTGCAGGGAAGAGAAAAGGACATCCGCAACTAAGCCACAAAGCCTATTTTGTACTCTGTCAAGGTAGGATAGGCTGTTTTTAGCAGCTCCTGCCCAGATGTGGCAGCAGTACTCCACCCTTGGATGGACTTGGCTTTTATATAGAATGAGAATTGCATCAGTAGTGAGATATCTTCTGGAGCGGTACAGTATAGTACTAGATAGGACCTAAATGAAGAAAAACTTAGGAGATATATTGACAACGTATAGGAGAGATTTCCTAACCATAAAACTAGCTAAAAAGGAACTTTAATAATGCGAGACTAGAGAGCAACATAAGAGACAAGTAATTAACACTTGTTTGAGTTTCAATACGAATAAGCATAAAGGAGCATTTTGCAGGCGAAATAAATACAGACTGAAAGTTAATTGATGAACAGTGTAAACTTGAATATCTGTTTCGGAAGCATTTTATCTAAATAGTAAGACTCTACATCCAGAAGTTGGCAACTATTTCACTGACACGGCTGTAACAGCTAGTTGGGAAGGAATAAATTACAGTGCGTGATGCCTTGACTGCGTTCAAACGAATTGGTTGATAAAAATCACCAGGATTTGATGGTCTGCTCTACACAAGGCGGTCGTACATGTTTATACCGATGGTGTGTTCAATTATTGTTTGGATCAGTATCTATCGCAAGTTAGATGAAATGGATGCGATCAGGTTGTTGAAGAAATGGTTAAACGTGGTGAGGAGCAAGTAGAACATTACAGGCCTCAAACTCTGCTAAACACAAAAGGCAAGTGCTTTGGATTTATATATAAATATATATATATATATCGTTTAAGCACTACAGTATTCGAATATGTGGTTAAGTTTTATCTTTACTCATTTAGAAATGGTTAAAGCTTTATCGCTCACTCAATTTGCAACTAAATTTAAAACAAGTTTTACATTTCATATGTCACCTTCTCAGCAATATTCTGAACTAAAAAATTTCAATTTCCGTTGATTAAAACAAAAGTTATAATAAAATTACTGGTGTTCAACAGTCCTTAGAATTAGTAAATAACGCGAGAGACAGTTTCTTCTAATTGGTTGTTGGTTACATATCAACTTTTTCGTCATCGTGCAGCATTAAGAATTTATATATAATGTCAAATTAATTTTTCTTTAAATCCTATATACTGCAATATTTCAACTTATAAATTTATTATATTTTTTACTAGAATATCTTGTCTTTTTCTTTTCCAGTTTTAATAACTAATCCCTTTACTTTTCTAAGCTAAATCTAAAACCATATTACTTTTCATGTTCGCTTTTTCCTATGTGATATATATATATATATATTAATTTATAAAATATATATGGCGATTAAGCACTTTTGAAGTAAATACTTAAAGTTTACGCATAAATCCATACTTTCGTATATTAGGTTTATGTGAGTAAATGAAGTAGTTATATATATATATATATATATATATATATATATATATATATATATATATACAAAAATTAAGCATTAAATTGTCAAAGAAATTGAACACAAATGCAAAACAGTGAAAGGAAAATTGATCACACAGCGGCACAGCTACATCTCTAGCACAACAACACCATACTGGACACCTCTGAAGCATCACATTTATAGCAGCTGACAGAAACATAACGAGAAAGAAACGTGTTCTTATTTATTTTGTTTTGAGAATAACATAACAGCAATGGCATAATCTACAAATATACAGTGTAATCACGTTTGACAGACCGGTTCTCGTCAGATCACCAAAGTTAAGCAACGATGAGCCTGGCCAGTAACAAATGGGTGATGATCTGGGACCTTCATGTGCTGTATGTGATCTTCGATTATCTCAGCAGTTTCCAGTCGCCCTGGACTTCTCTCTGCCACTGGACTCAAACAGTGCCGTTTCAGAAGAAATGTGGTTGGGAATTGCGCAACCCTTACCACACAATACACACGTAGCTGCCCCAACAGGGAGTATATTTCGTCTTTCGAGACTGAACGGAGACATTCATTCACAACAGTGGTCATGGCGTAAACGTCAAATACAACCAGTTAACCAGCGTTCATGCGGAGCGCATAAACAAAGAAATGTTTTAAAAAGAAGAAATTATATTCAAACTAACTTTACCTACCCAGTTGTAATTTATATTAACACGATTTTACTCGAAATCCCTAGATGCAACTTGTTGATTCCAAAATGAAAGCTGAAATCACAAGAAAAATCTCAAGCACTGAGATCCCTACTTTACAGATATGGGGAGGGGGCAACTGTGCTTATCCATGGCTCATCTTACCTGATGTCGCGATAAGCAGGGTTTCTGCATTTGCTAATGTTTTCAGCTTATTTCTAAGATGTAGCATCATTATGATGTGTGGAATCCCAAATACTAAAGTTTCAACTTGGTAATTTTTCAAAACGTTTTGTCCAATATGCTTGATCTAGCCGAGAGTTCAGATGTTAGTCCATGTAGCACTTTTTTTGATATATCACCACATATCAAGGCCAAGAGGCCACTCGGGGATAAGGGTTAAAGAGTGTACAGTAGAAATTGGACAATATAGTAATCATTAGTAATGGAAATTCGGTAAATTTGTTAATAAGTGAGACGGCTCATCAAGAACTTGTTTACGTTAGGCTTGAAGACAACCATGTTGTAGTCAGCTAGAAAGCAGGAAAACGGGAGAGAATTCCACAGGCGTGCAGTTCTAAGAAAGAAGCTTTGTTCATAGAATCTATGTTTAGGTTTAAGCACAGATAACGAGTGGGGGGAATTATTGATAGTGTTTTCGGCTAGACGAGTGTTTCTTGTGAAAGTTTGACGAGGGGGGGACCATAGACTGAAGCTCGGTGGAACATTTTCCATGAAAATAACGATAAAGCAGAGACAAAGTCGCAACATCTCTTCTGTGAGATAGAGGTTGCAAGGAAGAGAAAAGGGCATCTGCTAGGAGACTACGAAGTCTATTTTGAACTCTATCAAGGCAAGACAAGTCCTTTCTAGCAGCTCCTGTCAGGATGTGGCAACAGTACTCCATCCTTGGACGTATCTGGCTCTTATATAGATAGAGAATTGCATCAGCAGTGAGATATCTACTGGATCGATAGAAGGATCCCACAATTTTTTCCAGCGGCCTTGGCAACAGATTTGATGTACCTGTTCCATTTAAGATCAAGAGTAATGGTCAAGCCCAGAAGCTTGTCAAAAGTTGAGGCCTCCTCAAGACAAGAGCCATTCATTTTAACTGATGCCAGATAGGGTCAGAACGTTGATAATGTAAAGTGATAAGCTTGGTTTTATATGACTTAAAAGTAACCAGCCACTCCTTTCTCCATTGTACCACATGCTTAAAATCAGAGGAGAGAGAATCGGAGAGAACTTAGTCATTTACTGACTTAAATGTGCTACTATAGATGGTAGTGTCATCAGCATAAATGTCTACAAATGATGTAAGGATGTGATGTGGAAGATCATTAATGTAGATCAGGAAAAGAGTTGGGCCCAGGAACGACCACTCCAGCATTAATATTGTGAGCTTCTGATTTTTGCCTATCAACCACTACTCTTATGAACCTGTCAGATAGAAATGATTTAATAATTGAGAAGACATTTCCAGCTATACTATAGCTAGAGATCTTGGGAAGTAAACCTTCATGCCATACCCTATCAAAGGCCTTAGATATGTCAAGAACAATTGCCCTAGAAAGGTTGCCTCTGTCGAGAGATTCGCTAATCCTATGAGATATAAGCATATCTGCTGTAGATCTAGCAGAACGGAAACCATATTGTGTGTCACTAAGAAGGTTATTTTTGCTGAGATGGTTGATTACTTCTGTATTTAACACAGATTCCAGCAACTTACTTATGACGCACAGGAGACGTATTGGCCTGTACTGAGAGGGGGATGAACGATCACCTGAATTCTTAAATACAGGGCATACTGATGAGATTTTCTAGGGTAATGGGAAGCAATTCTCCTTAAGACAACGTTTAAACAGTTTTGTAAGTATGGGTGCTAGTTCTGGTTGAAGTTTTTTTAGTACTATAATTGGAATACCGTCAGGGCCGGTTGCTTTACTGAAATCAAGGTTTTTGATTTGCTTGGCAACATCACGTACAGATATATGTATATCACATAGCGTGTTTTCTGATACAGGAGGAAATATTGGAGGTAGGCGGCCTTGGTCGCAAAGATTAGAATTAGCTGCAAAGTTCTTGGCCAAGAGTTTGGCTTTGTCTGATGATGACGAGATAACCTCAGGTCTATTGATGATAGTTGGGATAGAGCACACGCTTCTGTTCAGGATTCTGTTTGCTATTTGCCAAAACTGGTGGGAACTAAGCCGCTGCTCAGCTACTTTAGACTTGACAGACTGAACATACAACCCTCTTGCCTCCTTTATTACTTTCTTGCAGTGGTTGCTGACAGCCCTGAAAGCGGCTTTAGTTTCCATACATCTATTATTTACATTATATTATACAATCCATACGTTCCTCCATCTAATCCAGACATTAGGATCCAACCAAAACTCGAGACCTTGCTCCAGCAAATCCATAGATCAAACGTTATTTCTTCCAGTCTATATCCAGACGTTCCCCCATCAAATCCAGATGTTGCTCCATTCAATCCAGACGTTGCAGCATCTAGCCTAAAATCCAGACGTTGGTCCATCAAATCTACAAACCAGACATTAATCCATCCAGCTTTAAGTCCACACGTTGCTTTATAAAATCCATAGAGAAGGCGTTGGTTTATCCAACCTCTATGCCAGACGTTGTTTCATCCAGCCTAAAGTTCAGACATTGATCCATCAAATCTATAAACCAGACGTTGGCCCATCCAACATACAGTCTAGACGTTCTTCCATCCAATTCAGACGTCACTCCATCCAATCCAGACGCTGGTCCGTCCAAACTAAAATCCATAAAATCTATAGACGAGTCGATTCTCTATCCAGTCTATGAACCAGACCTTGATTCATCCAGCCTATGAATTATTCCGGGAAATTTTGATTTTAGGCACAACAAGAAGGAAAGGAAAGTTTTGGCAGTTGTGGTGGAGAGTTGAGTTCTTGCTATGGATATTTTACAGGAAGGGGATCAGAGATTAGAGCTGAGTCAAACACATACCATGAGAAAAGCTATAGAGAATAGTGAGTCTATTGACGTCTCCTCTCTGTGAAAGGACCGTTCGTCAATGGCAAAAACAAATGATTATTAATGATTCTTATCATTTCTTCAAGTCTTTGGAAATCGAAAGAGAAATTTCCAGAGAATTTGCTTAACATTGGTATTCAATCCAAGATGGAAAGATTTTGGGCGGACAAAAGGAACCAATATTTTTTTTTATTATTATTTTGAATGCAGATTGTTTTCCGTTTTTTTTTTCTTTTTCCAAAGTTCAATTTTCTTCTTTTTTATATCAACATTTTTTTTTCTTATTTTTGTTCCTGAATAGAATCTTTTTTGTCATCGTCGGCACATACGTGATTTCAGGTTCCTATACAAAGCTATGTAAAATAACCCCGATATCGGAGCTGAATGGCATTCCACTGAGAGACTAAGATAATATTTCGTCCGGTTATATTTGTGGCTCGAACACACACACACACACACACACACACACACACACACACACACACACACACACACACACACACACACACATATATATATATGTATGTATGTGTGTGTGAGAGTATGTTTTTTACTTTCATATTTTCATTTATTTATTTTTAAAATATGTATGATTTTCTTTTCTTTGAAAGAAATAAAAAATTTTTTTTTAATTTTTCACGGTTTTTCTCGATGGCTAAAGCACATTCTGCCATGCACAATCATTGAGCTGTCTCGGCCTCCTTACAAATCTTTGAAAACATTTTACGGGGTAAGAAATTTTTGACATTTAGGTCAGAGATTTAAAATGTCAGTAAAAAAAACTGTCCTTTACAGAGATGTGCCATTGTTGTTGTCATATTAGCGGAGTTCTATCTATTTTTTTTATTTTGTACCTATTTTTTCTGTCCTTTCTCTCACATTCTCTCTTCCCCCATCTCTCTCTCTGTCTCTGTCTCTCTCTGTCTATCTATTTATCTATCTATATGCGCGCCAATATACACACACATATATAACAAATAAATGACAAAAGTCTATATTTGAAATTACATGATATTGACTATCTTACAATTTATTTCTTTAAATACGTTGACATTAATTTGTTACGTGATTTGTAATTACACTGAGCTTCATAAATTAAAGATTTGGGATAAATAAAAGGGAAAATATGATTAAAAATATACTTTCACATATATCTATATATCTATAAAAGATAACGTGTTTGTGTATCTGTCTGTCTGTGTGTCTGTGTGTGTCTGTCTGTGTTCATTTCCCTAAGCAATAACTCTGTTAATTTTTAGTCTACAGACTTGAAATTCGATATACACGGTACTGAGATTTGAAAAAATCGATATGATCGGTTTTCGGTCAGAAATTTGGCGAGTAAGGGGTCAAAATTCAACAGCGACCACGTGGCATATATTTTATGAGTTTTTACCCATATTTAGTTTAGTTTTTAATTTTGATCGTTTATTATTAGTTTTTGAGTTCATTTAAAACTATTTCTTTAAAATTAGAAAAATAAACGCATTAAAATAAGATAAAACACATATAAACTTATCCAGGTAGGTAGCAGAATACATACCTTGCATTTGGCAACATTTATTTCTTGCATATTTGTGAGTTTTTTTTTTCTCTATTTTATTCTGTTTGTTACAATCACACATAGCCAAACTGTTTTCTTCTTTTAAAAATAAAGATATACAATAAAACATCAATTATTTCAGAATGAAAGGGATGACCAAACAATGATAGTGTCAATTCGGTGCAGAAAAATTGAAAAATGCCCAGTGCATTTTAAATATTTTGATAATCATCCGTGAACTCCTTGGGATGTGGCATATAGACGTTTAGCAAGTAAGTGCCGAAAAGAAATTGGAACATTTCAAATGATTTATTAAGAAAACAGGCTGTGTGAATTCTAGAATATTTACTGTATTTGCCGTAATTTATCCATAAAAAAATAAATTAGACTTGGAAGGTCAATATTAAATCTGTGAATGGGTTTATAACATGCAGTTTTTGCTCCACAGAATTATGTTATAAATATATAATCTACTAATAAACGCATTGTGCTTGTTTTATTTCTTATTACAAAAAAATCGGTTTTATTCATCGGATATATATATATATATATATATATATAACACAAATAATTCCCGAAAGGAGGAAACACTAGTGGATAATTATATATATATATATATATATATATATATATATATATATATATACATATATATATATATATATATATATATATATATATATATATATAATTATCCACTAGTGTTTCCTCCTTTCGGGAATTATCAGTGCAGGTGTCACGATTATATATATATGTCAAGATTAGTACAGGGTCCTTTAATTGTGGAACCCTTTGCCAGGAAATCTGTCATCACTACTCTGTCCTGGTCCCAGAAGACTGTGAGCATGACTTTGCCAGCGGAGGGCTGCACCCTTGCCTTCTTTAGAGGTGGTGAGTCCAAGTGATTCCACTGCATTGACTGGGCTTTGGTCTCTGGATCATAGTGATGAACCCAGGTTTCATCCTGTGGAATCAGTCTTTTGACTCATCTTCTTGGCACATCTCCAAATTCATTCTCGAGCACTCGACACGTTCTCGCTTCTGGAATTGTGTGAGCAACCTGGGAATCCATCTGGCAGACACCTTATGCATATGGAAATGGTCATGAATGATAGTTTCCATAGACCCTGTACTAATCTTGACATCTTGGGTTATTTGGCGAATAGTAATGCACCGATCTTCCAAAATGGCAGCCTCAACTTGACGAACAAATGCCTCATCAATGACAGAAGGAGGGCGACCAGGTCTGGGAGCTGTTTCCACAGACTTCAGGCCAGGTTTGAATTCAGGATGCCAGCGTTTTACAAGGTCATATGATGGGGCATTATCACCATATGTTTCTTTCATTTCATCAAAAGTCTCCTGTTGTGTGCGTCCTTTCAAATACAAAAACCGGATCACTGCTCGACATTCAACAGGCTCCATTTCACGCCTGACTCAGTCAAACACCTGTAAAACAGAAACCACAATTAGTTCAGAGCTGTAATTTGCCACATAACCCGTAGAGATATAAATCATTGCACATAAAAAATTTCAGACAACTGGAAGTGGGTCAGAGGCATTACTTATTGCACACCCTTCGTAAATATATTATTTGTACTTATGATATATATATATGTATATATATATGTGTGTGTGTGTGTGTATGTGTGAGTTATAGAAGCATTGATTTAATTTGAATAAAATTAAATACGCATCAAGTGCGCTTGAAAGCCAAATCACAACGAAATATTAGGAAAATAAACAAATATTTTACTTGTTTGAAATTTATAATTGTGTCGAACCTCATTCCCAGTATGTTGTTTTCTTTCTTTTTTTTTCTTCTTTTATTTTTGCCCTGTTGTAAATTTGGAGAAAGAAAAGTCTGTTTGTAAATATCCACATGTTGTCTTTCAGCAATTGTATTTTGAACTGTTAGAATAGTGCGTTGGCTACGCGAGATTTACGTCAAGTGTGTAAGTTCCATTATGGAAACGTTGATTTAATTTCAATAAATTTATATACGCATATTCAAGTGCGCTTGAAAGCCAAATCACAACGCAATATTAGGAAAATAAACAAATATTTTACTTGCTTGAAATTTATAATTTAACTATATTTCGAAGTCCAGTATGTTGCTTTCTTTCTTTTTTTCTTCTTCATTTTTCTGCGATTTTTAAAGTCGGAGAAAGAAAAGTCTATTTGCAAACAGTCTTTCTCAACAGATACGATATATACGGAAATAATTATGCCATTTCAGTTTTATTTATTTTATTTACAAAGGAGTCACCACTTATTAAGGCCCAGGGGCAACTCCAGAATAAAGGTGAATGAGTAAACATAAGTAGAGGAAATGTTGTAAATTGGATTACTTAGGAGGCTTGTTCGTCACGAACTTGGTTACGTTGAAACTTGAAGACAATCAAACTGTAGTCAGCTGGAAAGCTTAAAACGTTTCCAATTCGCTGATAAATTGTTTTTCATACACAAAGGTGTTGACGGGCTGATGCCAGACACAGGTTTATTTGTTTCTTCCATACCAAGTTTCGCAATTGTTTTTCTTTTACCCACGTGTACACAAATTAAAACAAAACAATAAAACGTTACTTTTCTCAGTTCGTTTTCTTATAATACATGCGCCTTGCTTGGAAATCCTTTGATGTCAGTGCTGCCACCATCTTTCATTAACGTTTATATGTGGATGACAATGCATACATACAACACAACACGCGCAGAGTGTCCGATCACTTAGTTTCTTTATTCAGTGGCAAAACTAGAGTGACACTACTAAAGTCGGTGTAAAACCTAATTAATCCCTCATTCAACAGAATACACGTCCCAGGACGGGTAATATGAATCCCAAGAAAAACAGTCTTGCAGTATTTTCATGTCTCTTTACAAAGATTGAAATGGAGATATCATGATATATGTGTAAAATTATTTTTATTTTTATTTTAATTAAAATAAGAAACATGATTTTGATTCTAGAAAATGTCTAAAATATTACGCTTAAGCACAAGGAATCTTAAGAAGAAATTGAATTTCAGGGAATCTTGTATAATTGGTGTATAATGACTATGAATCAAATTCAATGTAAATCTGAAATAGTTTAATTTTCAAATAGGAAACCGTGCCCAAAATATGTCTACTAAAATCCATTAAAATATCCCAAGATCTTAAATTTAAGAAATATTTAATGTTTGATGTTCACTACATATTGTAAAACTTTTCACAAAAATCGACAAAAATTTGAATTTTCACGAAAGACTTCCACCCCTTTTAATCCTCTTTGTATAAAACTAAATCAAACTAAATATAGCTCACATCACGATCCTTTATGTTTTGCAGAGATGTTGTAAAAATCATAATGATCAGTAAATTAGATTAGATGTGAATTCTGTATCACAAATATAAAGATATATACACGCAATAGAGTTATAATAAAACCGAGAAAAAGCGAGTAAAAAAAAATGTGACTGCACTGGATGTGGTTTTCCTGACACTAAGGAATATCTATAATGATAGGGAAGAGTTTATTTAGTCTTTAAAAGAGGTGCCATAACAATTAGTTTAGTAGTGAATCCTGTATGCAGAAATATAAACATATATGCACACAATACAGGGTTTTCCAAAAGTCCTGTTCATATTTTGACATTGAATATCTCGACAATTATTAAGGATAGAAACCCCCATCTGATATATTTAAAAAGCTGGTAATCTTATTTCTTTTTCAAGTTATGTTCAAATATGTTCAATGTGAGCACAATTGGCCACAGGACACACAGCTATCCGATAGTCCAATTCTTGCCAAACGCATTCCAGCTCATCCACATCTCTTGGAATGGAAAGCACTAAGATCAGTCCTTTCATAAATATCCACAAAATATATTGCAGGGTGTGAGATCTTTTTTCTGAAATGCACGTTGAATAAGTGTCTATGATTCAGTTTTTTGCAAGTTCAAGCACACAAAATGCTTCTTTTTTTTTGATCAAGTGAACGCCATTATTGGTTCTGGAAAAAAAAAGGAAAAAACTCAATAGCCTTGCAAAATAAAATTAAAATAAGCTTTAAAAAATTAAAAAATTAGCTTTCAAATGGTACCACTTACAT
Source organism: Euprymna scolopes (assembly GCF_053919585.1). Taxonomy (NCBI): domain Eukaryota; kingdom Metazoa; phylum Mollusca; class Cephalopoda; order Sepiida; family Sepiolidae; genus Euprymna; species Euprymna scolopes. The sequence continues at coordinate 61,336,727 of NC_136498.1, read as the reverse complement.
CTTACTACCATTCATAATTCAGCAGATATGAGGACTTAAAATGTATCCAAGACTTTTGCAACACCCTGCATAAATATACTAAAATCTGGACACAGTAAGTATTATAATCAACTTGCCTAGATGCCCGGCATTTCCCGGGTGTTTGGAGGTGTGTGTTGAGCAACAAAAAAAAATAAATAAATAAGTGATAGTAGGCAGGCAAGCTCGAACGTGTACCGCGAAGAAGGAAAAAACGTGACGTCTTTGCTGTTGCGTCCATCGCCAAACTAGAAGGGGCGAATGTTTAAATTAGGCTAGTCTATTGAACAGAAGGGATGAGTTCCGAAAATATCGGCGAAAAATGACCCCTCCTTGTAGAAAAGTGCCAAGTTGAGAGTGAGGTAATTAATGTTTTTAGCTAACCTTTCGATATTTGTTGACCGAAGGGTCGAGCTTCAATGTGATATTGATCTGGTGAAAATTCGTCGCCTCTGTCGAAAGTTTTAGGCATACATACATACATATATACATATATATATATACATACATATATATATACATACATACATACATACATACATTTAAACAGACGAGTGAGATTTATATTATAGATGATTCAATAATGGTTTAAATTCTGTAAAAATTGTGACTGCGCCGATTAGGGTTGCTCCCAGTATTTATAGGGAAGAGGACATGTAGTCCATAAAAGTAGGCACCATAACAATGCACACAATAAAGATATACTGAAATCGGTAGACAAAGAGTATTATAATTGATGATGATGTATGCGTAATAAGGAGATGGCATCCATATAAAAATATTAGGTTAAATAGATAACAGATTTTCCATGCCTGCTGACTGAGACTATATTTTATGTCATGAATATTTGATATATCCATCTCAGAATTGGTATTGATTTGTGTCATCAAACGTGATGCCATTGTGTATTCAGGCAAAGCATTGTGGTATAATGAAAATAAAGAATAGTAAATTTAAATTCGACAATAGAGATATTACACATACATATATCATTTATTTATATAATTTATTTATATAATTTATTTATGTAATTATTTATATAAAAATATTTTTTGTGATAAACTCTGAAAGAATTTAAAGATGAATAAGAAAATGCAGATATAACAAAATACACTCAAACTTTTACATTTTCTACTAAATCTTAAACAGGAGGCCTACATTATAGTTTTTAAATAACAGTGAGTCCATTTAATCTCATAATTGTAAACTAATTTCAATTAATATAGATATGACCATTAGGTTAATATATAAAAAATAAAACAGTAGACGTATGTATGTGTGTGTGTCTCTGTGTAAATATTTCAACGATTAACTATTTAACTACTGGTCAGATAACACTGAAAATAACAGGAAATAGTAATCATACACCGAGAATTGTTTCTAGCGAGAAAAATCCTTGTTTGGCTGGATGAATAACACATACAGACATATACCGGCAAGCTGAAATGTTTCTATTTCTTTTGTGTATGCCTAAATTCAATTCATTTTTTCAATTGGTTTCATATAACATTCTTCTTACATATCTCTTAATAGCTACATTGGTAGGGAACGCTGTTATAGCGCTAAATGTTTTGATTTCGATTCTAACTGATGGCATCCAAGTCTATCAGTATTATATATTAGGTACAATATAAATTAAAAAGGGAAGTTGCTCTGCAATTAAAAAAATAGGTAATCTACATGGATTAACATATATTTAAGCATATTTTACGAGAGGTAAGTCCCCCCCCTGCTAGTTATTAATAATTCAGTATAACGCAGAAGATTTATTATAATGTATAATTATTCTAGGGATGTTTAGTTATTCTCTCCTTCCTTATCGTAGTAATTTTATCTTTATCGACATTACGGTGAAGCTTTTAGAATGTCCATTTGATTGTTTATATAAAGTTTTGTTAAAGTTTTCTCTTCATAAGAACAAGGGGAATACATCAAACTGCTCCAACTACAGGGGCGTCACACTACTATCCATCTTCGCAAGGATCCTGCTGGATAGATAAATCCCATTAATTGATGACGAAAACCTGTCAGAAAGCCAATGCGGATTTTGAGCAAATAGAGAGTCTTTCGATATGATCTTTGTTCTACGACAAATTCAGGTGAAGTGCAGGGAGCAGAACATGAATGTCTATGTAGCATTTATTGATTCGACCAAGGCCTTTGAATACGGTCAGCTGTGATGGGCTTTGGAAGATTATTGTACAGCTTGGTTGCCCACCAAAACTTCTGAAAATCCTGCGACAGTTGCACTTAGGTCAAATGCGTAAGTGAAGCATAGCAGCGATCTGTCAGACTTTTGTACCATTAGAAATGGTGTCAAACATGGTTTTGTCCTCTTTGCCATATTATTTGATATAATGCTTAAGGAGAATCTTGTAAGGGAAATCTATGTGTGGATTCAAACTTATAGGGTCGTCGTCAACCTCCGCAGACTTTTGGCTCATACCAAGACCTAGGAACAGTTGATCCTTGAGCTGCTCTTTGCCGATTACTGCGTTATCGAGGCGTGCAATGAACTTGCATTTAAGGCAGTTGTCAACCACTTTGTTGATGTAGCTAAAGTATTTGCCTCAAGAGAACGGCAGTACTATCCCAGAAGCCTCTGCACAAGACGTACCACCTCCTAAGCATTACCATCAATGGAACTGTACTAAGTGCAGTTGAATGCTTCACATATCTTGGAAGCGTTATCTCTAATGATGCTGGTCAACCAACTGGCAAAGGTCATCAGCCATTTTTATCGCCTTCAGAAACGTGTGTAAAAAATTCCTTACTCTGCTTCACAGCAGAAATTAAAGTCTGCATTATGATAATATTTATCACTCTCCTTTATGAATCAAAGGTCTGGGTTCTGTACCGCAAGAAAGTACATTTTCTGGAGCGTTTCCACAATCGATGCCTCTGTTCCATTATGAGCTAAAGTGGTAGGACTACGTCATCAGCATTGAAGCCATGTTCTGACCAGACAGCTTCACACCTGTCTCGAATGTAAGACATGAAGGTGTCCAAAGTCGTGATCTATAGCGAATTGTTCCAGAGTAAACGGAACAGAGAACTCCACATAAGTGCTACAATCATCAGGTGAGACAACAGCTGTGCGCAGTTGTCATCCCAGGGAAAGATTGGAAAGACAGAGGTGAAAACAAGGACAGTTGGAGGGCTTTGTCAAATGAAGACATTGGGCTTTCGTGATAAACAGAAAAAAGACTCCAAAGGACAAACGTTAAAGGAGGAAAGCATCATGTGCTCTGGATCGAAGAGCATTGTCTGAAGATAGCAGTTTCAATCAAGCAGCCACATAATTAGTTAACCAAAACATGATGCGACAAAAGCAACGGAAGGCAGAAATTACAGTGGATAAGTAAAAAGACTCAGCATTCCCATGCCGCCGTGGTTAATAACTTGAAGAAGGTCAAAGGATGAGTTGCCGAAACGTGGTGAAGCAACAACAATTATGAAGCTGAGGGCAACAGTCTGCAAAACGACTGAAGGCACAAATTATGAAGTCTCATCTCAAACGATTAAAAATTAATAATAATAAAAATCTATAAACCTATATATACTGAAATTCCATTAATCAGGATAGTTGGATAAGTATATTTTATTTTTATTAAATGGAGTATAATAATATTATAAGACCTGCATTCGCTTATCAAAATATGCCATGAAGGATTTTAGATATTGATCATCATAACCATATATATTAGTTATGTATTGGATTAGTATTCTTCATTTCTGACTAACTTAACATAGTGATGTTCGCGTCTGACATTTATAAAAGGAAAAAAAACAACTTTTTACTTGATTTGATTTGATTTATAACTTACTAGCAGGCCGCCCGGTGTTGCCCGGTTGTAAAATACGCATATATATTATATTTTAATTAATGCAGAATTCTTATTATAAACAGAAATACCGTAGGTATTAAAAGTAACGTTAAGTTACTTTCAAAATTAAAAAAGAACGAAAGAAACTGAGGCATGTGCATGTGAGTATTTTGTTTTTTTTCTAAACAGTCCACTTCTTGTCAGTAAAAAAAAAATAATACTCGAGCAGAGATCGAAACCCAAACCATAAAGACAGTGAGTCAAGTAGGATAACCATTACATCAGCTTGACATGGCTTTTAAAAAGTGTTTTCCAACAAACTCATACTTAGCAATCGTGAAACAGTTGAAAACAGATAAAAATCCACGTACTAAGTTTTCAATTTTAACCCCTTAGCAGCCCTTTTTCTAGATAAAAACGAATTAAAAAGTTTTCCATATGCTTGAATACTATATATACCAAATTCCAAGTCTGAAGATCAAAAATTCGTTGAGTATATAGGTTGAGAAGTGTCTTTTATAGATATATAGATACTATTATCGAAATAAAAGATACAGTGTAATGCTAACGTGGGATTCTGGACTTCATTTATTTGAGGGAAACGCCAAGTATTTATTCGTTTGGGGTCCTCATAAATCAGTTTAGTTCACGTGAGACTCATAAGCAAATTGCTTGTTTTTAATTATTACGAGTGGATGTTTGTAAAACAACTTAAGAACTAGGTCAAAGAATCATGTGCTGAATATTTTTTCTTTGTCTCTATTATATTGAAGAGGTTATAACTGTTAGACAGTGAATGATACAGATAATGATTGAGAGGAGAAGGAGGAATAGGAGGAGGTGTTTAAAAATGACCTTACGCACATAGTATTTAATGTTTGTTTCATAAATTGTGATGAAGTCTATATTATTGGAATTCCTAGTTTGTTTAGAGCGTCGCAATTTCTTGTGTAATTGGTGTGTAAAGGTAAAAAAGATATATGTTTATAAGAGAAATGTCTGGTGTGTACGATTTTTGCTTATTGTTTCTTGAAATATTTCTAGAACTTTTTTTTGCATTTAATGCAAAATATGTGAGGTATTTCAGTGTTTTCAAAGATGTGCTTTATGTATCTGAATTTTTCGTCCAGATATTCTGAACTGCAAATTCTGAATGCACGTAGCGTCACTGCTTAGTAACCTGGCGTGGGAATCTATATCCGGTTGAGATGCTCTCCGGTTACATATGAAGTACATATATATTGCCGTCAAAACTACCTTCGGCACTGTTTATTCAAGTCTGCTGACTATTCGGCGCTTTGTCTCTGACGGGATCGTTTTCTCACGTGGATTATTGTTGTCATCTGCTTTTCCCTGAAAGGCACCTTAAAGCCACACACGTGGTGGCAGCGGCAAACATTCAAAAGAATTCAGCCTTCGACGATAATACGTTCTACAAACGAAAACAATCATACTCACTGACTAAGGATACGCAAAAGTTTTCCCGGAAATATTAAGTTAAAAGTACGAGGATTACAAGTCGCGTATATTGCATGCCGGAAAGTGGAACTTGTACCCTGAAAGAATTACGACAAATACCACATCGTAATTTAAGATTTCGAGTCGCTACAAAAACTACGAGAAGAGACGATTTTAAAAAAATAACGGAAGAAAAAAACTACTTACGGGAACCACGCAGTTAGTGAAAACAAACATATCCTATAATTTTTCCCCCCAAACAATTAATCTGTTTAACCAAACATGTCTCCTTCAGTACTAAACAGAGAATACTCACTGAACAAGAATCGAGAGGTTCCTCTGAAGCGTGATGTGAACAATTAATTCATCACATCTAAAATGAAAATAAATTATTTGGAGGACCTTAAAACCTGGAGCGGTGTAGCAAGTGGCACACCGAAAAGAGGCTTCATTGCTGATGAACAAGAAGTCAATGGGAAAGAATTCTCAACAGAAAAAAGGCCATTAACTTAAAAGTGCTACTTGGCTTCATAAGCATTCATGCTCCAGTTATTAGTAGTGCCTTCATTAAGGAAGAGGCACATAGTATAGACGAAATATTTGATAGGCTTCGACAATATTATGATTATCGCAAGTCCGGAACGAATATCATGAACATGTTCAGTTTCAAATGCGGCGCCAGTGAAAGAAGAGAGGCTCTCTGGGATAGGTGATACTCGTTCATGGAAGATAGTCTAATTAGGAAAGCTTCAGCTATCAAACATTGCTGAGCGAAGCTAGAGAATGATGAACGCCTAACTCTCACTTTACAGAATATCACGGTGATGATTTGGCTTGATGCAATCCACCGAGACCTACCCTCCATTGTTAAGCAAAGATTTGCCATCACCTTAAGAGATTCTACACTATATTCCATTAGGACGGAAATAAGTGACGGAATACCGTCCCTGTTACAAGAAATAGGTGATAGAGAGGGCAACATATCATACTCTAGTTCAAGCTATAGAAGGAAAGGACCGATGAAGCCAAGAAATCGGAGAAGTCAGCTGGGAAACAGGCCAAAATGTTGCCTCTGCGTTGCTACTACTAGATCACGAGCAGAAACCCACTATTTCCAAAAATAGCCATTTTATGCCGACCTCAGACAGAAAATTCCTTCGGCCTAAAATTGGAGATATCGAATTCATATCAGAAACTAAGGAAGGTGACGAAGATTTAGTGTTATAATTCCGATAATAAGATAATTCAAATCAAAAGCCCTGAGAGTCCCAAAACCAACAGAGTAGACATCATATCGTCACCGTGTATGGGGGTAGAAGTAAACAAAGAAGATACTGACGTTACACTAGACACTGGCGCAGAAAGTAACCTTATTAGAAAGAGTGAAGAAAGACGTCTCAAACTGAATATCTTACCCACCACCCACGAAGCCAACATGGCAGATGGTGTCTCTCCTATGGAAATAACAGGTGAGGTTCACTTTAATGTTTCCAGAAAATGTCCAATCACAAAACAAACGCACTCCTTTCGTTTCGATGAGCTTGTGGTAAAATATTTAAATTGTGCAATTTTGGGCGGTATGCCATTCATAGATAAAAATGATGTTTATCTTCGTGCAAACACAAACTGTGTATACCCGGGAGATTGCTGCAATTTCACATAAGTATAAAACTGCGCTAATACTAGAGCAGCAACCCTATTATGCGTCCCATGTTAAACCTGCTTACTACCTAGTTCAGATACAGTTTTAACAATACCACCAGAATACCAAAGTGAAACAATTTCTGTGGAGCGCAGACACACTGATAACCATAATGACTGGATCCAATGTAAAATCACCAAACCAGAATACAACAAAATAACCCTCACAAACAATTTAACAACACGTACTTATCAAGCGGCATGAACAACTATGCCAGATACGCTATACTACTCAGATGCCTCTCACACGGGATACTTCAAAGCCACATCCAATGATTCTGGTCTATGAGCAATCGGACAGATTAGCAGAAATTTCTGTGGACCCTCAAACATCCTCAATCAAGATGAAACAGACACCTTCACGATCCAAATAAAAAGTACAGTCAAGTATTTTCACCATCACTATGATGCTACAACGGAAAATCTGGTAAATTTCAACAGAATTAATATCAGTACATCACTACCACCACAAAGAAAGGGGTGCGTTCCTATGTATAACCGAGCGAACCTAGAACTCCTCCAAACAAAACTCGATTAACTATATGAGCAAGGTATCTTCATGCGACCAGAAGACATAAACATCACCGCAGAATATGTAAGTCCTTCATTCCTCATTGTGAAATCTTCAGGAGGCAATCGACTAGTAACTGCATTTACAGAATTGGGCCAATATATCAAACCGCAACCTGCTTTCATGCCTAAAGTTGATGATATCATCAAACATATCGCTCAGTTCAAATACATCATCAAATGTGATTTAAAACAAGCATCTTTTCAGATACCCTTGGCCAAATCATCAATGAAATATGTAGGTATTTGCACACTATTCCGTGGGGTATATGTCTATACCAGAGCAGTAATGGGTATCCAAGGCTCCGAATCCGCTTTTGAACAATTAATGTCCAAAGTATTTGGCGACTTGATGATTAAAGGATCGGTGGTAAAATTGGCCGATGTCTTATACGCCAGTGCTAATGCAACCATGGCGCTTAACAGTGTATGGGAAGAAGTGTTACTAACACTACATGAGAATAGTTTAAGATTGTCCTCATCAAAAACCATTTGCTGTCCGGCATCAACAGAAGTCCTAGGTTGGCAATGGACCAGGGGAACGATCAAGGCTACAAGCCATCGTCTGAATTCTTTGGCTATCTGTGAGACCCCCTGAAACAATAAAAAAACAATGAGATCATTCATAGGATCCTACAAGTTCCTGAGTAAAGTCATACCTAAGCACTCGTATTTTTCAGCACCTCTGGATAAAGTCTGTGTAACATGTTCATCAAATGACAGAATCCAATGGATGTCAGACTTGGAGGACGCATTCTTCAAAGCAAAATAACATCATAAGCAAGCAAAAAGCCTGACCTTACTTAGAAAAGAGGACCAACTGCAAATAATTACAGACGCAGCCACGACTTCTACTGGCTTAGCAGCATCCCTTTTCTTCTTGAGAGGACACAAAGCTCACCTCGCAGGTTTATTCAACGCTCGTAAAACATCTTACTAAGCAGGTTGGCTAGCCTGTGAGTCGGAAGCTCTAGGGATTGCTTCAGCTGAAGCACTTCAGTTCATATGTAATTCAATCAAAACACGTTACTGAAGTGCTCATAGAAAGCCGCCCCTGTGTACAAGCATATGAGAAACTCCAACGCGATGCATTCATTGCGAGCTCTTGAGTCACAACGTTCCCGAGTGTCATCTCTCGATATTCTGTTAAATTATCCCATATACCAGGGAAAATAATATATCAGATTATACTAGCCAGAACGCTATTCGTTGGGAGGAAAAATGCCAAATTTGCAAATTTATCAACACCCTAGTGACATCAATAATTAGAGAAATCACTGTAAAAGATATATTAGCTGGTCATTGTCCATCCCATCCATGACTCGTAACACATGGACCCAGGCTCAACAAGACTATCCGGACTTACAACAAGTGTATAGACTATTACGCGATGGCAAAACTCCATCTAATAAGAAGAAAACTTTAACCACTATCAAAAGGTATTTACAACATTATAAACTCTCATCAAGCCCGGCAGATGGGTTAATCATAGTTAGACAGGAGGAAGCTTTGTGCCCAGCTAGACAGAGAATCGCCATTCCCCAAGGAGTATTAGACGGACTTTTAGTCGCTCTACATTTACAACTTCAGCATGCCAGTAAACACCAATTAAAGCAGATTTTTAATATGGGATTCTATGCACTGGATGTGGACAAAGGCATCAGTCGTACCATAGATAGTTACCACACTAGCATATCACCAAAGCAGATTCCAAGCCATTCAAGGAACAATCCTCAACAAAACCACCAGATAAAATTACGAGCTGTTACGCTGGTGATGTCGTAAAACATGGAGGCCAACTAGTATTATTGGTTCGGGAAAATGTTTCTGTCCTGACACATGCAACATTACTATTATCAGAAAGCAGCCAATCTCTAAGATATGGTTTAATCACAACCAAATCGAGGTTCCGCCCCCCACCCCCGTCGGGTGATGAAGTAAAGATCAGGGTTGATGGCGCTTCTGGATTTCAAGCCCTACTCACAAACAGTTTACTGGGATCATTCCGCATTAAAATAGAGATTGGAGAGATACAGAACTGCAACAAAAATCCAATTAGTGAACGCCCAGTATAAGAATTTCATAGGAAATTATGCAAATTAAAACCATTCGGCGATAAGATAACAGATACTGAGTTGGCCGTGATAATATCTAATATGAATAGTAGAGTTAGAGAAAACGGCTACTGTTCTCTAGAAGTTTGGACAATGAGAGACCAAACCACTGGAGAGACACAACCGATAGAAGACAAAAACCTGATTAAAGAAAAATACCAAAATAGGTTAAAAAGTCACGAGGCATCAGCTAAATATAAAGGCCGAGGCAAAACCACTGAGATAAAATCGACGTCAAAGTTGGGGAGATCGTCTATCTATAAAATTAACGCCCACAGTAGATATATGGTGATGGAATTTGGAGATCAGTCTTGTACTGTACAGAAGTTTACGGATAAACAGTTTAGGGGGGGAGGTACAAAGTGAAGAAATGTGATATTATCAAAGTTGAACAACACCCTAACCATCACACCACCGATCAAAACGGAAGTGAAAATGAAATAACTATCCCTAAATATATCGAACCTAATTCATCATCCAATGAACAATCGGACTCTACTAAACATAGAGACACACAAAGCATGCAAGATGACAGTACAAACTGTATGGACCCGATAGAAGAAAGCCCCCAGAGTATAGTTCCTGATGAAATTAGTGATCTGCGTCGGTCTTCATGAATCCGAAGACGTCCAAGATTTTTAGAAGAGAACTATGTGATGTATAGTAACTCTGATTAAGTTCTATTCAGAAATCGTACCCAGACAACATGGGGGGAAGAAAATGGAGAAAAAAGGGCTCCGTTACTGCTTAGTAACCACTCGGCATAGGAATCTATATCCGGTTGAGATGCTTTCCGGTTACATACGAAGTACATACATATATAATGTCGTCAAAACTCCACGGCACTGTGTTTTATTCAAGTCTGCTGACTATTCGGCGCTTTGTCTCTGACAGGATCGCTTTCCCACGTGGATTATTGTTGTCATCTGCTTTTCACTGAAAAGGCACCTTAAAGCCACACACGTAGGAAGAAACTGATTATTATGCTTGTTTTTAGTTTGTTGTTATGGTATGTGTATAAATGTATGTAATTATTTTTGTGCGTACCTAATAGAAATGTGTATAATCATGGATTTTATTATAAGTGCATCTAGAAAGGGTGTTGATTGTTCTCGGTTTCATGGCTAAACTTTATTGGGAGTCCGACTGCGTCTAATTTGGTTTAATATTATGTATGTGCGTGTTTTCATGAAGAAAAATTCCAACGTCGTCAATATATATAAAGTATTCTGTTTGCAGGCGATCTCTCTCTCTCTCTCTCTCTCTCTCTCTCGCTCTAAATAAATAAATAAATATATATATATATATATATATATATATATATATAGAGAGAGAGAGAGAGAGAGAGAGAGAGAGAGGAAGAGAAGTTTTAAACGAATGATGTAACACTTTGTGTAACGTTACCCAACACGTTGTAGCCTCAGTCCCAAAGAATAGAAAATAACTTTAACTCGCTTTTTCCCATTGTAACACCGACATTTATTTCCTCATTCTCTCGCCACACGTTACTTCTCGTTACGTCAACCACGTCCCTAAGGTGCTCTTGAACGTCATCCACGTCTCTAACGCGATCTCGTAATCCACATCTTTAACGTGCTCTTTCTCCTTTTTATAGTCTTTTTTAGCAGTAACGTCATTTCGCATGCATTTGCATAAGCATGTCCACGCTCTGTTACATTTGTAACTAGTATATATATATATATATATATGCATACATATACATATACATAGACACACACACACACACACACACACATATATATATATATATATATATATATATATATGAAGTAATCATGATAGTGTGCTCACTTGAGTGTATAATGTGTTTATTTCAATGTTATATATATATATATTTTTACTGATTGGTTGGACGTTTCGTACTTCGCGTTACATGGTTTAGATGCTGCTGAGAAACTATAACACCGTCTGACACGTCTGACCTATTCATAGCTGCAATGCAGTCAAAACACATCTTACTCCTTCATCAAGTTGCCAAAAGCATCTGGCCCATTCTGATGTAGGGGCTAGGTGCGTTCTGACTTTACTACAGCTTCTCTCTTGCACCTTACCAATAAAACCCGATCTATGAAACCTCCAATTATTTAGTAAATATATATTATTGATATAAACGCACATATATGTACGTATGTATATACGCGCGTGTACGTGCTTGTGTATTGACTAATGATATCCATATAAATATCATGTTATTCAATTTAATTTAAATGTAAGTGTCCAAGCCATATAGGCAAATCCTCAAATACGCACGTTCCAAATATTCAAAAGCACTGGTTGTACAGATATATTCTTCTTTCTTCTTCTTCTTCTTCTTCTTCGTCTTCTTCTTCTTCTTCTTCTTCTTCACTGTACCTTTCCGCTTCTTTTGACTTTATTTCTCTTTATTTTTTTCTTTTTTTTCTTTTTCTGACCATACTCTTCTCATTATATGTTATTCGTTCGCTCTTATTTATCTTATTCTCTGTTTGTCTTTCATTCTTCTTTTCATTTCTACTCTTTCTTTTTCCCTTCTCCCCTCTCTCTCTCTGTCTGTTTCATCTAATTTCTTTCATAGTCTCTCCCTCCCCTCTACCCAATTATATTCTCTATCTGTTTTTTTTTGTTATATCTTCATATTTATTTCACTCTCTTTGCTTCACTGATCCTTTGCTTTTCTTGTATTTCCACATTACACACTTTCGTCTTTTCCTTTCTCTCTTTTTTCTCAGACCTCCTCCACTCTCTATATTGCTCGTCTCTTATTACATCCACCCTTTCTTTGATTCCGTCTATCTTTCCCCTTTTCTATATATCTCTCTCTATCTCCCTCTTTATCTTTTTTCTTCTAACTTTTCTCATTTTTTTTCACATATTATTTTTTTCTTATTTCATTTATTTTTACTCATTATGTAGTTTGAAGTTCATTCATTTTCATTCATTATTTCTCCTGTCTTCTTTTAATCAGTCTCTTTACCTTTTACCAACCCTCCCTCCTTCCATTTAAACTCTCTCTCTCTCTCTCTCTCTCTATTCACTTTCCATTAATTATCTCATTCATCTCCCCTTTCCATCTCTTTCTCACTCTCTGTCCTTTGTTTTATCGTTATTTCCATGACAGGTGCTCGTCTGAACTCCAATCTCTGGTCCCCCCCCTCGCCAATCTTTCACTACCGTCTAGCTGAATCCACTGTGAAAAAATCCCCCCACTCTTTATCTGTGCCTAAATCAAAACGCGGATTCCATGAACAAAGCTTCTTTCTTAGAACTGCACGCCTTTGGAACTCTATTCCGTCTGCCTGCTTCCCACCTGACTACAACTTGGATGTCTTCAAGTCCAACGTTAACAAATTCCTAATGAACCGCCCCCTTAAGTAAACACTTCATGAAATATCCACACTAACGTACTGTACTTGCAATAACCCTTATCCCTGAGTGGCTTCCGGGCCTTGATAAGTGGTGACTACCGTGTAAAAAAATTACGTTTTTCATACATTCCATCCTCCTCTTTTTGCTTTCTCCCTTTCTTCTCTCATTCATTCACACTCACTGTTTTTCTTCTACCTTCTTTTTTCACTTATTATCACTCTTAATAGCTCTCTCCCTCCCTCCTCTCTCTCACACATACACACACACTCTTCCTTTCACTCTCACCTGTTTCTCTCACTTATTCTCCTCTTTTTTTCCATTTTCTTCTTTGTCTCTTCCTTCCCTATACTGTTCACTCTCCTATCTATCTTTCTTATTTTCGTCCTTTTATTTTCTCTCTTCCCCCCTCTCTTCCTTTCCTTTTCCGTCTATTACTTTATATTCTTTCAATAAATAAGAGAGAAAGAAGATGACGAATGAGAGAATTATAGATAAGGAATAAGAAAAAAGAAAGAAAGAGAGACGGAAAGATGATGACGGATGATGGAATTAATGAAAATGACTCTTTCACTCTCGCTTTGATCAATCACAATTCAATTCTCCAAGACATTAATGCAGAATCTCACATTTCTGCCAGTTCCACACTTCAAATAAAATACACCAAAAGTGAAGAATCACTAACTAAAATCAATAAATTATAAGTTGTCAAAATCCAGACAGAAAATCGTCTTAAACTCTTGCAATCTGAAGATTAAAGGAAAACAAGAATGAACTTCACAAGTATGGCACAGGGCCATCATATCTGCTAGATCAGCTATGTAAGAGCAAGGACATAAGAAGTCTCTGCTTAAACCAGACTAAATTCTAGTTGACCATTCCGTTTTTGACCTTGTGTTGAAAAAATATATACTTTATATTATGGGAAAACTTTATACAAAATTGATCCTGTGTTTACTTTCGGTATCCAGGTGACTCTTTTTTTCCTTATTTTATCTTTAATCCTCAGATTTCATGGGCGATATTTCTAACCAAGAAGGAAGAATTGCTTTCTTGTGGGTCAGACTCTATCCATCTAACACTTAGCGTTGACTAGTTTTTGACCTTGAAATACTACTTTTAGCTCCTTACATCAAGTAATTCCATTCCTTGTCTGGAGCGATTTCCATAAAACATAGCCTATTCTTCTTCCCTTGCTCAGAGGTCAGATGTTCCTGATAAATCAAAGTTAAGTAGGTCAACTGTCTCACGATTTCATTCGGTGGAGTTTCGTCTAATCACTTGCTTCAAAGTTTTCCTTGGACAGCCACACTTCCTGACATTCATGCTTTTGAAACGGTTTATCCAGAAGGAATAGGACAAACACTCCACATAACCATACTAGTGTAACCGGTTCATTCTAAGGATAACCTAAACACTGAGCAAATGTAATGCTTTTTTTACATGGAGGTCACCACTTATCAAGGCCCGGAAGCCACTCGGCGATACGGGTTATTGCGTGTACAGTAACCAATGGGATAGTATCGTAGTAATCGTTAGTATTGGAGATTTGATAAAGTGTCTTACTTAAGGGGGCGGTTCATCAGGAATTTGTTTATGTTGGACTTGAAGACATCCAAGTTGTAGTCAGGTGGGAAACAGGCAAACGGAAGAGAGTTCCACAGTCGTGCACGTCTAAGAACGAACCTTTGCTCATGGAATCTACGCTTTCATTTAGGCACAGATAAAGAGTGGGGTGAATTAATGACATTGGTTTCAGCTAGACTGGTTTTTATCGTGAAAGATTGGTTTCAGCAAATCCTTTGATCTTATGTGTTGAGTTTCGTTACACTTCACGTTGCAGATTCATCTCATTAAGAATCTGTCATCCGGATGCAATCGAATTAGAGAAAGGCTTAAAAAAACTTACAATAACTTTAATTTTATGATTTGAAAAATGTTTACCTGCAATTTATTGTGATGTTAAAAAGATGCAAAATATTTATTGTTCTGAGAAAAATTATATTGTTACAATCTTCAATATAGACGAACCGTATTCGTTTCATCAATTTAGAAATGACAATAACAAAGGAGAATATTTGGCGTTTTTGCACAATTGGGGCGAGATTTCGAAAATCGTAATACTGAATTTCACACGAAAACAATGGTATTTACGTATTCTTCGTATATTTAAGATGGTTACATCCAAAATTTACGAAAATCGTAAGGCAGAAATTAGTTATTAAAGAAAATTTAAAAAAAAAAAAAGAATTTGATGAAAACGATCGTAAGAGAGTTCAAATGGAAGGTAATTTTCCGTTTCGATTTAAACAGATGGTGGCACTTTTTCTCCTGCTACCACGATTAAAGTCTTTTTTTTAACAATTCAGTAATATATAGGTAATTACGACTGCATAATTTGGAAGCTACCATTGTAACTTATTAGAATTGACAAAGAAATCAGTTGAAACCATTTGTTTTTTTTATCTGAAAACTCCATTTATCGACTACAAAAATCTTGTTCCAATAGTGTATAAGCGCCGAATATGTTTTCTTAACAGCACGGGCTGAGATAAAAGTTTAGTATCTGTTCTAATGCTACACTCAATATAATTTGTCTTCAGCCAATGTTGGGGAAACCCTTCCATGCTAAGGCCATATTTGCCTACTGCCAAAGTGAAGCTTTTGGAGAGCTGGTTTTCTCCCACATTAAAAACGACCTTGTGTCACATATTGGTCTCGTGGGAAAGCAATTAAATATCAAAAGTATCGTCTCTGATAAACATATATTATTTCAAAACGAATTTAACAATAAGTTATGCAGATGGATGTAGAAATTAGTTAAACGATACTAAGACAGAGAACATTTATTGCTTTAAAAACAATCGATTTGCCACAATTTTAGATAAGTACTAGCATGGGTGCCCGGCGTTGCTCGGGTGTTTTGTGGTGTATGCTGAGCAAAAAAAAAAGGTCAATTTTTTTTAACTTTGACCCCTATTATGATCCCTTAAAATTTATTGTTTAGGGCTCAAATCAGGTTATTAAGTTAGATCCATGTCCAAGGAATCTATATCTAAAATTTCAAGTGTTTAGACCCAAAATTATAGGAGGAGTTTGGTATCGTTGAACCTTGACCCCTTAATCGCCAAATTTCTACCCGAAAACCAATCACATCGATTTTCCCAAAACTCAGTACGATGTATATCAAATTTGGAGTCCGTAGGCTTAAAATTGACAGAGTTATTGCGTAGGGAAATGTACACACACAGACACACACACACAGACAATTTCATATTTATAGCAGGGGTTACCCGGCGTTGCCTGGGTGATCGGCCCCCTTCCCACTCCGAGGGGTAACAAAAAAAGTAACCCCTCTGGATTTACATGCTTGGTGCCGGCCTCCCCCCTTCAGGGAGAGATAATCCCCAACCCCACCTTCAGGGAGGAGGGCGCCTGGAGGCTTCTTCCCCCCCAAAAAAAAAGTCACCTCCTCTCCCCTTGGGGGGGACAACGGCTCCCTCCTTTGGGGGGAGAAACTGCCAAGCTCCCCCCTTTCGGGTGAGAAAATGCCAGGCTTCCCCTTTTGGTGGGGGGATGGTGGCGTGGCCTTCGTTATAAAGATTGCTGGCCAGCTGAAAAAATGACGTCATCGCCGAAATGTATTTACAAACTTGATTAGTAAAAACAAATAAAAAGTGGAGTCTTAGTAAAAAAGAAAGGGAGAACGTCTCTGTTTTGTTTGTTACATCAAAATAAAAGATTTGAAGTCATCAGCAGCTTTTTTGCATGTATTAACAGTTTCGCAATGCCTGCTGATTGTACGTGCTTTCATGAGAACGACTGGTAAGGATTTGTACGGAAGTTTTATGCTAATTTGCTGAATACACGTCTTTCCCTCGGTTAAATAACGAGTGCAAAGGTGCTTGGCTCCCAATGAAAACTTTTCTCTGATTGGTTGAAGTCCTATTTTAGTAACCAATTAAAATTAAGTGTTTTGTATGAATTGACCAATCAGAATTAAGTATTTATGCGAATCATTTTGCTGTTGATGTTACTACTTCAGAAACAGGGTTCCACTAATTTCGTTTTCAATTTTAGGACGTTCCGATTTACTTTGCCTCCTGACGAGGGCAGAGTTAGACACCAGGGCAATGTGGAGAAAGGAACAAAATAAAAATTATCTCAATAATGAAGGATTTCTTTTCGACTAACCGAGAAGAAACAATTTAAGTTTAATATCAGAACAGGTACTACACTTTGAGTTTTTATTCACTCTGAAAGTTTACAAATGAAACAGAAATAAACAAAAAATTAGGCACAAGGCGACTCAAAAATTGGGAAGGGGGAATCTATGATCATCCTCGTCACTGCACCTTTGCTAGTCTATGCTTTATCCTAGCTAAAGTTCTCATTCACAAAAATACATTAAGCACAGGGGGGGGGGGTCGGCTTACCTAAGATTCCCAAATCATATCGCGTGTGTGTGTGTCTGTTTTATTTTTTTTTATTTTTATTTATAAGCAATAAAATAAATTTGTAAACATAAAATACACTTTAGTATTGACCTGAATGCCATAGAACTTCAAATTAAATATGTTTTTAACTCTTTTTCAAAGTGTTTTTAACATGTTTTATTAACTATTTGCTCTTATATATATATATATATATATATATATATATATATATATATTTATATATATATGTGTGTGTGTGTGTGTGTGTGTGTGTGTGTGTGTGTGTGTGTGTGTGTGTGTGTGTGTGTGTTACATTGGATTAGCAATGCATTTTCAGCAAACCCATTTCGGATTTTTCCTGTTCTGGATTGTAACATCTTCCCCCGTTGAATATTTATCAAATCCTTTTTCTCTCTTTTCCCCGTTTCTTGCTTTCTCAATATCATTGATTCCCTATAAACTGTCTCAAACTGTTAAATGACTTTTTTTTATCCAAATATGATAAACTTCATATTATTTGTTTCCTGTGATACATTAACCTGCAAAAATTGTTGTTTATTTTATAAACCTCTTCCCTCTGATGAGAAGAATTGTATTCTTCAGAACTCCAAGGAATAATCTTTTTTGGGTTTTATTTGTACTTCTTGTCGAATAATTACAATTTTGCTTACCTTCATTATAGGTTTATAAGCTTTTTCTTTTAATATTTGAATAAATTTTCAATATCAAGATTTTTATTATATATATATATATATATATATATCAAGATTTTTATTATATATATATATATATATATATATATATATATATATCATGATATACAAGATCATAATTCTAATAACGATAATATATGTTCCAAAGAAATGATAGAATTCATGTCGGTGAACGCCTTTCTATAGACACCTAGATTCCAACTTTGAATACGTCATACGGCTCAAAAGGAAATCTTTTTTGTCTCTTAAATGTCGGTATTGGCATTCATATGTCAGTTTGCACTTTAGACTAAGCAGACATTCAACAAAAAAGCGCAGAGGCAGTCGTGAGAGAAGGAAATATTTGTCATGTCTTCGGAAGTGCCAATAAAATCATGACCAAACTGTTATTTCCTGCTCCACGAACACAAAGGAAAAAATCGCATCAAGAATTTGGATTCATTGAAATATGTGTACTCTGTTTAGTTATCAGTGCAATGACTTGAAATGAAATCCAAGCTGCTGTGTAGAAATCACTATCATTTATTCAAAATTCTTTTAAATATTGTGTTACATATAATTTTATAGTGTTATTCTTTTAAAGTATATAAATGTATATATATATATATATGTATGTGTGTGTGTTTATAATTTATTTATTTAATCATTGAATCGATAAAATAGTTATTACACACGTGTGTTTCACCATAACCAGGGCTAATCAATGCAGCAAAAATAGATGGGATTTGAACCCAAGATCACCAAGAGTGTAGTTGGATGTGTTAACTATTATGCTAATTACTATGAAATGCTAATTTATTACTTATCACTTTTGTTGCAATTTTTTTCTCATTTTTATTAGTGATAACGATATTGATAAAGTATGTAATGGGAGGTAACTCTCCAAAACTCAAGGCAGCTGATTAATACCAGTGATACAGTTGTCTCTAAAAAATAATAAAAAATATTACAACATATGTGAGTGAATTTGTATGAGTGCGCGTGTGTTTATGTTTGTGTGTGTGTGTGTGTGTGTGTGTGTGTGTGTTTGCATATTTTAGATTATTCGGACTATTTTTTTCATTTTAGTTGTTATTCTCACAATGTTTCGACCGACTTAACTATCGTCAGGTGGATTTTTCGACCTTAGGCATCGTTATCGGAATCAAGGGTAGACCTAAACATTGTCTAAGAGTTAACCAAGATAGACTTACCAAAGACCTGGAAGTTTCTAACATCAAGATCTTACATGTAGTAGTAGTAGTAGTAGTAGTAGTAGTAGAAAAAGCAGCGATAATATGCATTGAGGTTGATAACATAGTCTATTATATATATATATATATATATATATATATATAGTAAGTTATAAAATATACATGGCGATTAAGCTACATTGAATATTCCGCGTTTCATCAGCTCTAGGACTCTTCAGGCTTATGTGCATTAATCGCCATATATATTTTATAACTTACTAACTAGCTCTACCTATGTATTGAGCACTTTTGAAGTAAATACTTAAAGTTTACGCATAAATTTATACTTTCGTATATTAATTTTATGTGAGTAAATGAAGTAGTTATATATATACACATATATATATATGAGTTTGTTTTTGAAATATCGTTAATTTCAATGCATACCGTTTGCGTTTAACGGGTCTAGTCACCGTTAATTTTGAGTTAATCCCAATGTATCTATTTAATAGGTGCAGAGCATATATAGTGCAAAATTTTGTTGAAAATTCAAAGACTCACGTTTTATTTTTTTATAACCTTCGTTTATTTCCTGGATTTCTTCCATTACAGCTGTTACGTTAGTGGGAAGGCAATTTTACGATTTATGTGTCCATAAAAATATCATGCCCCCACCAACTTCTTCAGATGTTTATCCATTAGATTTTTACAGCAAAAGGTATATTTTTAACATGCTGAACATCGTATTCGGTAAAAAGACTTCCAAAGCCATGCTTCCTCACTTCTGCCATCTTTTGGTGTTTTTGCACTATAGGGTAACCTGAGGCAATTCCATACCCTCGCAGCTTAAAACTGTTCAGTTAAAGGAAAGTAATTCAGTAATTTAGAAAGCGCTGCTCAAAAACTGGAGCTTCCTCTGCTGTCTGCACTGAACCTTAACTGATCCAAAGACACAATTCGGAGCCATCCTAAGGTAAACACGCGCACGTGCACGCAAGCACGCACGCACACGCACACACGCACGCACACGCACACATGTATATATATATATATATATATGTATATATACTAGCAAGGGTACCCAGGTTTGCCTGGGTTGATGTGAAGTTCCGTTTGAAACACGATTGCTATAATAATCATTTTCATCATTGGTAACGTGGATACTCCCACAACAATTTCAAAAATAAAAGAACGGATAAAACATGTTAATGTAATCCCCCACCCAAAGAAGTATCTGATACACTCTCCACCAGATATTTCGGCAGAAGTGATCACTGTTCTAAGAAAACTCACGATTTTGTGAACCTAGAAAATAACGTTTATAACCATTAATGCGTGTATTTATTTTTTTTTATTTTGATAAATGTGTTGTTTAGCGGCGTAAATTATTTGCCACACAAAAAATATAAGAATTATTTATTTTTATATAAAACACATTGTTAGACCCAAATGCTGAAATAAAACCAGAAAAAATTTCATTTTTATTATTTTTTATCATTTATATTATTCAAGGCCGCTATATCGCTTTTAAAATTTGGCCTTTCTAAGACTTGGCAGATTAGCCTTTTTAAGCTCTTTCATGAATATGTTTTTGGCCGCTATATATTTTTGTAATGAAAGAGCTTAAAAAGGCTAAATTTGGCTTTAAAAAGCCAATCTGCCAAACCTAAAGAAAGGCCAAATTTTAAACGTGTAAAGCGTGCACAGTTAGTCTAATAAAAAAATGATTAAAAAATAATAAAAATGATTTTTTTTTTGTTTTATTTTAGCCTTTGGGTCTAATAATGTTTTATAGAAAAATAAATCGTTTTTATTTCTTTTTTTGTCTGTCAAATAATTTACGCCGCTAAACTACACATTTACCTTTATTTTTTGCTAGGGCATTTCTTTTACTGGCCTTTTTGTAAATAAAGAAAATTTTAGATTTGCTTTTTTTAGGGTGGGTTCGATTTGCTTTTTATTTGTCGTTTTATGTTTCTAATGTAACCTCCCCCCCCAATTTTTTTTTTTTGTAAATAAAGAACATTTTAGATTTACTTTTTCTAGGCGGGGGGCGGGCTTTTCGATTTGCTTTTCATTTATCGTTTTATGTTTCTAATGTAATCCCCTAAAAAATTGAATTTGTCATATTTTGGGCTTTGTTTTATTTATTAAATTGTTAGGTGAACGTAGAGTATGGTCTCATAAAATAATTAAATTATCGTTATTTTATGTTTTCAATGATATTCCATTCCCACCTCCAGTTTTTTTCCCTCCCCTCAATCGCCAAAAAATGCTAGAGGTGACATGTCTCGTTGAACGCTTGGTGGCCAAAACGTGGGTGCTCATTTTACGTTAAATTTATATAGAAAAGTGATCCCCACTCTAACATGTTATTTTTTTTTCAAAATTTCTAATTTTTTGCACTTATTTGCACTTCTGCAAACTAATAATATTCATAAAGACTTTTAAAGTGTATTAGGCTGGAACAAAAGTAGATTTCCATTTTTCTAAGGATTAAACGCCGCTGGGTCACGTCGTATAAAGTTGCATTTTTAATTAGAAAATTAAGTTTGTAATCGATTAAATTAACGCAAAAAAAAAAGAAAAAAGTGTAAATTGTGGAATTTAGAGAGGGGCAGTAGATTTTCATTTTTTTAAGGTATTAAACGACGCTGAATTACGTGGTAAAAATTACCGATTTCTGTATTGCCGTAAGGAATAAAATAAAATAAACAAATAAAATCTTTTCAGTTTTTTCGTGTTTTTTTTAAAATATTTAAAAACAAAACAATAACAGCCAAACATTTTTTCTATCTACACGGAATTATTTTTCCAGCTAGAAACTAAATGAAATCATCAAATGATATTTGGTAAACGTTTGTTTTGTTTTTTTTTATGGATAGCATCTAGGGGAAAATAACTCTAAAAAAGTTTTGAAAAGGTCGCTGTTGGAAATATTAATTCCAACATAAATTAAATATATTATCAGTATAATTGCTGTTTAAAATTTATAAAATAACAATTTTAAATAGAATATTAAAATAATTGTCTCGCTAAAAACATTAACTATTTAAAATAAATTAAAATATTTCTCTCGCTAAAAACTTTAACTATTTAGTAAAGTCAATTTTATATATATATGTTTTTATTTGTTTATATAAGTATTAATATGTCACGATACATTCATGAGCATGTTTCGGTCGGAGAGCTTCTTTAAGTGTGGTTGCTTATACAATAGGTTAGTCCGGTTACGATTATGTAGTAAGTTATATATAAGCAAGATCGCCTGAAGAGGTTTCTAGTTACTTGTAACTGGGTGACTGAACCATGCTTATAAACGTGTAGCGACATATTAATACTTATGTACAAAAAATAAAAAATTATATCTTGCCCTACTTCGGTATTGAGCACTCTTGCATTAACCTCGTTTAAACTTCATTGTTTATTTTACCTCTCGAAAATATTCATCTGAATCTTTAGACACACACACACACACACACACACATATATATATAATATAATATAATATATATATATATATATATATATATATATATATATATATATATATGGTTGAAGGAATAATAATAAATGGAAGACGTTTTCAAGATATCTATCCCCAAATGTCTATCGACTCCAGTCAGCAGATGAAATGGATTGGTGGCCTTTTGACCCTGCTTTAATATACTTATCCCTAGTTCGTGTCTCATGACTATTTTATCAAGAAAAGCGACAAGTGTTAAGTGAAGCGTTCACAATGAGGTCCTTAGACCTACTACACAATCACCGTGGTTAATTTATAAAAGGTATTTTTTCAGCCGTGTCACTGAAAGTTTATCATTTCCTCTCATAAGACTTCGGATATAACTTTACTGAAACTCTCCACCAGGAAAAGATTAATTTGTCTTGTCATTTGAATTTGTCAGATAAAGTGAAATCCCCTTTGTTATGTGTAACTTATATATAAAATAAAGGCAGTCAGATTTATTAAGCTGTTGTTTTTCTTGTTGTAATGTTAGTAGTGCTAGTAGTAATAGTAGCAGTAGTAGTAAGATACGGAGTAAAAGAAGATCTCTATCATATAGAATCCTTTTATGCATAAATTTAGTAGAAGAGCCCAGTTCATTTTCCACTGGGCAACGTATATTTAAAGTGTTCATGACAGTTATATGGAGTTCAGCATTATACGGATTCTCATATTTTCTAGAGAACACAAAGACACGGATGCCCCTATATATATATATATATATATATATATATATATATATATATATATATATATATATATATATATATATATATATCATCCTGAGTTCGGATGTGTCTAACTGATGAGCCCAAATGAGGGCGAAACTCGAGTCTTGGACTTCCGGTTTCTTGACTGTCATGGCGCTTGTGTGCTGCGATGTTGTTTGGCTTTGGAATGTATTATATATATATATATATATATATATATATATATATATATATGTGTGTGTGTGTGTGTGTGTGTGTGATTTTGCATTACGAAGCATATACTGTCAAAAATTGTAAAAGTCAACTGAATTAGAGGAATAAATTATAAGATGGTAAACATCATGAATAGTTGAATATACTTTTTTGTCATTTATTCTCTATATTGCTCTGTAATTACATTGAGCTTCTTAAATAATTAATGGTATATATTATAAGAAAATATATTTCTTCAGAAATATATATATATGTATATATATATATATATATTCCGATATATATATATATATATATATATTCAGAGACATGCACACACACACACACACACACATATATATATACATACATAAGGAGAATAATGTTATGTAAATATTTTGTTAAAAAATGCAAGGTATTCCCTGTTTTGCACAATACATTTTGTGAATGTTAATTTGCATAATTTTTCTCATATGATGATATATCGCATATTTAGCATGTTTTTCCTGATTAAATCTGTAAATATTAAGATACATATTACTGTTAGTATTGCGACTCTGAATATACACACACAAACACACACAGACATATATATATATAGAGAGAGAGAGACAAAATATAATATATAATATATATATATATATATATATATATATATATATATATATATATATATATACATATATAATATACCTAGCATGAGATTAATTTCACTTCCAATATCTGATATTGGAAATATTAGTAAAAAAATCTTGTACAGAATTTTACCTATTTTAAAATAAAAAATTCAACATAACCTATGGGTTTCCTCTCTTTAATTCATCATATATCAGAACACACAAGCAGAAAGTTCATAATGTCTTACATTCATTCTTATTATCCGTCTTTTACTCATAAACTCCTTAAAACGCACTAAAATTAGTGGAAAAGAAATAGAAATAGATATTATGAAGTAGCGTTAATAAAATACGATAATATATTATGGACAAAAAAAGGGATAGAAATGAAAATTTTGATAGTACGATAGGCCTTCTGGACTCTGCGAATAATTGACCTAGTTGGACTGTACAAATTAAATGGAATTAATAAATATGTCAGGCTTAACCGGGGGGGGCTTTATGGAGATGATGCATTATTTTGAGTCAATTCAAGGCATAGACTATTAGAAAGAACTAACTATTCTTTAATGAAATGTAATTAGAAATATCAATAGACTGTAATTATTAAATATTAAATGGCCCTATATTTTAATAACAATACATGTGAATCATATCACAAACCAAATAAAACATTATTTTATATAGACTATTAATATTTCATACATTTAGAATGACTATGTGTATATAACTATACTCATCCTATATGTACGAAAAACACAATCATCCCCAATTATCAAAAAAAAAAAAAATCTAGGATATCACAAAACGAATATATTTTTAGTAAAAAAAAAGGGATTACTATAATAAAGCGTTAACTCGACCATGGAAAGATTACATACATTACAGATGATGATCAGAAGGATAATATGATTAATAACACAATATCGTATAACATAGCAATGAAGAAAAAAGTAAGGTAAAAATCAACTTAAACATGAAAATAATAAGAATAATATTAATTGTTTAAACAGATTTATAATACTAAAGATGCAACTATGAAAAGAAGAAATAGGCGTAAAATGCAAATCTGGTTAAGTCCACCTTTTAGTGAAAATATACAAAAAATATCCCTTAAAAAATAATTGAGAAAAAAAACATCCCTGCTAATAAATAAAGTAAAATAATACGTAAAGCTTTCATCCTCAACTGCAACAAATTTAAGTAATACAATAAGCTCAAATAATAGAAATATTAATAAAATAAGAAATAACAGAGAAACGGAATCAAGTGATTTAAACAGGGGGAAAATGTAACTGTAGAATCCCTAATCAAGGTCCAATATCGGATGTTGTCTACGAGTGTAAAATCAAGATGAGTAATAGTAAATGGATATACCTAGGGGCAACTGAATGTCAATTTAAGGACAGGTACCGAAACTATGCAGCATTATTTAACATAGTACAAAAGAAGAAATCCAATAGGAATGATGACAATAATAAAATAAGGATATGTTGGGAATAAATATGAAAAATAAGAAAAGATACATAACTGCTTTAAGGGAATTGGGTGTGAGAACTAATTAAAGTAAAATTGAACATGAATTTAAATGGCCGATAGTAAAAAACAAGTAAATCTAAAAGATGTCATAACACATAGTAACATCTAATGAAGAAATTTTGAATCAAAAGTTAGAAGTGATACAAAGCTGCCTTCAAAGAAATAAATTGTTATTATCACGTTTAAGACCTGACTAATGAATAAAAAATAATATATAATATGGGAGGGTACGTGTATAGGGAAATTTAACTATAAAGCAGCAGTAGTGTTTATATTCATAAATAAAAATGGTGTGAGCTTTTATATACAGGGTGGGGCAGGACAACTTGCTCATTTGGAGTATCAGTTAAAAATAAATAAGCAAGTTTCTCTGCCCCGCCTTGTATGTATTACAATTGCATATTTTGTCTGAAGATTAGCCATTTTAGAATATCTTTTAACGGAATAATGTTTATGCTTGTCACACTGGTTATGAAACGATTGTAACAGTTAAGAAATGCATATTATAATATAACACACACACACACACACATATATATATATGTGTGTGTGTGTGTATAAGTTCAAAAGTGAAGACAATAACAGTAAAATTATCTAGGAATTCGTAGCGTAACAGATAACTCAACTAACCGTAATACATATGGTCTGATTATCGATATTATATAAAGCTGAGGTTCAATTCCAAGAAACATTAAGATACGCCGAAGAGAAGTAGAGCCTCGAAACATGCATATCTGTAGATTACTGTTTAATAAGTAAAAATAAAAATGATACATAAATAAATATTGTTCGTTTACGGCCAAATAAAAATATAGGCGATTTTCTAAGACAAAAGATCTTCAAGGTTAAGACGCTAATTAATCGTATTTTCATTTTAAAATAAATCAAAAATCAACAAGCTATATATATATATATATATATATATATATATATATATATATATATATATATATATATATATATATATATATATATATATAATCAGCGGCAAAGTTAACATCCGGCACATGATTCCGGAAAGATGAAACACTAGTGTCTGCAGGTAATAAAACCAATGAATATAATTATAATTATTTTTGCATCTTTAAGAAAACATGTTCCTTAAGTGTCGAACACAGTCTGTGAATGACAAGTTTATCAATTGATCTACATGCAAGACCGTGACCTCTAGTTACTCGATCACTGTAGATCGATATTTAATAACGTGTATACATTTAAAAATGTTTAAATTCGCTTGAAAATCGTTGCAGTTGATGGTGGCCCTGTGGTTATTTTCCTTGCAAAGGGAGACAGATTGTTGTGTAGCAGGGGGCTCATTTTGAGGGACACATTAACGGCGACATATTTTACGGGGATTCATAACACAGGAACTCAGAACAGATGACGATAATGAGGGACACATTTTATATATTACATTGACGATGACTGTAACAAATCTTGGAGACTTCATATTATTAATACAGACTGCATGATATGATGCAACAGTTCTTATACACATAGAGAGAGGAGGAGATACTTCACTTATGATGGAGGGGAGAACGCATAACTTGGAAGAGTTTACACAAAGTTCTTACAAGATGATGATAAAACGCATTAACCTTTTCTGTTGTAAAGAATGACGACACGAGACAACACTTACGAAACATTATGGTGATTTCTTTATTCATCTGATCGGCCGGTGGATGACGTCACGAATTCAAACTTGGATCTACATGGTCTAATCCTCTAACCGTCGCTTCTAAGGGTTCTCCTCTCCAACTGACTATCTCTCATCAACTGTCGACTTTCAACTCTGTCTGATCAACTCCTCTGATCAACTGACTGACGATTGACTTAACTCTGAGCCCGCATATCCTATATTGAGAAATCTCCTTTGTTTATGACGTCAGGTGTGTTTTTCAAACGTGACTAATTTTCACGTGGCTTTACATATGTTTGTCGAAACACACTTTTGGCAAACATAAGAATCCTCAATTCTAATTCTAACCTATTTTTAAACAATATATTTAACTCGCATTGTTCATTCATTTAACTTACATTTTTAATATCTAGATTTCTAAAGAACGGACAATCGACTCTTTTTCCGATATAAACAATATTTAACTATTTCTAATAGAATTAACAATAGACTGAATTTCTAACATTCCATTTTCCCATTATATTTAACACTTGCTTACAGGGTTCGATTCTAATCTCATCCACTTATCTAGTATGTATTCATACTTACGTGATAAGGGACATCCCTTCATGTAACAGGATTGCAAAGTTCGAATTCCATGACGAGCGGCAATCGTAACTTTCACTGATGATTCTGAGTCTGTAGTTATTAAAAATATTAATTATAATTATATATAGATAATTTCAACTGTTGTCTTCTAATAGCTCCAGCTTTTTAATGACTTGTCTTTCTTACGCGTAGTATCTGTTCTGCTCCTGATATGCTTTTTCGGTCAATGAAGGAGGAATATTTCTAGACAATTTTTTAATTTTTGTCCTGATTCAGAGTGAACTTTTTGTGAGGAGCCGGATTTTCTCCACATTTAAAAACGAGCTTGTGTCTAACTTTATTCTCATTTATTTCGTTTTTTGTTGGCATAGCGGTTTCAAACGTACCCCTTGTGTATAACCTTTATAAAGACAGTGGAAAATCTCACCACTTTTATTTTGTTCTTATGTCCTCGTATACCATGAGCGATGTTTCTGCCAAGGAAGGAAGAACTGATATTTTCTGGGCCAGAATCTAATCCATACAACAGTTTAGCGTTGAAGTAGTATTTTTTCTATTTTTTTAATTTTGTTCCTTAGCACCTTAAATTGCTTCACGCCTCGTCTGGATCAATTTCCATAAAAAAAGTAAGCAGCTCCAGTGATTGTTTTTTCACATCAAAAATCAGTTTGATCAGTTAAGATTTTGATTCCCAACACTTTTTTTTATTTTTTCCTTGGACTTTCGATGGTGAACCTTTGATTTACGATTAAAATAGTAATGAAATGATCATATTCACTTAACACATATTACCAAAGTTGTTGCATCGTTCTGCCTGTTTTACAAGTATTTTAATGGTAGGTGCTCCGACCGACTACATACCCTTGTAGCCCCTCGACGCACCCCCCAAAACCGACAAGCAGCAAAATCCCAGCCCTATACAGTAGAGATCCCTAGAAGCCAGAAAGCTTTCTATTCTAATAATTTCTTCCCTCATACTGTTAGACTTCGGAATTCCTTCCCGGGTCACTGCTCCCTTTACTATACACACATGCACAGGTTCACGTATAATGTAAAACGTCATCTTGCTACTCAACTCCCTATAAAGCGTTCATGCAAATTATGTCCCTGATAATAGCCCCCAACATCAAAATTACACTGTACCTTTTTTGTGTAAAAATATAATTTTAAAATATTATAACTCTGAGGGAAGTACATTTTGTCTCAGAAGTCTTCACATATCTCCAAATTCACCCGAAATTACTCGTTTTTTTCCTTCTAAGTCATGATTACACGTACAGTGGAATAAGATGGTCGATAATGCACGCCACTGACTGATGGATGGTCTATTGATTACCAGTTTTTACAAGTTCTACTTTACATTGCAACTCATTCCGTGTGACAGTGACTAAGTTTACTTGACATCTGCTGCCATCTTATATACTAAAGCATAAATTATTAAACAAGAGATATCAGACAGAAGATGTATAATATCCAGGCAAAAATATATAGCTGTCATTATGCCAACAGAGGCTCACAAAATCTATAATTCAAATATATGTATAAACTAGCAGGGGTGCCCGGCGTTGCTCGGGTGGTTGGAGGTGTATGCTGTGCAAAAAAAGCAAAAAAAACACAAAAAAAATGGTTAATTTTTTAAAACTTTGACCCCTATTATGACCCCTTAAAATTTATAGTTTCGGGCGCAAATCACTTTATTAAGTTAGATCCAGGTTCAAGAAACCTATATCTAAAATTTCAAGTGTCTAGACCCAAAATTGTCAGAGGAGTTTGGTAGAGTTCTTAAAGGTCAAATCGTTGAAATTTGACCCCTTAACAGCCAAATTTCTGGCTGACACCCGTCACATCGATTTTCCCAAATCTCAGTACCCGGTATTTCAAATTTCGAGTCTATAGACTAAAAATTGACAGAGTTATTGCGTAGGGAAATGTACACAGACAGACAGACACACAGACACACAGACAGACAGACAGACAGACACGTTCACTTTTATAGATATATAGATATATAAATATATCTATCTATTTATATATATATATATATATATATATATATATTAAATTATAGTGATTCAATGAATTAAAAAAAAAATTGGAAGTGGAATGTTTGAGTTTCATATCAAAGATTTTTATTATTCTAAGCAAAACAAAGAATACTTTAGAAATTTTATCTCCTTAACCTGTAGGGGTTCGATGTCTACCATCTCTTCAGAGCAGAAAATATTAGCAAATATTTATAAAGGTATGTACCCTATTTGCTAAAGTCAGTGAGACATGGAAAATCAAAGTAAAAATAATTGATTAATCAGAAGTCGTATAGCAAGGAAAATTGAAGAAAAAATATTAAAAAATTTAGATCCAAATTGCGTGGTATGATCCATGGTGACTGTTCTTTAAAGTAGTGAGGTAATAAGATCCCAGCGGTATATTGGGTAATCCGCGTAACTGAGTAGATATCCGGGTCGGGCATATTACTGGAGAAATTCTTCTTTATGGGTTCAGTGAAAAGTAATTTAAAGTCTGGTGGAAACCTTTTTATTAGAAACCTATATTATTACTGGGGTGAAGCGTTAGTGGTAAAGAGAGGAGATAATGACGAAGGGATAGAGAGGGGAGAACACGTGTATATATATATATATATATATATATATATATATATATATATATATATATATATATATATATGTACAAACTTTATTCTGAAAGATATATATATATATATATATATATATATATGTAACCCCTCTAAGAAAATCATTTCTTATCGTTGAGCACTTTACAGTTGAAATAAAGTCGTCAAGTTAGCTCGCATACAATGATTATATCATTCTGACAGACGTTAAAAACATTTAAAAATAAATGTTTAAATTTCAAGAATATTTCTCACGGTTAACGGTGGCCGAATGGATTTGGTCCATGCTAATGGGGTCAGAGATGGCTTTGCTGCATGGTTCGAATCTCTCGACTGGCGGTAATCATGACACCCTGCAATGATGATTCCCGAAAGGATTAAACATTAGTGTCTGTAAGTATTATATATATATATATATATATATATATATATATATATATATATATATATATATATATATATATATATATATATACACTAAGAGGGAGACCGGACATTGCATGGGATTGAATCGTTTACAACGAATGTTTCTCAGGCCTATATTTTTTTGTAATGGAAATCGGTTAAATCGCCAATTTTAAATCAAATCAATTAATTGGCTATTGTAGCTGGAGACGGATCGCAGTGCACCGAGAGGAAACTGCACATGCCTCCCCGCAGCCCACGATACTTTGAACTATAGAGAACGTACTGTTGATTTTATAAAATTATTTTTTATATACAATGGCTTGAATAAAAGTTTAAAATGCAAAAACTCAACTATCATGCTTCAGTTGTGCTCTAAATAGAAACATTCATTTCAACCGCGCCTCTGTCGTATCACAGAACCATACTGTTGATTTTATATGCTTGGCATATATATAAATATGTATATATATATATATATATATATATATATATATATATAAGAAAGCTAAATATATACCTGGCATATATATATATATATATATATATATATATATATATATATATATATAGAGAGAGAGAGAGAGAGAGAGAGAAAGCTATATATATGCCTGGCATATATATATATATATATATATATATATAAGAAAGCTATATATATATATATATATATATATATATATATATATATATATATATAAGAAAGCTACTGTTTCGGTCAAATAATGACCATAATTGTGTGACCTAATCTTCCGATTTCATAGAAACATGATCTACCAAATATTTTTCATTTCCATGTATATAATTTTCATTAAATTTACCCCTTTATTCTTGTTTTCAATCTCTTATTATAGCCAATCTATCCTTCCTATATAGGTTGATATGTGCAATGTCAAATATATTTGTAAGGATATATAACCACGCAAGATCTGATTATTCTGCACGTTCTAAGGCACCTATTGCTAGATTTAAAAAAAATTGTAATTTTTTGTTTTTGTTCATTGGTCATTATTATTGATTAAAACTAATCTTTTACATTTTTTAATGATTGGTATATCATACATGAATATATCTGCAGAGATATCGGCAAACTTAATGAATTCTTTGAATATAAATGGTTGGAAATTCGCGATGTCAAATTGTAAGAAAGTACATTTATACATGAAATGCAGAAAATTATGTGTAGATTGATTGCCACAAATACTTTCCATAACTTAGTGCATATATATATATATATATATATATATATATATATATATATATATATATATATATATATATATATATATATATATATAAACCTTGTATATCGCTTTATTGCAGGTCAATGATTTTTTAATTTTGAAATGTCTATGAAACGCAGAGAAATGAAATTTGGAACACTGGAGAAGAGCATAACAAACTGCCTTATTTCTTTTAATTTTGAGGACATCAATTAATATTAAACTAGAAAAACTAATTTTTTATATTACCCCTACTTAATCTCATCATGTATAATATAAATCTCACCAGTCTCTTTAAATGTATGTATGTATGTATGCCTAAAACTTCCGACAGAAGTAACGGATTTTCACGATATCGAAAAATTGGCTAAAAACATTAATTCCTTCACCCTCAACTGGGCAGTTTTCTACAGGAAGGGGTCGATTTTTTTGTGAGGCATTTTTGAAAGTCATCGTATCGGTTGGATTAACTTTGTCTACTTTTAACGTCCCGAACTTCCGGCGCATCATGGAGTAGGGGTAAAACGTCAGAATTTTCTTTCACTTTCTTCGTCCCGGGTTCGAGCCTACCTGCCTACTACCACTTATTTTTGCTCAACACACACCTCCAAACATCCGGGCAACGCCGGGCACCCAGGCTAGTCTATTATATAAAGGGCGATTGCCAGTGTGTATGTGTGTTTGTATGTCCAGCTACAAGTAAAAAAGAAAAATCTATTAAACACGCACACAAGTTTGATTTATTTTTGATCGTCGTTGTCTTGGATAATTAATATCTAATACGCAGGAATACTTATTTATTCTTTTGGGGGCCATCTCCGACCAGTTTTTCAGCTATTTTTATTGTTATTTATTGTATGAAGAAGGGGTGAACGACTTGCATCACTACTATTTTCAATACATTAATACAAGAAAGAGGAATGGTAAGGGCGGGGGAGAAAAAGAGCTGGGGAAGACAGATGTGGACAAGCAGTAAAGAGGAAAAGAAAGACATATTGAGAGAAGTAGAGCGATAGAAGTTTTGATATCATATAAATATATTATACACAGAATTTAACCTTTTCTGGTGTGTTTTTGTTTATAGTCCCGAGCAACGCTGTGTATCCCTGCTAGTTCTGTATTAAAAAAAAAACGCTCATAACAACAGAACATGATTTTGTTTCTTTCCGCTAGTTATCAGAGATTCTTATTCGTCAGGCGATCTCTAAAAGCACTATCTATTCTGAAAGAATAATTGGAATTATGCAAAACTGATTTAAGTCATGAAAAATGCATTTATTTCAGAGTATATGATAGGAATTATTAATGCATCACGTGATGACTATCAGCGGTCAAAAATGTGTCGCTTTCCTGAACACACTTCAGCTTTCTGAAATATTCATTTTCATGAAATTTCATTAACACCCCATAAATAGCCTTATTTATTTGACCTCGTGTAGTGATAGACGACCTTTAACTTGATGTTTCGTCTGGCCAGATGCCTCATATTATAGAGCACTTGACTCCTGAAATGTGAAATTTGACAAAGTCGAACACATCAGGTCAGAGGATCTGCTGATCGCACGTCATTTGCTCAGCAAAGAGTTTAACCTAAAGACAAATCGGTTATGCTGGTCACGTGAGGAATTTATCACCCTAGATAAACTACTGCAAAAGAATGAATGTCTTGAATTGCAGGAAGGTTGACCAGCCAAGGAAAACTTGGAAACAGATGATTAGACAAAACTATGCAGAGTGAAATTTGGCGACAGTCGACATATTGAAACTATGGAGTGAACTTGCAAAATATATTTTTAAAAATCTGACCCGTGGACAAGGGAAATGACATTAAATAAATATACAGCAACGGCCATAATATAAGGAACAGAAACAACAAAGGCATAAATGTGTGCATTAATATAAAAGTAATGAAAGATTAGCAATGAAATTTAACGAAATAAAAATTACAGCTTAGTGCATAAATATTATACAAAATCACCGGATTTTTTTTTAATAAACATTAAATGGAACAAAGTAAGTAAGTAACGATGTTAATAATTTGCAAAACTATTTAATTTAATTTACATATTTAAAAATGCTCAATAGAAATGCTCCACACAAAGTAAAACTCCATTTCCCATTAGGACTTTATTTTGAACCAATATTGCAAATTCTACACGAAAAACTAAATACATTAATTTACATAGTTAAAAATACACAATGGAGATGCTCCACACTAAATAAAACTCCATTTCTCATTAGGACTAAAAAAACTAAATTCATTGTCTCTAACTATCAAAAAAATAAACACAATTTCAAAAATTCCTGATATTGATCATGACTCTAAACATGTCTTTCATCGCGTGTAAAAAACAGATAAAACTTTAAAAGCAAAACCTGGCAGACATCCATGAACATCGCAATGAGAAGATTGAAAAATTATTAGAATGTATTAAAAAAAAACTTTGTGATACTGCTACATCAATTGCTTGTAGATTTAATGAAGAGCCAGATAATAAAATCTCAAGAAAAACAGATGTTTGATATTTACAAAAATGAGGGATTACTCGTATTTCAGCTTCGAAGCCTCTCATTTCAAAGTGAAACCAAAGAGCAGGTCCGTTGTATGCGGGAGAACATGTTGTTTGGACTAACGTGCAAGTGGATATAGTTTATTTCAGTGATGAATCTAAGTTTAATATATTTGGTTCTGATGGCAAAACTTACGTATGCTGAAGAACATATGAAAGACTGTTTTCTCAGTGTGCCAAGAAAACAGTTAAGCTTAGTGGTGATAATGTGATGGTGAAGGTAATGATTTATCTGCAGGAGTTTGCCCTATCTTCCACATACAGAGACTTACATAAGACTTCTTCAGCAGCATGCAGTACTAAGATGACACTATATTCTGTGTGAAGTTCCTATTTTCATGCAGATCAATTAACCTTGCTACATGGCTCAGAAGGTTATGACTCTATTCAAATAAAATGGTCTAACCCTACCTGAATCGAATAGATCATGTTTGGAAGAAAATTGGCAAAAAGACTATAAAAAAAAAAACTAAAAAAACAGGGGCAACTATGGGATCGACAATTGGGAGTGGAATTACTGTTGTTTTTTGTAAAAAGAATATAACCAAATCAAATAGCTCACGATGCAAAGGAGTGATTGAAAATAAGAGAATGGTCATACAAATATTTAATTTTGTCGATATTTTGTTCACAATCAAGTGTTAACAAGATTTTTTCTTAACAAATTTTTAGACCCAAAATTGGTGAATAGTTTGCTAGAGACTGCAAAGATAAAATCTTTTGAACTTTGAGCCTTTGGCAGCCGAATTATCGCCCCCCCCCCAAAAAAAAACGATTAAAAAGCTTGCTCTATGTCTGAATACACTTTATGTAAAATTTCAAATGTTTAGACAAAAAATTGGCCGTGTAATTTGGTAGAGACCGCAGAGATAATTTTTATTAAAACTTTGACCCCAATTTTTACCCCTTAACACTTATTGTTTTGTGCTCAGTTCAAATTAAAATGTTTGATCCATGTCCAAGTAACCTATATCTAAAATTTCAAGTATTTAAACCCAAAATTATCGAAGGAGTTTGATAGAGTTTTAAAGGTCAAATCGTTGAACTTTGACCCCTGACAGCCAAATTTTTGGCCGAAAACCGATTAAAAAGATTTTTTATATATACGGTCATCCACAGACTCTTCCACTGTATCCCAGCAATGTGGCTACACAAGCACTTTTCCCAAGCCCCGGATCGAACAAACAACCATGAAGTTGATAATCATTAGCTCTACCTAACAGGCCACGAGATTTACACTAATGATCTCTGTATCTTCCAGTGATTTATACAAACATTGACGGACACTCCCACAGTACTTCATTTGTTTTTTTTTATTTACAAAGAGCTTTACTTATACATATAAGGTAGATGTATAAACCTAACCTTAACACATTAGTTTGTATTATTTGTATTATTTGGATTACTGTCCTCATCTTGAGTGTTATTCGCACAACGTTTCGTTAGGTATAATGTCCTACTTACTTCACATGTATCTTACCGAACTCGGGAATCCATGGCGTAATGGATAAAATGTTAATTAAATTCAGTTCTAAGCGATACTTTTCTGGAGATTGAAGGTTTAAGACTCAGTACAGGTAATACTAAGAAAGGAATTGCCAATTATCGTTGTCCAGTCATGGCTAAAGGAAAGGGGAGAATGTTAATCCCGTGGATTAAATAAAAAGGGTTCCGTTCGAAATCCCGTGCAGATTCCCAAGATTTCTGAGTTCGACTAAGCGGTTAATGGCGTGAACTGAACACCTAGGTGTGTCAATTTTGGATCTCGTTGATTCTACAGAAACAATTTCTCTTAGGTATATTGAGAGTCTAAACGCGGTCTCTCTCCCGTAAGTACCTGATATATTTCTAGAAAGAATTCATATTTGAAATATGGGGAAACAAATGTCAATAATGATTATCTGATTCATACTAAATAAACGAATGGTGGCCTCCCTCCTCCTCCTCCTCCTCCTCCTACTCCTCAACAGCAGCAACAACAACACCAAGAGGCGTAAGGCAACGAAACGATCTCTAAAATATTCTTGAAAAAAATCATACTGTTTGGCCAATTCTTTTTTTTCTTTTTATTTTTACAAAGGAGTCACCATTTATCAAGAACCGGAAACCACTCGAGGATAAGGATTAATGAGTGTACGGTGTCAATGGGAAAAATATCGTAGTAATCGTTAGTAGTGGAAATTTGGTAAATTGGATTACTTAAAGGGACGGATCATCAAGAACTTGCTTACATCGGACTTGAAGATCACCATAAAGTAGTTCGTTGAAAAGCAGGAAAACTGAAAGAAAAACATTTTTTTAAATAGTTTTCTTTTCTGCTTACAAATATCCAGTTAACAAGATTTACGTATGTAATATTTGAGCAACTCGGTTGTTTTCCTAGAGTCCCGACTTGATTCGAATCTATATTCTAGCAAAATATGCAACCTCAGTTGGTTGCCTGTATTTAGATTACAGCCAGTCCAAAAAGTTCGCGGGCACCTGTTTGTACTGACTATAAAAGCTAGAATCTAAACGTTGTTACCAGGGAAAGACTCAACTCACTACATAAACTGTTGTCAGTCACGGCACTGCTTTTGGGCCAGGAGAAAACTGCAGTATCTCTTCTGACGATACTACACTTTGTCTATGTTTGTTCTCGTTCAATGGAGAGAAATATTTCTAGACTATAGTAATTTTTTATTGTTTCAATTTCATAAGGCCCTTTTCTGTAGAGCTGGATTCCCCCAATATTCAAAACCGACATTGTGGCTAACTCTCCCCACGTGTATAAACAAGTAAATAGGAACACTACTGCACAAATATTTCGTGGGCAAACAAACTTTCACATGGTCTCCTTAGCTACTAGTATATCGGCAAACAACACGACAACAACAACATTGACTACTTAAAATACAGCGACAGCTAAGATACACAGTCCAACTAACAACGAGTCCACATACTTACATACAAAAACAACACGTTCTTCGCCTTTAACCTTCGAACTTTTACTCTTTATTTTTAGTTGCTGGTGCTTATGCAGTGTGAAGTACATATGAACATCACAGTTACGCAGGTAAAAATCGCATTTCCAAAAAAATTAGCAAGAAAAAAAAACTTTTTGATGTACTTACATACCAGACAAAAATTAGTATCTACACTAAAAACTAGTAGAAAATTTATCGAGAAGAATTTTAATGGATCCCTATAAAAGTAAGAATGTGTGTGAGCACAATTCTCTACCTATATATTTAACGAAGTTTTGATCTAAAGACTTGAAATTTTATATATATAGGGTATTCAGACATATGGCGAACTTTCTAATCTGTTTTCATTCGGAAAGAAGGGTTGCTAAGTAGTGAAAAATTGGTAAGTGAGAGGTCATTGTATTTTTATCTGCTTTTCAACTGTTTCACGATTGCGCATGCGTGAATTGTTCACATGACAGATTACTTATTTTAAGAATATTTTTAAAGAACGTGTCAAGCTAGTCTTATGGTGATCGTACTTGACTCACTATCGTTAGGTCTTGGTTTCGATCTCAGATCGAGTATTTTTTTAATTTTAAGAAGTGAATTGTTTAGAAAAAAAAACATAATACTCGCATGTACCTGTCTCAGTATCCGTATGAATTAATATAAATAATATTTATGCGCAGTTTACGACCAAGCGGCCTGTTAGTAATATATTAAAATCAGTTCTATCTTATTTTGCAGATCCGACATTGATAAGAGTGAAAATCACGTAAATCAGGGGGAGGTAATTCAGTTTGTCATTTAACCAAGTAATGAATGGCGGATCGGTTAAATATGAAAACCGATTTTTACCTTTAACTAGCCTGGGTACCCTGCCTCGCCCGGGTGTTTGGAGGTGTGTGTTGAGCAAAAGAGAAAAAAGTGGTAGTAGGCAAACAGGCTCGAACCCGTATCGCGATGGAGGAAAAGAACGTGAAAAGAAAAATGTTACATCTTCGCCACACCGGAAGTGACGGATGTTTAAATTAAGGCTAGTTAATCCAAACGGGGCGATGACTTTCGAAAACATCGGCGAAAAAGGCGACCCTTCCATACAGAAAAGTGTCCAGTTGAGGGTGAAGGAATTAATGTTTTAGCCAATTTTTCGATATTTGTCGTCCGAAGGGTGGAGCATCAAAGGGATTTCAATTTCGTAAAAACCTGTCGCCTCTATCGAAGTTTTTAGGCATACATACATACATACATACATACATACATACATACATACATACATTTAAATAGACAGATGAGATTTATATTATAGATGAAAATTATACGCCTGATACTGTATAAACAACCAGTTTGGCTATTAAGACACAAATATAGTTAATAGATTCCGCATGGATATACTTTGTTCTTTATTTTGTACTCTGTCTTTTTTGCCGGTTTTGACTACACATCTTTATCAGAAAATATCATCTATTTAAAGACGTCTAACATCGCTAAAATAGATAATTAATTTTTTGTGATGGCCGGCGTTTGATTCGCGGCCTTCCTCTTTCTTCAGGAAATTATAAAATGTTTTCTTTGTCAAAATAACGTAAGAACTTTACGTTTTGCAAAGAATAAGTCTTTTATGAAATTCTTTTTGCCTCGATTTATTGTATGGGCAAAATGAAAAAAGATAAGACTTATAAAGATCAAAAGAACTATTTGTTTAATCTAACACAAAAAGGTAATTAGACAGTGGATTAAACAGTCGTCTAGTTTTTCCATTGTGATTGTGCTGAATATGGTAATGGACACCAGTTACCGATTTCTGCTATTCTGCGACGGAACTAAAAAACCAAATAGCCAATAGTGTTAACGATAATGGCAGGAGTAACGCAGTAATGGTAGCAATAAAACTATAGCAACAGAAATAAGTGTTATAAAATTTACTTATTAACGATTGAGTTCTCAATAGCCTTGAGAGGATTTCATTACTTTCCCCGAATCTGATACAATTATCGTTTCTCTCGTAAATTCCCAATTCAGGTTTCGATTCCGATTGTTTTAAAATTTCTAAATATAGAAATGTCTTTGTGGAGGAAGGGCGGATTCCGCTATAAAACCCATGTAATATGTGCAATGCGCATATATTTTCGCAAACGCTCGCAACAGGTACATAGCTATTATCTTTTGATTTTAGTTTTACTGGTAAATTAAAATAAAAAAAAAATTATCATTTCATCATTAATTGACAGGTGCCGTGAAAAATTTGGTTTTAAATAAAAATAATGGAATAAAAACAATGAAGAAAATCATTTTCGCATCTCAATATAGGCACACACTTTTTCTGATTCTCATACTTCAAACAATTCCGATTTTTTTTCGATTTTTAATCAATCGTTCCAACACTATTTGGCAACTAAATTCCCGGTATTTTTTTTTCCTTTTTACATAAAACTTTAAAATA
Organism: Euprymna scolopes; assembly: GCF_053919585.1. NCBI lineage: Eukaryota > Metazoa > Mollusca > Cephalopoda > Sepiida > Sepiolidae > Euprymna > Euprymna scolopes. The sequence goes on along the minus strand of NC_136498.1, from coordinate 61,296,341 downwards.
TTCAAGGTAACCTGTAAGGAAATTAGAGAAACATCAGTTCTTGAATACTGATGTTCTTTAAAAATATAAAAGCACTAATTTGCATATGCGAGGAGCGGCTGCGTTAAGAAGGACGAATTGTGAAGGACAAGAATTCAAGTGTTTGGTAGCAGTAAAAAGCCTCCAAATTAAGAGTTGGTGCGAATTAAGCGTCAGTTAAAAAAAGTGTTGCTAATTTTTATTTAGATTACACGTTATTTCGGAAAAAAGTAAAATTTATATGAGTAGAGTGTTAGACCTTTTGAAAATTGGAGTCGTCCTATTATGAAAAAACGTTAATTACGATGTGAAAATCGAATTATTTAATTAAAATTTTTTCGCTCTCCAAGCATTTATGAGTTAATTGTTACTCAGAACTGCATTTACGCTGCTTCTTCGAAAGTCTTTTTAATGTATTACCAGAGTTTTCTTTGCAGTTGTAGGTTGCAGTTTCTTTCTGTCCGAGCAGTGTCCATACTGGGCAATTGTCCTGACTATTGTACCAAAGAAATCTTCTGCTCAGCACAACGAGATATGACACCATGAACAGAATTATTCCTGATTGCTTCCATATCACATAGTCACCTGCTTTCCATGACCTCACGTTACTCTTATAGTGGAGGGGGGATGAAGTGAGTTCTCAACCTTACCCAAGGGTCTCCCACAGACCAATGGGGAGAAGAAGGCGCCTTACTTGAAATGAGTTCACAAAGAAAGCCTTCACAATAAAGAATATGACAACAGTTCTATTTTTAGGCCACCAGAAATGATTATAATAATTTATACATTAAGAATTAAATTACGCTAGTCTTTAAAATAGACTGTCTAAGAATTTCTTCATGAAGTCCTAACTCTCACTGATATAACCACTTTCTCAACACACAGACAGCCAAATATGGTATGCGTGTATTATTTTGTGCTCGCATTATAAATTTATTGACTTCTGTAATCGAATGTTTCTTTATGTTTTATTTTGTTTGTTTGTTAGTTCATCGATATTAAAACTATTAAAAGGATGAAAGAATGGCCAAGAAACGTCAGTGTACTTAGAGGAATCACCGTCTTTATCCGTGAACAGTGTCAGTTACAGACATGGTAAACATTAGAACTTGGTTTGTACGACAGTTTCTTGGAAATTAGTGCTTTTTTTATTTAGAGCTTAAAATAGTAGTAGTAGTAGTAGTAGTAGTAGTAGTAGAAGTGAAAAAGAAGAAACACAATAATAATGAGAAGAAAAAAGAAGTAGAATGAACGAACGAATGAATGACTAGGTGTTTCATAACTGTTATGAAGGTATGGTTAAAAAACAGAACTAGGTGCGTATACTATTTTAATGGATTTTGTCTATGGTCTTTATTTTTAGAGAAAAAGAAACAGAAGAAGAGGAATATGAAGACATGGAGGAGGGAGGAGGAGGAGGAGAAGAAGAGAAGCAGGGAATAAGAAATATAAGTAGAAGAGGGAAGAAGAAGAAGAAGAAAACAAAGTCGTATGAGAGAAAAGAATAAGAATAAGAATAAGAAGAAGAAGAAGAGTGGGAGGAGTAAGAGGAAGAGGAGACATAAAAAGAGGAAAGGGTAGAAGAAGCAGAAGCAGAAGAAGAAGAAGAAGAAGAAGAAGAAGAAGAAGAAGAAGAGGAATAGGAAGAAGAAGGAGGAGGAAGAGGAGGAGAAGAAGAGAATGAGGAAATAAGAAATACAAAGAAAAAGGGACAAAAGGGAAGGCAAAGAATAAATAAGTAAGGGTACCACAGCAACTACTACTACTACTAGTAGTAGTAGTAGTAGTAATAGTAGTATGTGATGTTGCCAAATCAAAAAGAAGAAATGCTTCATAGACTTTTACACAGACACATGCCAATGTTATTTCCTTTGTTTTTGCTAACGCCATATAACGATAAAAATGTGTTTTGCATTTTAGTTCATCAAATTTTCACTAATAATAATTTTCCTGTCACTTTCGTTCAGCAGGCGATCATCTCAACACATTCATTTCTCCTGTTGCTCGTTTCGTTGATGGATCGAACATTCATAAATATTGATGCACCTTAATTAAATTTAATGTGTTGTTGTTGTTGTTTGTTTTTTGTTTGTTTGTTCGAAATGATTTCTTCGATATGGCGAGAATGTTAAAAAGATCAAAATCATTGTTTCACATCTGTCAATATTTCTGAGGTGGGACGCTAATATTGTTACTACGTAGGGTGAAAAAACGAACAGGCGCTTCACACAGTGTTGTAGCGTGAGTTGCCATCAGCTGCAAGAGGATAAATAGTGTACTCCTAAACCAATAGACCATAATCGCTGCGTTAGAGACCCTGCCACCAATATCAGTATTGAATTTCTGCTGTGGCCTTCTATGCCGGTCATATTCAAGATAAACACAGTGGCATGATTAATAAAATAATGTATTAACAAAAAGCATGTTACAGAAGTACACGCTATGGTTCTGGGGGCCATAGCTGCCATGAATCACAGTATTTACTTCTTTTCTGCCACAGAAATTTGTAACACAATGTTAGAAGGCGGGGTGGGGTTCAAATCAGCGCCCCTAATCAGCTCTCTGGTCTATTAACAATTGCTAGAGGAAAATTTTCTGGAAAAGAAAAAGGGAATGAAGAAGAAGAAGAAGAAGAAGAAGGGGAAAGGGAGGAGGAGGAGGAGGAGGAGGAGAAAAATGGGATAGAAGGAAGAACTAAACAAGGGAAGTAGAAGTTTGAAATAAATAATAATAATAATAATAATAATAATAATAATAATAATAATAATAATAATAATTTTGAAAAAAAACAATGGGAGGAATTTGAATCAGAGGAATGACTGGAAAGAGACAATGAATAACAATAATTAAAACAGCTGAAATATTAAGAAAAAACCCTTGAATGCGAGGACTACTACAAATGAGCCTTATGCGCGGACCAGACAAACTACTGCAGAGATAAAACGTGAAGAAGCGTTACATTACACCATGAACATTGAAGATACATATCTATAAGTTCTCTATCCCCTATTCGCTCCTCCATTCTCTCCTATACCCAATCGCCGCCCCCCCTCAAAAAAAGAATGATATCAAATAGCCGAGAAGAGTCAAGGAGGATGGAAAGACCGAGGAGATAGCACTGATCAAACCTCCGGTGGATAAGTGCGAAGAGAATCGGGACCTTGGGGAGGCTTATATCAACTCAAATCTCAGTGGAGACCAATGACCGCTGCTATTGAGAAATCGATGGTAAGCGACTGTTGCGATAATGCAACTTCATTTGCAAATGTTATCAGAAGAGGTGGAGAGCACGGGAAAACAGGGGAGACTTGTTGTCACTCAGCTTCCAGAGAACACCACGGACTGTTTTCGAGGAGAGATAATTTATGACCTGTGTGAAAGCTCCGTGTGAGCCAATAATAATAATAATAATAATAATAATAATAATAATAATAATAATAATGATGATGATGATGATGATGATGATGATGATGATGATGATGATGATGATAATAATAATAATAATAATAATAATAATTTTGGCCCAGTTGGGCCCAGGGGTCCATCCTGGGCCCAGGGGTCCATCCTGGGCCCAACTCTCTTCCTGATCTACATCAATGATCTCCCTAAACACATATTTAAATCATTCGTTGACATCTATGCTGATGACACGATCATCTATGGCAACAAATCAAAGGCCGAAAATGACAAGGTTCTCTCTAATTCTCTCTCTTCTGATCTTGAGCGCGTGATACAGTGAGGGGAAGAGGTGGCTGTTCACTTTTAATGCATCCAAAACCAAGCTTCTATCTTTACATAATCAACGCTCTGATCCCCATCTGGCATCAATTGAAATGAATGGCTCTCGTCTCGGAGAGACTCCATGTTTTGAGAAGTTTTTGGGTTTGACCTTTACTCCTGATCTAAAATGGAACACGAACATAAGGTCTATTGCCAAGGACGCTGGGAAAATAGTGGGATCCTTCTACCGCTCCAAAAGATATCTCACTACTGATGCAATTCTCTATCTGTATAAAAGCCAAGTACGTCCAAGGATGGAGTACTGCTGCAACATCTGGTCGGGAGCTGCTAAAAACAGCCTATCCTGCTTTGACAGAGTATAGCTTAGTGGGGGATGCCCTTTTCTCTTCCCGTCAGCCTCTCTCCCGCAGAAGTGACGTTGCGAGCCTGTCTTTGTTTTATTGTTATTTCCATAGCAAGTGCTCGTCTGAGCTCCAATCTCTCGTCCCCCCCTCACCAATCTTTCACGAGGAACATCCATCTGGCTAAAACTACTGTCAATAATTTTCCCCACTCTTTATCTGCGCCTAAATCTAAACGTGGATTCCATGAGCAGAGCTTCTTTCTCAGAAGTGCACGACTGTGGAACTCTCTTCCGTTTGCCTGTTTCCCACCTGACTACAACTTGGATGTGTTCAAGTCCAACATAAACAAATTCCTGACAAACCGCCCCCCTAAGTAAGACACTCTATCAAATCTCCAATACTAATGATTGCTATAATACTATCTCATTGATTACTGTACATGCAATAACCCTTATCCCTGAGTGGCCTTCGGGCCCTGATAAGTTGTGAACTCCATGTATATATATATATAACTTGAGTTCTTTCAGCTCTAATCGAAACCGAAACCAAAACTGATGAAGAATTATTGGTAAAATTATTTATTACAAGAAATGGAAAATCATAACAATTAAACGACAGACACTCGGAAGAAAAAAAAATTAATGTGATACAGAAAATAACACACACGCCATCGTATTAATATATAGATTAAAATATGGTACTCATGCAGAGAGTGATCCAGACGTAACTCAGTGCACGCGCACGCCCGGCTTTCCTCAAAACCTGCTGTCAACAGCCGGAGTAAGCTGAGTGTCGCCGAGGAAATTAAGTTGTCTGACGTAACATGAAGCTTAGCCAATGACAATGCAGCACAATGGTTTTCAACGCGACGCGCGCTCTCACGAGTTCTAAAATTCAAAGCAGCAGATGACAATTTGGAAAATGGAAGAAAAGAAAACAAATTAATAAAAAAAGAAAAGCTCACCATTTCGTACTTTCACGTTAGAAAAAAAACATGACTTTTACTTAAGTAAGCAGCTGAAAACACCAGCCAGAGTCCTTGATTTTGTCAAGATAAAATTAACTGGCACGCACGAAAACTTGTGCACCATGTGGACAAAGGTGCAATCTTATTATAAGAGGAACGGTAAGCGACGGCTATGCCTGAAGGTGTCAGGCTACCAAATGCCGAACCTTTACATCATCCTGACTGGTAACTTTGGCAAGTCTAGGTTGACAATTGCCATCATAATTAAAAGCATCCACTTGTGGGCGTTTGAGCGAGCAACACAGTAAGACCTCCAGTGTGAATTCAGAATACGATCTATGCACACACATCATTAATAAAACAACGGTCTAAGGAAACAACAACAATATCTGTTTTAATATGAAAAAAAAATACTATCCCACCCAGTTTTGTTTCAACTTTTCTAGTTCTAAGGTTTCTCCTTGAAAAAAAAAATAAAAATAAAAAATACCACCCAAACAAAACAAAAATAAAAAATTGTTTTAAATTTTTCTTGAAAAAAAATTTACAAAAAAAATCCTTGAAAGTATTTATTTAACTTACCTCTAAGCCTTTTCTCGAACAAAATAAGGTCTTAAACATCATTTACTTTAAAATATACATATATAGCAAAAAAAGAAAACATAATGTTATAACATTTTTCTTTACTGTTCATAAAACTTAAATTTTAAGGTAACTTTTCTTTTCCTGTTATGCTTGCATCAGCGAAGCTTGGCTTAATTTCCTCAGCGACGCTCGGCTTACTCCGGCTGTTGACGTCATGTTCTGGAGAAAGCTGGACTGGCTGAGTTAGGTCTGGATCACTCTCAGCATGAGTACCTAAAATATTTTATGTAATAAAAACAGTTTTTATGGACTATTTTAGTTAAAACAATATTGTAATAAAAATAATTTATTTAGAAAAAGGAATTGTCATTTAATATATATATATATATATATATATATAATGTTTATATATATATATATATATATATATGTATTTAATGTTTTTATTAAAATATTTTATGTACAAGACTAGTTTCGTTTCGCTAATAACGTGTTGCTAACTTCGAGGTTTCATAACATATGCATCTGGGCTTTTCTTTATCTGTTATCGCAATTAGTATTAGCAATACTATTTTAATGAACGAAGACATCAGCGTCTCTCTCTGGCTCTCTCTCTCTGTCTGTCTGTCCGTCTGTCTGTCTGTCTGTCTCTCTCTCTCTCTCAATAAACAGATGTAAAGAAAAATAAACAATGACAAAAAAAAAAATAACTGCTCAATTTTTTGTCCCCGCCGGCCGAGAGATGTGTGTTATAGTTAGTTTTTGTTACGGAATAACTTAAAATCAATTATTTCTTAAAAACATTTGAAAGATATAACCCTAAATTTTATATAATTAAAACCCAATATAGCTGTGAGAACACGCTATTCGAATGCTGCCTCGAGCGTTCGTTAATGTGTATTCTGTAATTAATGTATATCCCGGAATTAAATCTTAACCAATCAAATTTTCCAGAAAGCGTGACACACAAAAGAACACACACACTATCGTAGTAATATATAGATAATAATAATAATAATAAGAAGAAGAAGAAGAAGAAGAAGAAGAGAAGACAAAGAATAAATAAGAGGTTGGCATTCCGCGGTCAGTACGTCTCAGGCAGTAATCAATACACATACTTCACGTGAAAGACGAGAGGCTAGGCCTTTGTGAGTAGACCTGGTACAATTAAGCAGAATGAATGTCTCAGTTTGTCAGATAAAAAGGCCACCAAAATGACCCAGTTTTTGTCAGACTGATTATCGATGAATCTCGACTGGCATGTGATTACAATCGCGACCTGACGCCAAATTAATAGTTTGAATCGTTGCAACGACGTACAGATTGAACTGCATTTATTACCTTTGGCTAATTCAATTAATTCCTAAAATAGGTAGATCAACTTACTCCATATAGTTCTGAAGCAGTAATGTCACAAATAGCATTACCGCAAAGAAACAACAGGTTTCTTCCTTCTGCCGCTCGCACATGGAAGGAAGAATAAAAAAAGAGAAAAGTGAACCTTGTTTTATGCAGGAAAGCGTGTAGAACGTGATAATCCAACGTGACTGGTCGAAATTTGAGACAGATAAAAGAACTCGACTTGAAGGGAAACAGGACAGTCCCGCGTTACGTCTTGCGTGGGTGGAAACGTTACGATCAATCGCGACCTTGTAGTACACATTCCTTACTCAATTAATTATAGTTTTGTATTTTTGTATAATTCTAATTGAATCAAAACGCTTGTGATTTAAATATTATATAAAGAAACCATATGAATACTCTC
>NC_136498.1:61233921-61283921 GCF_053919585.1 Euprymna scolopes | reverse complement strand
ACGCGCTACTGCCCCTAAGGGGTATCGTTTGTCTTTCAAGACTGAACGGAAGCATGGATGGGGACCTCTCAAAGAAGTGACGAACATTAATTTTACTCTCCGAAAATGACTGTTATTAATATGTTCGAGCATATCTTTTGTTTCATGATTTCTTGGTCTTACTGGATTACAGGACAAGAATGCACCTTGTCTGGTGGAGTAACCTTACTTCGTCTTGTTACTTGAGGTAACCTTACTTGGAGATGTATATTAATATATATATATATATATATATATATATATATATATATATATATATATATATATATATATATATATATAAGAAATTTATTACTGTGAGTCCAGAATGAGTTTACATATTGTTTCAACTAGAGGAAGATCCCCAAAGAGAGGAAATATCCAACTAGCATCGTCAGAATTCATAGATGGACTAAGTTATAACATCAAATAAGAATGGAAAACTCGTAGATGAAGGGGAGTTAGAAAAGAAGGGGGAGTGGAGGGGAGAGGAAGTTGGAATTTAAAGTAGTAGGAGTGTATACGATAAGAGCGGGGTTTATAATGAAATATTAATTTTGTGTTAATTCTTATAAACGTTTTTTTTTTGTTTATAACGGTTTAAAATTAAAAGACGCTATTCATATTCATAACGGCATAAGTAACATATATATATACACAAGTTAGAAAAGCATTTCATCCAAGGCATGAAAATTGTTAAACAAAATGTTTTACTATAGGCTTTAGAAATAAAGGTACAAGATTCAATTTGAAATTTATTTATCTTCAAAGTGTACTTTTATAAATTTTACAAAGTAAGCTATAAAAATTTAATACCTTACTTTGTAAAATGTATAAAAGTGCACTTTGAAAATAAATAAATTTTAAATTGAATCTTGTACCTTTATTTTTAAAGCCTATAGTAAAAACATTTTGTTTAACAATTTTCATGCCTTGGATGAAATACTTTTCTGAGTTGTATCGTATCTTTTTAAGATTATATTTTATTTATTTATTAATTTGGATTTAAAACAAAATGAATGTGGTTTTATTTTTAGAAAACTATTTATAAAAACTCTCCTACTCTCTATTTCAGTTTGTATTTCTCCTCACACCACAACTCATTTTTGCAACCCCCTCTGTGTATTATTACAGGTCTGAATATTCTCTCTCTGTTTCAGTTTGTATTTCTCATCAAACCACAACTCTTTTTTGCAAGTCCCTCTTTGTCATACATGTCTGAATAATGAGAAAATCTGAATAAAAAAACAACAACTTTAAAATAACTTTTTTGGATTAATTTTTTTAAAACTTCTTCCAGAATAGAAAATCTTTAAAATTTAATAAGGAACATATTTCATATAGGTTTCATTAACAAATATTCAGTAGATAACAAGAAAAATAGAGATGAAAATTTAAAAAGGACTGTATAACTGATTACGCTCAATAGTAGTTCTCGCCAGCGAAAGTCTTTGTTATTGTTATTCTATTATTATTATTTAAAACATTTTGTGTCTTGCTCTTTCGCGTGAAGACTAATATATATATATATATATATATATATATATATATGCCTCAATATATGTCCCTATATATGGTGTGCATATATTTATATGAGATGCGTATATTTTTGAGTGTATGTATAGGCATATATATATATATATATATATATATATATATATATATATATATATATATATATATATATATATATATATATATTCATCGCCTGGAGAATCCACTGAGGGAAGGGGGGAGAAAATGGAAAAAAAGGATGGCAATTTTGACCTCGATTTCAGGTATTGTCCAAGCACAAAGAATCGGCAATCAAGCCCGCTTCTGGAAGAAGGTGTCTTATTAACTGCATTGTCTTCACCTGAAAAGCAAGGATGTAAGATACTTCCTTTCTTTTATCAGGCACACCGCAAGAAACAACTTTGCCGCTAATGTAGAATTCCACGCAGCAATACTAAACTCTATGAATTGTTTGTGTCCGTCTAAATTGACAATCAAAACTGGTTTAACAACATACCATTTAACAAGTATCTCTCTCTCTCTCTCTCTCTCTCTATATATATATATATATATATATATATATATATATATATATATATTGCAAGAGACTCCACACTTATCAAGTCTTGAAGGCTACTCGAGGATAGTGGTTAGTGAGTGCTATTCGGACAATGAGACAACATAGTGATTGATAGTTGTGGAAATTGAATAGAATTAGAATATTTAATATGACGGCACAAGAACTTGTTTACATAGGACTTGAAAACTACCAGAGCCACAGTATAAAGTTCTATAGCACGACAGTTTTAGGAAAGAAATATTGTTCATTGAATTCATGTTTAAATTTTGGCACAGATAGGTAGTAGGGGACATTCTTGACAGTGGTTGCAGCCAGAAGAGTTCTAAGATAAAATGCAATACGCTACAATGTGTTAATAATAAATTATATGATAATTGAATAGATTTTGTCTGTTTATAGCTTATAAGCTCCAAAACTGCTTGACAGAATTGCATCAAATATGGCATGAAGAACCATTGGTATGTCGAAATTATATTAGGTGTGATAAAATAATAATAATAATAATAATAATAATAATAATAATAATAATAATAATAATAATAATAATAATAATAATAAAATTGCTACTGAGAATATTAAAAACGATAAACGTCGATGGATCTCATAACTATTGTGTAGAATTACATCAAATTCAGCATTTCGAATTACAACAAATTTATCTTAGGGCTCAAAATTATGCAACTACTATAAGATAATGAAAATGAATACTGATGCCGATACTTAAGAAACTCTTATGTTGTAATTATTTTTATTCAATTTGATTTTTAAAATTCATCATGATTATAAAGAAAATGGTCATTGTTTAGCAATCATAAAATTCTGTACCCTCCAAAAGATTTTCATATATATATATATATATATATATACGAAAGTCTTTGGAAAGGACAGAATTTTATAATTATATAAATATATATATATATATATATATATATATATATATAAAAGGACCTTTGTGTGTGTGTGTGTGTGTGTGTGTGTGTGTGTGTGTGTGTGTGTGTGTGTGTGTGTGTGTGTGTGTGTGTGTGTGTGTGCGATTTTATTCTCTATGGAATTTGAAGTGAATGGGCCAATTTTTATGAAATTTCAATCAAATGTTCTTCATGTTTCTGGCAGTGTTCTTTGATAGATTTTTTATATCAGAATGTCCGTAAAGTATTGATAATTAATAATTGAAAAAAATCCAATGTAAAAAATAGACAGGCAATTTTGACAGAAGTTAACACCTTATACAGCCTAACATCAGAAGTACGTGTGAGAAGTTTTATTACCACACAAGCCAAAAGACCCAGCATATAAACTGAACAGTAGGTTCTATAGTATTCCAAAGGCGCGTTCAAAATAAATGTTTCTGTTGCGATCACAATGGAACAATGATACTTAACATTTGCATTTTAAACTTTGATTCGAAGTTATTATATATAAAAATAATTTCATAAAATCAAAATAAGTTCTCTACAGTGCAATGTGGACAACAGTGAATTGTGGACAAATCCACTGAGGGAAAGCAATCTAAAGCTTCCTCCCAGTAAACTATGATATGTCTCCAAATAGAGAAGGGAATCAATCGATTTGATTGAGAAATGAGCGATATATTTATTTATTTGCGAACTGTTTTCCTCATCTTCATAGTTGTTTTTTTTCCCAACTTTCGTCAGGTGGTTAACCGCAACAGGATAAGAATGCAGAGTTTCTTAACTGTATCCTCAGTAATTACTGCCTTCCATAGCTGCCGTCTCACCACATTTTGGCCAACTAATCATCTGACCTGCCTTTGGTAGGATCGAAACCGCTATCTTCAGACAATACTCACCTGACCCCGTATAGATTAAAGTCCATCCAACCCTTTAGGACCCATGGTGCAGTGGAAAGAAACGTTGAATCTCTACAGTTCCAGGTGAGCATTGTCTGAAGGTAGTGGTTTTAATCCTACACAGAGCCGTTTTTATTGATTTATTATTACTGAAAATAACATTTATTCCTAATATATACATATATTTATATATATATATATATATATATATATATATATATATATATATATATATATATATATATATAATTATTTACTGTAATAATTATTAAATACCTAAATATATCATCAGTGCAGAATGTTACCATTAACACCAGTTATTAGATTCAAGCCCGGCAACAGAATCTGTCTATGTCTTCATTAGAAAGGACCTAATATTGTTGAAATTTAAACATTTATTTTTAAATGCTTTTTAACGTCTGTCAGAGTTATCTAATCATTATATGATGATCTGCGCACTAGATCTAAATTTGCCAACTGTTTACTGCAACTGAAATTGCTCCACGATAAGAAACGAGTTTCTTGAGGGGGGGGGGGCTGACATAATTATTCACTATAATAATTATCATTATATATATATATATATATATATATATATATATATATATATATATAAATGCAACTTTTGGTTCGTTCGTAATTAATAGTCTACATAACTAAATAAATGATTGCTTCGACATTTTGGTATACTATGTTTACTGTACCCATGCGTGTTTCTATATATCTCTTTTTAATTATAACATTATACTTAATTTTTCTATAATAAATCGGTGGTTTTCTTTGTATCGATAGGCCATTTTTTATTTATGGACAATTATTTATCACCGCTTGCGTCACGTTACCAGTGTTTCCAATTTAGCGGTTTTCCCGCTAGATCTGGAGATTTCGTTTGCAATCTAGCGGGGAATTCTAGAAAATCTGGAGATATTTATCGCCCACACATTCGCAATTTTATATTAACAAATAAAGAAAAGCGCTTGAAAATACTTTAAAGCATAAAATAAACTCATTCATGTAAGTAAAAAAAGTAGCATTTATTGCCTTTGGTAACAATTATTTATTGATTATTTGTTTTGTTTTTCACCTTTTTTTAGGCTAACCATTCTTTAATCTCGCTATAAAATCGATTTTTCCAAGTACATTTTGGGGGAGGGGGCCATTTCAACCTCCGTAGTTTTGTTTGAAATACAAATTCTAAAAAAACAAGAAATAACAGCAAAAAAAAAACTTATACCAAACACAGTAGCATTTAATTATATACCATCCTAAATACTTTTAACATGCTAAAACAAAGTTTTTTGTTTTATTTTTATTTTTCTAATTTCCAAATATGTTGTTCAAAGTGGATTTTACACACCGAATAATAAAAAAAAAATAATAAACAAATGTCCTTTTATCGCCTAAGGAGTAAGGAGGCTTAAATGACTAGGTGTATCAGAATGTTTGTATGAATTTTTGATACCCCTAACACGAAACTGCGAATAAAATATTTAAAAAAAACGTAATTTCTCCTTTAAAAGTGGGTTGATTATTTTCTTTATGAATTATACTTCCAAAATAAACTATTAAAGTTGTATAAAACGTAATAGAAATATTATTTTTTTATTTTTTTACGAGCTCAGTATTTTCAATTATTAAATTTTAAAAATTTATCAAAATTTTTCTATTCATTCAATTTTTATGATATTTTCAGGGTCAATGTAAAATTTTATGCTTTTTCTAATGAACCGAATTTCATATTTTTTTAAATTGAAGCCCCCCCCATTTTCAAATGTCTATTAAAAAGTAAATAATTAATTTACTCACCAAAGTTTTATATATCACAAATTGAAGATAAAAGATCAATAAATAATATATTCAAATTTAAAGCAACAAAAAAGTAGAGTTTTTTAGAAATTTACCTGTAAAGTCCGAAGTTTAAAACCTTTAAAATAAAAACACGTTGTTTGTTTTTTTTTTTTTTTAAATGAAACTTTGGTCCTTGCTCCTTTAATTGAAAAAAATAGGGCTTGAATTACATTTTTCGAGGAGTTATAAGCTTGGAAAACGGGGTGGAATTATTCAATATGTTTCACGAAATGTCTGACAGACATAACAAATGACTTATCTACCACTAACCCCAAGTTCGAGTTGCACTCCCAATTTTCAGAGAGTGAAGTCCCCAATGGTTAAACGACACGCAACCACTTAATTGTTGGAAATACAACTTTTAATAAAAGAAATGAAATAAAAATAACTTAAATACAGTTTCAGCATGTATAAAGATACTTGAATTTTACTGCATTTGGTATCAGATATTTTTGTTATTGTTTACAATTTCTCGAATATTAATTATTTTACACAAATGATCGTGTTGTTCCTACTTACTTGCTCCCCCCAAGAGCCGTCATCTATGATTTTACTTATTTTTACTAATTTTAGACGTTTATTTTATTTAATTGTCAGCATGAACCAACTTTTTAAGATGCAGCATATACTAACACTTCAGCGAAGTTTACTGTATTTATTTTTAGCAAACATTAATAACAGAAAGTATTCCACTTTATTTATTTTTTTGCATAATAAATGATGGAAGTATGTTTTCTGTTTTTTCTTAACATCTGTTGAAAAAAAATAATTTGTACAGTCTCTTGAAAAAAAAAACTTTTCTCTACTTTCACCTAACTATTTACAATGTTCATATATGTTCTTTTTATAATAAAAATTCCGTTTTGAAAAAAAAAACGTTTACTGCCAAATTTCTTTAAAAAAGTGCAAGTTTTCCTGAAAACAAAAAAACAACAAAAAAACTTTCACCTAACATTTTATGGTAAAAAAATAATTTTTTTTGGGGGGGGAAAAACAACAACTTTTATTGATAAAAAAAAATTGCAAAAAATATTAAAAGTAAATAAACGAACAAAATGCAATTTTTCTTGAGGAATGTGTTCCATTTTAACATACTGAGCCACAGCAACGCGTGGCCGGGTACAGCAAATATATATATATATATATATATATATATATATATATATATATATATATATTTCATAAAGGGGCTGACATAATTATTTACTATATATATATATATATATGTATATATATATATATATATATATATATATATATATATATATACAGGGTGGGCCATAAGTCACGCACCAAAGAATTAAGTGATGTGAAACTCTAAAAGCTGCGGGGCAAAATATATTTTCTTTTATTTGGGTATAAGATACATCTTCTTTTATGATTGTATCAGCGTGTACAACGTGTTTTCAGTTTATTGGTTAAGTTTGGTTTTAATAAATAACGTTTATTACTATCAGAATTATTTGGTGCGCGATTTATGGCCCACCCTGTGTGTGTGTGTATATATATATATATATATATATATATATATATATATATATATATATATATATATATATATATATCCTTCATTTTATTCTTTACTGAAAATAACCTTTATATCCTGTTTATAATAAATGTTCGTATGGTTCCTGGCAATATCCAAAGACCCCATCGCCCAAAATGGCCTCTACTGAGACCAAGAACCATACTGCAGATCTACTAATCTCTAAGACGACAAGACTTTATTATTATTATTTCAAAGTAATGATCAAGGAAATAATTGAGAACATGACAAAAGTCAGGAGCTGCTACTTCGGAAAGGACTTGAAGAACTTTCTAAGTAGTTGTCTGCAATTTGATAAGAGTGGAATCAAACGATCTTTTTAAAAGTGGTTTTAGCAAAGATATCCTCACACCAACATCCTACAAGTGTGGAAAAGATTGAGGAACGCCTGAATTGAATGAGGAAGCACTTGAAAATCAAGAGTCATTTTCACTGATAAATCACGAGTCACTTTGAATGGTCCGCAGAACTGGAATAAATTATGGACTCTGTCGTTTAAAGTCGATGAGGCGGTGACACCGAATAGCTTAAGTTATTGTGAGTTTTTGGGAAAATATTTTTATTTGAATATTACAAATCCCAGCCTAATAATTTTAACAGAAGCAGTTTTTTCAACGGAGATAATGCCCCTTAACATGCTTCTGGGATTACTCTATAGTTTTCTTTTAAGCACGGAAGGTAAATAATGCCCCCTCCACTCCAGGAAGGTCTGGCACAAGGCTGAAAAATGGAGATAGAAACGTTGACATTCCAGAACTAGTTCACTCTAGCCGAACCAAACATTTAAATTAGCCCAGTCGTCGTTCTCCTGTAGGCATACCTGAGGCGTTCGGTGAAAAACTGACTCGTTCTCAAAGGGAGAAGGTAAAGCCTGATAGGGTGCATTTCCTAGGACTATACAGGTCGGGAAGTTACATCGACCGCAACGTTTTTAAACCATAGAAAATATACCTCATAGATGTTCTTTACTAACAAAAAGCCTTTTTCAAATTGTTCAGAGGCGAGGCTAAAACGTTCAAGAACATTGTTACTACTACTACTACTACTGATAATAGTATTAATATTATTACTATTTACTCACTAATAGTTTTCAAACAAGTCGTCATCAGTGATTGATGTCTTACTATAACAAATGAGGTTTGCATGGATGATGTGTGACAACAAGTCCCTTCAAATGTCCAGCCCTCTCCATTTCTTTCAAATCATTTTGTAAATTATTTTGCGTAATTGCAACAGCCATCCATCACTGATTCCTCATTAGCAACGACAATTGGTATTCCTAGACATTATTATTATTATTATTATTATTATTATTATTATTATTATTATTATTATTATTATTTACTCACTAGGAGTAGTCACACAAGACTGCTTTTTAACAACAACTTGTGGTGTTCTCTTGGGTCTGAGTGACGACAAGTCTCCCCAGATTTCCAATACTCTCCACCTCTTTCGATAACTTTTGCAAAAGAATTTGTATTATCCCAACAGCCGCTTACCATTGATTTCTCGTTGGCGGCAACCATTGATCTTCACTAGAATTTAGGTGGCAGTAAACCTCCCCAAGGTCCCAATTCTCTTTGCATTCACCCAGCAGAAATCTAGCTTATGCTTTCTCTCTTCGGTCTTTCCATCATCCTTGACTCTCATTATTTAGTGTAGTACCTGTTTTTGGTGACACTCACAGAGAGAGAGAGAGAGAGAGAGAGAGAAAAAAAAAAATGGGCGGTATTTGTCAATTACACAGTTTCAGTTTTCATGATTCCATGTGCCTTGTATCTGTAACCGTTTCTATGTCCAGTCAAGTCATCAAAGATCTCTCCTTGAAAACAGCCTGAGGTGGTCCCTGGACGCTGAGTGACAGCAAATCTTTCCATAATTCTCGTTGGCAGCGACTATTGGTCTTCATTTGAAGTGGAGTGGGAATAAGGCTCCTCAAGGTCCCAGTTCTCTTTGCGCTTGTCCAGCGGAGGTCTGGTCAGTGCTCTCTACTCAGTCTTTCCTTCTTCCTTGACTCTGTGTAACTATTCGGTCTCAATCTCGGGGGGGGGGGGCAGTGATGTGGAAGTGGTGAGATGGGGGTGGGGTTAGAGAACTTATAAATTTGCGTCTTCAATGTTCTTGGTTCCATGTAATGCGTCATGTTTTGTCTCTGCAGCAGTTTGTCTGGTCTGTGCCTGTGGCTCATGTGTTTTGGTCTCCACATTTAAAGGCTTTCCTTAATATGTCAGCTATTTTAAATAGTGTTGTTTGTTGTACTTTTCCAGTCATTCCTCTGATTCCAATTTCTCCCATTCTTTTTTCAAAGTTTTTCAGGATTGTTCTTAGTGCTCCTACTATTATAGATATTATTTTGATTTTCTTCATCTTCCATATCTCTTTCCGCTCTCTGGATAGCTCTGTGTGTTTGCTCCGTTTTTTCCTTTTCTTTGATATTCACCATGTGGTCAGCTGGAACAGCAAAGTCTATGATACATACAATTACACATATACACACACACACACATATATATATATATATATGTGTGTGTGTATATATATACCTACACACAACAAACACACCCACATACACACACTCACATTTTTAACTTTTTATTTCTTATTTATTTATTTATTCATCTATTTACTAATATGTATGTATGTGTGTCTATGTGGGTGTATTTGTTGTGTGTGTATATATGTATATGTGTAATTGTATGTATTCATATATATGTATACATTTACATGTGTACGTATTTATTTTATATTTCTTCTTATTTCGTTTACTTGTCCTTCAAAAACTCCTGCTGATAATTCAATTCTTAAATAATGACTTGTAAATTTCAGTTGACCTTTTTTTTTGTTTAAAGCTTTGGCGCCTTTAACGTTATCTTGTCCGGCTCATTTTGACATTGGTTTTTCTATTTTTTAAATTATTCTAAATACCATTCAACCTTTTTTCTCCTCCCTACTTTCTCTTTCTTTTTCACCCATTTTCTTTATTCAATCTTGCTTCGACAGTCGAACTGTATATTTGTTCCATTTCTTTTTAACGCACATTTTATCTTTCTTTTAATAATATATTGGAACTCTTTCCCATTTCCTTGTACCTATTTTTGAATTATTCCACGGATTTCTGCCTTTTGGATTACTTTGGATCATCTTCCAATTACGTGGTTCCCTTGGATTTTACTTGTGCGAATGGAATTTTAACTAACTTTCTTGGATTCTGCATCTTTGGATTTTACCGTCATTGGAAATTTTACCCTTTACGAGACTATCCACTCACGTGAAATCACTTTTTTATTTACCCTATTCCCTTTGCTTCACATTTTGTTATCAAGTAAGACCTATGACTTAATTGTAGTTTCATTTAATACATTTTAAAGCTAAATCCGATCCCGTATTTTGCTAAATCCTACCCTCTGATGAGAAGGAAAGTATTTCTTCGAAACTCAACAAGGTATGGCATAAGGGTCTACTTCACAAGATTTCCAGCTACGGTATAACTGGAAATGTTTTCTCAATCATTAAATCATTTCTCTCCGATAGGCTCATAAGAGTAGTGGTAGATGGACAAAAATCGGAGGCCTGCAATATAGATGCTGGAGTCCCTCAAGGGTCAATCCTGGGCCCAACTCTCTTCCTGATCTACATCAATGACCTCCCTAAACACATACTTAAATCATTTGTTGACATCTATGCTGATGACACGACCATCTACGGCAACACATCAAAGGCTGTAAATGACAAAGTTCTCTCTGATACACTCTCTTCTGATCACGAGCGCGTGGTTCAGTGGGGGAAGATGTGGCTGATTACCTTTGATGCATCCAAAACCAAACTCCTATCCTTACATCATCAACGCTCTAATCACCATCTGGCATCAATTGTGATGGATGGCTCTCGTCTGGGTGAGGCCCCGTGTTTTGACAAGCTTCTGGGTTTGACCTTTACTCCTGATCTGAAATGGAACACGTACATCAAGTCTGTTGCCAAGGTCGCTGGAAAGATGGTGGAATCCTTCTACCGCTCCAGAAGATATCTCACTACTGATACAATTCTCTATCTATATAAAAGCCAAGTACGTCCAAGGATGGAATACTGTTGCCATATCTGGGCAGGAGCTGCTAAAAACAGCCTATCCTGCCTTGACAGAGTACAAAATAGACTTCGTGGCTTAGTGGGGGATGCCTTTTTCTCTACCCTGCAACCTCTCTCCCACAGAAGAGACGTTGCGAGCCTATCCTTGTTTTATCATTTCCATGGCAGGTGCTCGTCTGAACTCCAATCTCTGGTCCCCCCCTCGCCAATCTTTCACGAAAAACACCCGTCTAGCTGAATCCACTGTCAAAATTTTCCCCCACTCTTTATCTGTGCCTAAATCAAAACGCGGATTCCATGAACAAAGCTTCTTTCTTAGAACTGCGCGCCTGTGGAACTCTGTTCCGTCTGCTTGCTTCCTACCAGACTACAACTTGGATGTGTTCAAGTCCAACGTTAACAAATTCCTAATGAACCGCCCCCTTAAGTAAACACTTCATCAAATCTCCACACTAACGTAATGTACTTGCAATAACCCTTATCCCTGAGTGGCTTCCGGGCCTTGATAAGTGGTGATCACTGTGAAAAAAAAAACTCAGCGGATTAAGGACTATCCATTTATTTAGTGTTTCCTTTTTTAAATTAAATATGTTTTTAACTTTTTTCCAAAGTGTTTTTAACATGTTTTATTAACTACTTGTTCTTATATATATATATATATATATATATAAAGCTGAACGTCTGTGTGTGTCTGGTCACGAATAGGCTCTTATATGGTTGACTATTATAGAAAACTGATCACATATAATGATGGAAGCTGTATCGAGACACAGGATTGGGTATGTTTGATCTGGCATAATGATGATTCATTAAAATTGTGGGGTTTGCGCACGCGCCTGGTCCACAAAGTATGGAAATAAAAAATTTAAACATAAAAAAAAACGTTTACAAGTGTTTTTGAAATAGATGTACATAATAATACTTTGATAAGTATGTTTTAACTTAAATAGGAATGGGATAATAAAATTGTGGGGTGTTCGTTCACGCCTGTTCTCCATAGAATGGAAATATGTCACAAAGTTTAACAAGGTTTTTTAATATAGCTCCACAAAATATTGTGATAAGTGTTTCAGTGTGAACAGGTATGGTATAATAAATTATAGGGTTTATCTATTTTATTTTTACTTACATATTTTGCTTTGGTTTTGATACCCCCAAATTCGAAGCTATCTCTTTACACACCTTCCCTTTCATAATCTATCATACTTTCATAAATCAGTCCATTTTCTGTAGGCTGTTTTTGAACACAGCAAACGACGGGTAGTTTTGCTAGTAATACATAATTTGTAAACAAATTCAAAACTATCTCTTTACAACCCTTACTTTTCATAAATCAGATATATATATATATACGAGCACTGATTCTTGGTCTGATGGTTAGAGCTACCGACTGTAAACACGATGCTTGTAGGTTCGATCCATGGCTAGAAAAAGGTGTATGTCTAGCCGCACTGATGAGTTGTGATACAATGAAACAGTACTTTATGTGGATGACTAATAATCCCCCCTCTTTCGGTTGAGCACTTTGTAAATATATTTTCACCCGACGCGTATTTAAGCGATTAAGTGAAGCCCACTGTTTAAGCACTGTGCGACGGACACAATTTAATAGGTATTTGAAAGAAATATTTACAGGCACCGATGGTTAGAGCTGTCTACTGTCAGCACGATGGTTGTAGGTTCTAGCCTCACTGATGAGTTGTGATACAACGAAACAGTACTGTATGTTGCTGACTCCCTCTCTCTCTCTCTCTCTCTCTCTCTCTCTCTGTGTATATATATATATATATAACTTTATTTTTCTGTGTGTCTGTGTGTGAGTTCATTACCTATGGACTTGAAAACAACTGTTGCCTCATCTGGGCAGGAGCTGCTAGAAAGGATTTGTCCTGCCTTGATAGAGTTCAAAATAGACTTTATAGCCTCGTAGGAGATGTCCTTTTCTCTTAGCTGCAACCTCTATCTCACAGAAGAGATGTTGCGAATTTGTCTCTGCTTTCATAGAAAGTGTTCGACTGAGCTTCAATCTATGATACCCCCTCGCCAAGCTTTCACAAGAAACACTCATCTAGCTCAAAACATTATCAATAATTCCCCCCACTCTTTATCTGTGCCTAAACCTAAACGTAGATTCCATGAACAAAGCTTATTTCTTAGAACTGGAAGCCCGTGGAATTGTCTTCCTTTTTCCTGCTTTCCAGCTGACTACAATTTGCTTGTCTTCAAGTCTAACGTAAACAAGTTATTGATGAGCCGTTGCACTTGTTAACAAATTTAAGGAATTTCCAATACTAACGATTACTATATTGTCAATTGACTACTGTACACTCTTAACCCTTATCCTCGGGTTGTTTCTGGGCCTTGATAAGTCGTTACGCCTATGTACAAACACAAAAAAAACAACAACAAAAAAACAGGCCAATTTTTCTTAAATTTCACAAGGTTCTTTATGCACCAGGCAGTGTCCGTATATAGATTTTTCATCAGCATGTCTTCTATAATTATCGATAATTTATAACATCGACGCAGATTAAATAAAGCGTTCTGTTGGAAATTCTGTGCAGATTCCTGAGTTTAAAAAATATACCTGAAAAAGGACGGAGGTTACATTGTATAAAACCTTGTGAGAATAATACTCAAGATAAGAACAGTAGTCCTAATAATCCTAATTATCCACTCCCATGTCAAAAATTTAGAAACATGCGAAAAACGTTAAAAAAGTAAAGCCTCCTATTAATTTTACTAAAAAGTTCAAGAGCTACGAAGACGGGAGTGGTATTGTTAAAATACGCAACTTCCAGAATTTATTTTTCCACATACTCACCACTATTCTCAATCTACTTTTGCCCGGAATTCAATGACGTATCTCTGCTTCTGACACCGTAAATATCTGCAAAACACAATGATGACTCTATCAGGTCAAGTATGCATGAATTCAATAATCATAACAATGCAATTTGAAATATCCTTTAATCCATTCGGGCATAATAAAATAAAAAGGTATCACTTTGGGAACGCCCTGCGTAAAACATTAAGAAATTCTTTTATTGTTGGTAAAAAAAAAAATCTCTCATCAGTGGCCTTGTAAATTTTGAAGGAACCCATGTGCTTACAGTGCTGACACTCACACATAACCCGCAACCAACCATCATATTTCTGCTCCTTAGCGGAGGTAAATAATGTCTTATTTCAAGTAAGTTATTTTCCAAAGATTTTAGATTAAATCAGATAGGAAGATGACGTACGAATCGAAATCAATCAATTAAATGAATCAATTAAATCAGCCAATCGATCTTCATTGACAAAGTTGTCAACAACTTTTTTATAGACAAAATTTAGATCAATCGTACAGGTATAGATAAAAAAAGAAAGGTTTCTAATCTAATAAAATAAAAATACATCAGATTCTGAAGGTAAACGAGGGGTGCATTTTCTTAAGGGTTATAAGAAATTGTGAAGGTCATAAGTAACATCCACTTTATTTAATGTCAAATTAATCCAAAAATCTTTTTTAATGTTTTAATGCGAAAATTGAACACACACACACACACGCACACACACACATACAAATATATATATATATATATATGTGTGTGTGTGTGTGTGTTTGTATATATATATATATAGCCACACAGTTTAGTCGCCGGTGACCCGACCATGAGGCAGGTAGTACTGGGTTACATGATACCAGTAGCATATGACATGCCCTGACACACATATATATATATATATATATATATATATATATATATCATGTCATATGCTACTGGTATCATGTAACCCAGTACTACCTGCCTCATGGTCGGGTCACCGGCGACTAAACTGGTTCTCCCACCAGACTTGTTTGGTGAGGAGGGTGGCTAGTCTCCCTGAAGGATTGAAAACAAGACCTTCCAAAGCGCGAATGAACTCTTTTTCTGGGTCAAAGGCCAACTAGCACCGTGTATATTTGTGTGTGTGTGTGTGTGTGTGTGTGTATGTGTGTGTGTGTATATGTGTATTGGGGTGGAGAGGGCTCCCGTAAGCCGTGGTGAAGGCAACCTTTCTAGGAGAAGCACATCTCTGATTTAAAAAAACCATAAAGCGGAAGACCAGTACCCGCATTAAGCTGGTCTGTAGTTTAATTTGCTGCTGGCTATCTTACTCTTGCTTTTGCTGGATCTCAACATTTTGAACCGAGAGAGAGACTTAGCTGTCGTACAAAGCTAAGACTCTGTAACATCATCTTTGTATAGATACTCCCTCAGGTATTTGGGCTCATGGATTTTAAATGTCTGAGGGAGTGGCACTCGTCTGATAAGACGTTGCAATCATCACATCATCACATATATATATATGATTGATTGCAACGTCTTGTCAGACGAGTGCCACTCCCTCAGACATTTAAAATCCATGAACCCGAAGATAAACTTTTTTGGCTGCCAGCGAATTTACACGCTCAAGCAGACATAACATTGAAGACGGTCCTTAGCATACATACATATATATACATATACACACATACATACACATACATACCCATAAACATACACACATGCACACATCCATACATCCATCCATACATACACAATACATATAACACATACACATAAACATATACATACACACATGCACACATATACATACATATGCATACACATATATACTATCATATACAAATACATACACACATGTAGATACGTATTCACATACATATATGTACATATGTATGCAAATATACATAGATACACATAAAGTTACCTACATATACCTACACATACATATATATGCACCAACACGCATACATATATATGCATATATACATATACATATACATACACACAAATATATATATACGTATATACATACAAACACACATAAACACATATACACAATAAATAAATAAATAAACATATATACAGACATACATATATACATACATATACAAATAACTATACATGCACATACATACACTAGTACATATATTAACATACATACATGCAACGTGATGGTTGTAGGTTCGATCCATGGCACGGGAAATGTGCTAGTCTAGCCGCACTACGTATTTTTAAAATGTTTGGAACTTATGATCTCACCCCACCCTATTTCCCCTTCTGCCCCCACTCCCGCAACCAAACTTGAAAAAGAAATGCTGACGATTACATGTCTCTTTACGTCGTCAAGAAGTGGGGGTCTCATTTTATGTTAAATTTATATAGGAAAGTGATCCCCATGCTAACATTGTAAATTTTAATCATTTAAAAAAAATCCTTCTTTTATATTATCTTTATAGGCTGTTGATACGTGTTAGCCAAAAGAAAAGATTTTGATTTTTTCAAGAGATAACTTACGCTGGGTTAGGTCGTAAGAAAAAACAAATATTATTTTTGAATATATAAATTGATCAAGTATTTTTTTATATTTATTATATAAGAAAAACATTTGCTTTGTTTTTTTGTTTGAAAAAAATTCAAACTTGAAATGAAAGATACAAATAAAATAATCGTAAATAAAGAATTTTGGACACATAGGTTTTTTTTTAAATCAAGTTCTAGTTTTTATCACGCACAACTTGGGTGTGCACATGAACAATTGACACCCCCTTATAATTGTTTTACATTCCGTCTTTTTTCACGTATTTCTGCGGATTATGAGACAGTAAGCTATCAGATTATAAAATAAATTTAAGAAAAAAATCAATATTTATAGATTTGGAAAGTGTTTTACTTGCACATACAACGTTCTAGGAAATAGATCCCCCATTTTCAGAACCGATTTACAATCCCAATTTGACAGTGGTTCCGTCAGCCCCCACTCCGCCATTACTATTATTTTGTTGTCTTTTTTTATGCGACTTTTCACTTTGAGAAAAGTTCGGTCTACACTCGTCCTCCTTAGTCATTTTTTTATTTAGTACACCCGTTGGCCCTTAAAGGGTAAGATGAAAAATGTTCAAAATGTCCGACAAGATACCCCTGAAGAAGCTTGAAAGTTACATCGACTGAGACATTGTGAAAATGGCACTGAAGATGAGAGCAGTAGTCCGATTAATCAAAATAATACGAAAGAAGCGCTGTACTTAAGCCCTTAACTACTGTTTTGCGGCGCCATGTGCGACTTTTCCCAATGTCTGCACCAGAATGCTCCAAAGTCCCAAACTAAGGTCATCCCACATGTATACATCTCAGTGACGTTATAAAGATACGTTGCCATCCGCACTGCCAAGATCGAGCTTTCCCTTGACAACAATTTACCCTATAATACCCGCGTCGGGCCACATTTCACTTATTAAAACCGTTGCGCATTAGCGGCATTCTTATTGTATCCTCTCTTTATTCTCTTTTTTTTGACTGATTCACAACATAATGACCTTGTTTGCCATTAAAACGGTTCGTCACTTACGCTGTGTGGAAGAATATTCCTATATGGCTGCGAAGTTGGTATCCGTAACCAGCTGACTTATAGGGACGAACAAAATAAGTTTTTTTTTTTTCCGTAATTGAACTGCATGTTTAAAGCTGGTCCATTACGATGGACGGGAACATTTCTGAAATATCGACCCTTACTTTTGGGTGAATCGTCATTTCAATAATAAAATAGTTTAGCACCTACAAAACAATGCCCTATTTATTCCTAATTTTATACGCTGACCATTTATTAAACAACTTCAAATTACTCCCTGATGCTGTTTTTTTTAACTTAATTCACTGCTTATCAACTAGGAGAAGAAACAATATATATATATATAATACATTCAAATACATGTACGGATATCCGGAAAAAAACATTATGTAACAGACAATTATAACATGTTTCCCCAGTCCTTAACTGAAAAGAATTCTCCCAGAAATCTGGTCGAAAACTTGGAAAAAATACAATGTACACATACGAGGTATGACAATCGTCTCACACGCTTGAATATTCAAAACAAAAGTACATTTCATTCCTATAACAATTTTTCGACTTCACAAATACAAAAAAACAACAAAAAACATCTTATTTTCGAAGACATTTTTTACACCAGATTTATCCTGCATAGAGCACTCTATCAAAGTTTTCATAATACATTTCCCAATTGTCAACAAACAATTCATTGTAAAAGGTGTTCCCCTACTTACAACAATGTCTTTATCTTTTTTCACTGACACCAGACATTCTTCTTCATAAGATAACGACTATTTTTGGTATAGTCACAGTCTACAATGCCGTCGTCCTGCCAGCCTTGCTATACTCAGCAGAGACCTAGACTCTGTATAGAGAACACATAAGGGAACTGCAAGCCCTCCAGCAGAGACACCTGAGAAGGATCATGAAGATCAAACGGAGTGACTACGTATCAAACGTGGAAGTTCTCAGGAGAGCAAACGTAGACAGCGCTGAAGCTACCCTTGCTACTATGCAACAGCAATGGATCGGACACATTGCTAGAATGGAAGACAACCAAATTTCAAAGATTATCTTATACGGGGAACTGGAAAATGGAACTTGCAAGGTAGGAGGTCAGAAGCTTCGCAACAAAGATGTAACAAAGCGGCACCTGAAGGCAATGAACATCAATGTCGAGAGTTGGGAGGAACAAGCCAAATAAAGGAGTAGCTGGCGGAACATTCTCCACGAAGAAAAGGAAGAAATAGGAAGAAAGATTGGAGAAGACTTAGAGCTGAGACACTATCGGCGACACAATCCCGGCACCCACATATGCGGTGCCTGTGACCGGGCGTTTCACACAGAAAGAGGACTACGCCAACACCGAGGGACAAAACACCGATGCCCCGACTAGTTATTGTAAACACTGACAGACTGATGATGATGATGATGATGATGATGATGATGATGGTGATGATGATGATGATGATGATGGTGATGATGGTGATGATGATGATGATGATGATGATGATGATGATGATGATGATGATGATGATGGTGGTGATGATGGTGGTGGTGGTGGTGATGATGATGATGATGATGATGATGATGATGATGATGATGATGATGATGATGATGATTTCTGTGATATAGCTCTTTATTAATTAACTGCACCCGTTTTACAACATTTGTCTCTATTGGGTATTTCATATTTAATAATATTTGAAGATATCGCAGCGCCACCTTTGCTTTTTAGTTCCATCGGATCATTCGGCGTTATCTGGAAAACCATTATCCAGGATGAAGATACCAAGGATTGGGTATAGACTACTCCTCTAAACTATATTACTTGAATAATAGATTAAAAAAACAATACGTTTTATTGAAAATTTTATAACGTAAAAAAAAAAATGAAAAATAATTGTGTACTTCTGCACGCTTTTTGTGAGAATATTTTGTTATAAGATATTTTGTGAAAAGATCTATTTGTTCTGAAAACATACCAACAAATGTAAATATATGAATTTGTAAGAAAATCTTTGGCAAAGATATTTTATGAATATATTTTTTCGTAATTTTCGTTTGTTTTTATTTAAATGTTTATTTGTGAAAATTTTCGATCGACTGAAGAGCAGCCATCGACGACAAAGAGTGATGAGAAGGGCTAAAGAAAATGGAAGGAAGGCCCGTCTACCCGGGAAGCTTTCTGTGATGGGGTTTATGACGGAGATAATGGATATTTTTCCGAATTTTTCCTCTACATAAATTCTATTAGGTTGCTATCGACTGGTTCCGCATTCTTATTTTTTAGGAAAAGGTGCGTTGTTCCTCTTTTAGCAAAATGTTAAGACATGTTGTGGTCGCTGTAACATATTTTCGAAGGTTGCTGAATTCATGTTGATTTCTTAAGATTTGTTACTGATTAAAATTTGTACGTGATTAAAACAATTTTTTCTTCCAGTTTATTTACTGCTGATATTTTGATTGGCTTAACTGATAGCGCATTTCTTATCGATTTTTATTGGCTGAGCGTTTTTCGTTTAATTAGCGCTCGGCACTTTCCATAAGGTTACGTCAGGTGCCAGGCAATGCCGAGGCAACATTGCTAGGAATGCGTTAATTTAATGTAGAACTACTAATAAATGAATAGGAATGCAGTAAAGTATTTTGCTGCACCAATTTTTACTAGCGTTAGATTTCCTAGCAAAGGGTACCCCAATTACAGAAGCCTATTATGTTTCACTTTTAAGGAAATTAAGGGAAGTTATCAAAATCAAGAGGCGGGGCAAGATCAGCAAAGGTACCCTCCTCCTGCAGGAAAACGCTCCGGCCCAAAACTCGCATGTCGCCAGATGAGAAACGCGGGCGTGTGGTTATGAAATACTTTCCTATCCTCCCTACTCTCCTGACATTGCACTCTCTGACTTTCACCTTTTCCCAGCCATGAAGTTGCTTTTGAAAGGAAAGTTTTTCCTTAAAACAATATATACGTTTATAATGTATTTATATATGGGTGTTTATATGTAATAAGACTATCTACAAATTGCAACGGTTTATAAACCTGAATGAAAATGGATTTACACTTTCAGAGCATATGTAACTTCATTAAACATTTAAAAATCAAAGGAACACACACTTAACTGGAATTCATGTTTTTTTTTTAAATTTCTACATGTCACACGTGTTTTATGGAATGGCATCAACCAAGCAAACTGTTTAGTTGATGCCATTCATGGAAACACGTAAAAGACAAAGTAATTTAACCAATATGAATTAGGTATATATATATATATATATATATATATATATATATATATATATATATATATGTGTGTGTGTGTGTGTGTGTGTGTTTATATCTGTGAGCGTAAGTGTGTATGTAACACTAGTGTAATAGAACGGTAGAAACGTACATAATATTTATTTATTTCTATATGTTTTTTTTCAGAAAATTAAGACAACATCGGTAGTATCAGTTTCAAATCCAAACAAAGAGAACCTAAATATGGTCTTCTATACTGGACTTTCATCAGCCTCTGTCTCGCCGGAAAACGGTGGCACGGTATTTTGCTGCTGAGGGTCTCTTTTGTTTACATTTGAAAGCAACGTCACCGATGTTGTTCTGATGTTCTGTTATGTATTATATATATATATATATATATATATATATATATATATATATACTAGCAGTTCCGCCCGGCTTTGCTCGGGCCCTATATACTGTCCATAAGGTTATGTGCATATGTATATATTCAAAAGTGTGAATATGTAAAGTAATGTATTTCTGTATAAATAGCCTTCCTTAATTACCATAGAGAAAAGACAGACAGACATTTACACTTTTATAGATGTAGATAGATAGATAGATAGATAGATAGATAGATTGGATGCAATATATAATAATGATTAAAAAAAAAAAGACTCATGCGCCACCATTGAGAATCGAAACCAAAACGTTCAGCTCACGGTTTATTTTGCCTCTGCCATAAATGACTGGGCTATAAAAACATGTTTACTGCAAGGCTAAAAATTAAAACATGAACCAATATTAACTACATTATGCATTCGTAATGGCGGCATTCGACCTTCACCTGGCAAATTTCATTTTTTTTTAATTTTCACACTTTTGCACGGATTTTTCCAGGCTAAAACCTAAATATAAAGTTTTGCATGGATTCAAACACCTTATATATGAAATTTTATGTCCGTAGACCAAAAACTCTAGGAGGAGTTTGGTAGGCAAAATCTGTGCAACAAAAATATATACGTATATATAAATATATATGGAAACAATTTTGTGTTTCCTGTAAACGTTTTACGCAAATATTACGCAAGTATAAATCATGTAGAATATCTGCATGAATATAATTACACGTAATAGTTAAATAAAGATGATCACCCCATAAGAAAACCGAAAAAAACTAATAGGAAATTAATTAAAATGAATGTTTAAAAGAATATGCAAATTAGTTAGATCTTTTGCAGATGGATGCAATTCCACAACCCATATATAAGAAAATTGTATTTTCTTTTTAAATAAGTAGAAAAGGGGGTTTTTAATATGAATATCAATACACCCAAAAGAAAAACGAATTTATAGGAATATAGAAGAAGATAGAAGATATATATATATATGACGGCTTCATTTAATCACCTAAATTAATATACGAAGATATAATTTTATGCGTAAATTTTCAGTATTTACTTCAACATAGATAGACCTAGGTAGTAAGTTATGCAAATATATGTGGCAATTAAGCTACATAGAATGTTCCGCGTTTCATTCTTGTGAGGCAAAGACCTGACGACTTCTCACGTGAATGAAACGCGGAATATTCCGTGTAGCTTAATTGCTATATATATTTTCATAACTTACTCTATATATATATACATACATATATATATATATATATATATATATATATATATATACACTTGTGCCCGATATTATTCATACCGCCCCATGAAAATTGAGTTTATTAGGTGTAACTTTGTAAGAATTTATTGTTTACGTCCATATTGATACATATTCTTAATAAACCTCTTCTGATCATTTTCG
The DNA here is from genome assembly GCF_053919585.1 of Euprymna scolopes. NCBI lineage: Eukaryota > Metazoa > Mollusca > Cephalopoda > Sepiida > Sepiolidae > Euprymna > Euprymna scolopes. Next base: position 61,261,138 of record NC_136498.1, on the reverse strand, counting down.
TCATTTTAAAATCTCGGGATATTTGTAATAAAAGAAATATACAGCTATTTATAAAATCTGCAATGTTCAAAAATAATCATACCCCCTTATTTTTTCAGTATTAATCGAGTTTCTGACTGTTTGTTTCCTGTTTGATTCTTATTTTGAATGCTTTTATACAACCTTTGATTAATTTCATTTCGTTTTTTTGCATTTTTCAGAAATTAAAATGATATCAACTGAAAACCAATAAAAGAATAAAAATTATTAGAATGGGGAAGAAAAAAGAGCTTAGTAATGATCTTAGGACTAAAATTGTGAATTCATATAAGGATGGTTTAGGTTACAAGTCAATTTCCAAGAAATTTGAGGTTCCTACAGCAACAGTACAGAGCATCATCAAAAAATTTCAGAGCCACCACACAACAAACAACTTGATTGGTAGAGGAAGGAAAAGGAAACTGTCTGCTAGAGCCACCAGGAATATTGTAAGAAGTGTTAATGCAAATCCAACCACCACTACTAAGGACATTTTAGAAAATCTGGAGTCTTCTGGAATAAAAACATCAAGGCAAACATTGCAAAGGACTCTGCATGAAAATGGTCTGAAAGGAAGAAGACCAAGAAGGACTCCATTGCACACCGGAAAACACCTTGCAGCACGTCTAAAGTTTGCTAGGACCCATGTGAATTCTCCAGAGTCCTTTTTCTCAAGTATTTTGTGGACTGACGAAACAAAAATTGAATTGTTTGGCCATATGGATGCTTCTTACGTTTGGAGGAAGAAAGGAGAAGCTTACAACCCAAAGAACACCATACCCACGGTGAAACATGGTGGTGGTAGCCTAATGTTTTGGGGCTCCTTTTTGGCTAGTGGTCCAGGTAGTTTGGTCAAGATAGATGGAACCATGAAGAAGGAGCAATATTTGGAGATACTCCAGAAAAACATTAGACAGGATGCGGAGAAGCTCCATTTAGGACCAAACTGGATACTTCAACAGGATAATGATCCAAAACATACTGCCAAAATAGTCAAGAAATGGTTTGAGGATAATCAAATTAATGTTTTGGAATAGCCTAGCCAGAGTCCCGACCTGAACCCTATCGAAAACCTCTGGCACATATTGAAAACTGAGGTTAAAAAGCGGAAACCTAGAAATTTGAGGGATTTGGAGAACTACTGCATTGAAGAATGGTCAAAAATCAGTGTTGATGCTTGTAAAAACCTTGTTGATAAATATCCAAAACGGTTACAGGCAGTTATTAAGAATAAAGAGCATGCTATTGACTATTAGTAAGAGAGGTATGAATAATTTTGAACTAGTGCCATTATTGTTTTTCTTTGTATACTGTTTCAAACTTGCATAATTTATTTATTTGTTGAGTTTAAATTAAATGCTTATGCTTGATTTATTGTTTGAAATCCCTTTAATATTGTCTACCTTCTGGTTTGAGCAATATTCTTATAGAAATCTCAAAGATCCGAGGGGTATGAATAATATCGGGCACAAGTGTATATATATATATATATATATATATATATATATATATATAGTTTTGTCGCTAGTTGTTTCCCTTTTTGGGGGAGATATAAAACTTTCAACTCTTTCTCAAGACTGTTAGTACACAAACAGATAGCACTAATTCCCCTACATATATATATATAAATATATATATATATATATATATATATATATATATATATATATATATATATATATATAAGTAATGTGATTTACAATTTAAAAATTTAAAAAAAAAAAAATTTAAATTTAAAAATCAAATTTTAATTAAATTAAAAATCAGTTTCATAAGAAGGAACAACAACAAAGTCAATTATCTGTACGATCGTTTCGGAAATCCGTGCTTTTTATTTGTGGTATACATGAATTTATGTAGAACAATTATATATAGTTTTTTTGGTAAGCAGGGTCTCCTCATCAGCAAATTTAGGAGGATTTTTATTGAATTTAGAAGACACCATAAATAAACCTAGCATTAAAAGTAAGGCAGATGAATCTTTTAGTTTTTCTTTTTTTGAAATCAGGAACTGTGTTTAAAGTAGTCATTTAGATGTTTGCAATGTTTCATAATCAGCCAATGCGCATGCACATACAGAACAAAGGCCCATTTGACCTCCGGGTTACCCGTAATTTTGTGTGTGCTATTTAGCGTAGATATTTAGTGTCTTGACCGGTTTTAAATCAAGGTTAAGTTTTTTTATGTGTTAGTTGATATAGATATATATATATATATATATATATATATATATATATATATATATATATGTATATATATATGTATATATATATATCTGTCTGTTATAGTTTATGTATATGCATGTTTTTTATTTATTTATTCATTTATTTATTTATTTATTTATTTCTCTGTCTCAACGGCGGCATTTTTATTGAAAATTTTGTGTAATGAGTTGGTGGCGGGAAAGTGCTTTTCGGTAAGATCTAGAAATTGGTTTCCAAAATTTATTTTTAATATTTGGTTGTATGGCACCGTATACCAGAATATATTTCTTTTTCTTCTATTTGTAATTTTAATATTGTTGAGAAACTCGATATTATGACCACAAAAGTACATTCAATAATGAAAAAAACACCGTATGAAAACTATACTATCAACCATATACTAGGAACTAAAGGAAAGCGGACGTTCGCCGGTAGTCGAATGGAAAATAGTAAGACAAGCAAACACATGTAGCGACAAAGACGATCCATGTAAATTATCCGTTTACAGAAAATTTGCTATCCTATACTTTAAAGAACCTCAACACCTATTAAACTGTAGGAGAGAAATAGCGACCAACTGTGTTCACAGGAAAACATTTACCCTAGGATAGAGATACAAAATAATTTTAAAACTAACAATAAGCATCATTAAAAACTTAGAATTGAAAATCTATCTAACAATTTCCAACGGAAACTACACAAAATCATTAGAAACATAAACAACTCTAATAAAATCTTTGTAAAAGCAGATAAAACTAGAAACTTTTATAAAATAGATAAACAATAATATAATTATTAATCACAGAAAACATTACAATAAACTACAAGTTTTTCATAGAAACGAATGCGACTACATAGATATGATAAATACTGAAAGTAAACAAATCACCTATAAAGTAAAAATTAGCGATAAAGTTGTCAAATTGAAACATAGAGAGACATAAATTCTGCTCAAAGACCACAAATATGATTTTAATAATAATCCCAGCACCCGTTTGATAAACTCAACTTAGCCAGAAATAAGTAGAATTAGCAAAACAATACTTTCTAGAGTAAACAAACAAATCAAACAAGACCTAGAATTAAACCAATGGCCAAATACTGCCGAAGCAATCACTTGGTATAAAAATATAGAAAACAAAAATAAATGTACGTTTATACAGTTCGACATCATAGACTTCTATCCCTCGATATCCGAAGAACTTTTTAACATTGCCCTAGAATTTGCCGAGGCATAAACTGATATATCATCGGAAGAAATCAACATCATTAAAAAATGTAGAAAATCAGTTCGAATAAATAACAATATCCAATGGATAAAAAATAAAATGACAAATTCGTTTGATTTGGCGATGGATGACTAGGATTCTGCAGAGGCATAAGATCTTGTGGGATTATTCATTCTATATACCCTCACAAGCATATTTGATACTACGGATATCGGCCTATATAGAGATGATGGACTAGTTATAATAAACGACTCCAACAAAGTACAGAGAAATAACTTCAAAAAATAATACACAAGGAAATGAAGAACTAGGCCTAAACGCAGACGTATTAGCTAACATAAGAATAACAAACTTCCTGGACGTCACGTGAAATTTAGATAAAAACACATATGAACCCTACTTAAAAAATAACGCTAATCCAATATACGTAAACCCTAAGTAAAATCACCCACCGTTAATTATAAAACAGATTCCTAACTCGATCGTAAGTAGACTCAGCAATAACTCCGGCGACGAAAATGCATTTAACAGGTCAACCAATATTTATGAAACATCCCTAAAAAATAGTTGACACAAAAATATTGATATCAAATATTAGAAAAAAAACCCACCAATAACTATAATAAAATTAAAAATAGAAGAAAAAGAAATATAATCTCGTATACGGCGCCATAAAATAAAATGTTAAAAACAAAACTTGACAAGAAATGTCTAGATCTTACCGAAAAGCACTTTCCCGCAACCAACCGATTGCACAAAATTTTCAATAAAAATACCCTAAAGTTATCATACAGTTGCTGCGAAAATTTAGAGATGATAATTAAAGCACATAACAACAAAATATTAATTAAAAGCAATGAAAACAACAACAAAATAAACAATAAAAAAGTGGACGCCATGACAAAAATAAAACTAACACAAAAAACACATATGTAACTAGTAGTAGTAGTAGTAGTAGTAGTAATAATAATAATAATAATAATAATAATAATAAACCAACTCCGGACAATAACAAGCATACTAGAAATAAAAATGAAAATACTTATAACGAACAAGATAAATGCAACTGTAGATACCGCAAACTTCATATTAAATGTCGAACCAAAAGCATAGTTTACCGGGCCACAATATTTGCGATAGAAAACCCGAAGAACAAGAAGTATTATATAGGTATGACGTGCTTAGATTTCAAAACTCGATATTATGACCACAAAAGTACATTCGATAATAAAAAAAACACCGTATGAAAACGACACTATCAACCAAATACTGAGAACTCAAAGAAAGCGGACATTCGCCCGTAGTCGAATGGAAAATAGTAAGATAAGCAAGCACATGTAGAGAAATAGACGATCCATGTAGATTTACGAAAAATTTGCTATCCTATACTTTAAAGAACCTCAACATCTATTAAACTGTAGGAGAGAAATAGCGAACAACTGTGTTCACAGGATACAATTTACCCTAGGATAGAGATACAAAATAATTTTAAAACTATCAATAACAATAGAAAATAAACAAATAAAATAAATAAATAAATAAACATGCATATGTATAAACTATCACACACACACACACACACACACACACACATATATATATATATATATATATATATATATATATATATATATATATATAAACTAATACATAACAAAAATTAACCTATGTTTAAAACAGGCCAAGACACTAAATAGCACACACACAAAGGAACGGGTCAACCAGAGGTCAAATGGGCTTTTGTCCTGTAAGTGCATGTTTATTGGCTGACTAGGAAGGGTGCCATTGATACTAGAAAGCTGATTGGCTAACAAAAACTCAATAGAAGGTGCGTATATAAAAACGCGAGACAACTACGAAATTCTCGCATGAGCCTGAAGAATCCTAGGGTGGATGAAACGTGGAATATTCAGTGTAGCTTAATCACCATATATATTTTATAACTTACTATATATATATATATATATATATATAGAGAGAGAGAGAGAGAGAGAGAGAGAGAGAGGGGCTTATATGTAATATACTGAGTTCGTGTAATTCAGTAAATTTTCATATACCACTAGGGTTTAAGCCAAAAATGGTTGACTTACGGATTATGCTACAAAAGTATCACATTTTATAATTGAGCATTAATATACTGTGTGTGCAAAATCAAGACTTCAGGACAAGGTGTTGATGGCAACAAAAAGTATATTTCATTTTATGTTACAATTGTTTCAATGTCTAGCTCGACAATTTCAAGCATTTTATCATTTGAAAATTCTCAGAAACCATCATTTCTTAAGACTTTTCAAATAAACATACTTTTGGCAATGTAGCATTTTTGGAATAGAAAGAAAAAAAGGGGGAATCCCTAACGGGAACAGCATGCGAGAAACATTTACCTTGGTTGTGGTTCCGGAAAAGCCCATTTAAATATTAATTTATCGCCTAATTTTCGTATCTTTATTTAATAACAGACTTATGGGAAGTTTCTACGGAGAGCTCTAAGCCATTTATCACAACCAAAGTAAATGTTTCTCCTATGTTTTTTCCCGTTAGGGATCTCCAGCCTATTTTTCTTTCTATCAAAAAAATGCTAGATTGCCAAAAGTGTGTTTAGTCATAAAGTCTGAAGAAATGCTGGTTTCTGAAAATTTTCAAACGAGATAATACTTGGAATTGTCGAACTGGACATTGATACAATTGTAACATAAAATGAAATACACTTTTGGTTGGCATCAACACCTTGTCTTGAAGTCTTGATTTTGCACACACCGTATATATATATATATATATATATATATATATATATATATATATATATATATATATTATATATGTGTGCATATATATATATAATATATATATATATATATATATATATATATATATCTTTACATAACACAAAAAGATGGAGGAAGTGGGCATGGCTGTGGAAATCTCTTTACCCGAATAGGATATCGAGCATGTTAAAAATATACCATTTGTTGTAAAAATCTAATGGATAAACATCTGAAGAAGTTGGTGAGAACAGGATATTTTTACGGAAACATAAATCGTGAAATTGCCAACTCATTAATGAAACAGTTGTAATGGAAAAATCCAGGAAATAAACGAAGGTTATAAAAAAGAAAACGGGAATCTTTGAATTTTCAACAAAACGTTGCACTATATATATATATATATATATATATATATATATATATATATATATATATAACAATCTGCAGACAGGCTGTTTTGCTGTAATACAGCTCTTCAATGCGACTAGATCGAACCTACAACCATCTGATTGATTATTGGTAGTCCTATCATCTGGCGAATTGGATCCGCGCTCCAACACGATATTTTAAAATGAGTTTTATATAAACATTTGACTGCACATTTAACGTGCTCGATTTGTTTGTTTATTTATAAGCCAAAAGCTTCGCATTAGGTTAAGTAAGATAATTTCATTTGTGCTATACGGAGAAGAGGGAGAGACGTATGTATATTAATGTACTGATAGGCTGTTTTGTTATATCACAGTTCTTTAGTGCCTCTCTCTCTTGTCTGTGTTGTAATACAGAAACAATCATATTATTATGATGTCAATTTTGAATTTTCTCTTCGCTTACTCATCAGAAAAAAAAATTGTAGCTTTTAACTTTAAAAAGAAAAGAAAAAGAGTTGGGCATAGTCACATAAAGCCGGAAAACATCCGAAGAATAGTTGGGTATTGTGTTATGATATCGAAGCCATATCTTATTGTATATGTTGTGTTTTAAAATGTAACATACAAATAGCTTCATATATAAGGGGATCGGTATAAATGAAAGGTAAAATATAACTGAAAAAGGATATTTTTCTCCATGAACACACGCACACACACACACACACACATATATATATATTTGTATATATATATGCATACATATATATATATATATATATATATATATATATATATATATGAGAAAGAGCGAAAGAGAGAGAGAGGGAGAGAGGGGGGATTAGAGATCATATTTGTATGTATTATTATAGAAATATATATTATGCTGCATTTCCAGGCTTCTTTAACAAATGTGGAGAGGGAGAAAGAGACGGAAGGGCAGAAAGACTGACAATAAGGAAAGAGAGAGGGGGAGAAGAAACGTGATGTGTCCAGATGGGTTGTTATTCTGGACAACGTGGGCGGCCGTGTGCATAGGAAATAGGATTGCGTTGCATTGGCTATCAAATTAATTTTTTTTCTCTCTGCACGTGTCCACCATTTTTTTCATGTCATTCATCTCCGCAAAATCGACTAATTTCTCCAGTTTTGCGCTTGAGGTGCTTCTCCATGTGGGCCTTTTGTTCCAATTAGATGAGTTTCTGTGATAATCCATGTATAATACTAAAACGCTGGGAATCTTTCTCGATTGCTTGCTTGCAGATTGGATGTTTTATATGCACAGAGGAAGGGAGATAGGAAGATAAGTTCACCACCACTACCATCTCGAAGAACAGGGTGGTAGTGGTGAGTGTAGGGGATGTAGAGAGTAGTATTAGTAGCAGTATCGTTGTAAGAGAAAGAGAGCAAGAGAATGATAAATTCCAAAAGAGAAGGCGAGTTGTAGAGTAAGAAGAACGATAGAGTAGAAAAAGAAAGTATGAAAGGGAGATAAATTGTAAAACAGCGTATTTATTTATTTATTTATTTGTAACTGTCTCTTTTTATAAATATCTCACTAATAGTTTCGGAAAATGTAAAATCAGTGTTTTTACATCTTGCTGACTATTATAAGCTTGCATACCTTCATGTCTTTGTATTTTCATGTCCAAGAGAATTTTGTGGTTTCATTGTATGTATATACGTTTTATCTACATATTCCTTATTATTATTATTATTATTATTATTATTATTATTATTATTATTATTATTATTATTATTATTGTTATTATTATTATTATTATTATTATTATTGTTGTTATTATTATTATTATTATTATTATTATTGTTATTATTATTATTATTATTATTGTTGTTGTTATTATTATTATTATTATTATTATTGTTGTTATTATTATTATTATTATTATTATTGTTGTTATTATTATTATTATTATTATTATTGTTATTATTATTATTATTATTATTATTATTATTATTATTATTATTGTTGTTATTATTATTATTATTATTATTATTGTTATTATTATTATTATTATTATTATTGTTATTATTATTATTATTATTATTATTATTATTTTTATTATTATTATTATTATTATTATTATTTTTATTATTATTATTATTATTATTATTATTTTTATTATTATTATTATTATTATTATTATTTTTATTATTATTATTATTATTATTATTATTATTATTGTTATTGCTGTTGTTGTTGTTATTGTTATTGTTATTGTTATTGTTATTATTATTATTATTATTATTGTTATTGTTATTGTTATTGTTATTATTATTATTATTATTATTATTATTATTATTCACTCACTAGGAGTGTCCACACAGGCCATCACCAGTGACCACTCGCTGACTATATCCTGTGGTGATCGCTAGAGTCTGGGTGACAACAAGTATCTCCAGATTTCCAGTGCTCTCTTTCTCTCTTGATAACCAGCACACGTGGCTTCATGTTATTTCATACCTTGGAGTTCTCGCTGGCACTGCCTACTGGTATTCCTTGGAGTTTGGGTGGCAAAAAGCCTCCCCAAGATCCCAGTTCTCTCTGAACTCTTCCAGTGGAAGTCTGGTCAGTTCCTCTCCCTCCTCTGTCCTCCTGGACTCTTCGACACTCTTTATTGTGGCGCTATCTGATGTACAGTCTGTCATTTTTAAAGAGGCGTGGTATTTTCTCGTTTCGTTTTTATTTTTGTTTTCGTGTGTTTTCTGTTTTCTTTTTTTTTAATTTCTATTGAAACATAGAGTTATTGGTTAATGTTCACAGTTTACGTAGGTCACTTTCCAGATTCTCGGATTTTTCTTAGGATTTAAGCTCCATCATCATCATCATCATCATCACCATCATCATCATCATTTCTTTATCGTTTTAAGGTTGTTTACTAATCATTTTCTTTCTTCGAAATATTTTCTCTTTAAGAATTTCATTTGATTTTACCACGTCTTTTTTATTCTCCTTTTTATTTATTTTTTTATCATTCTCCTTCATCTTCTTCTTCTTTTTCTTTCTTTCTTTCCTGTTTCTACCCATCCTCCATATTCTTCATATTTTTCCATCTTCACATTTCTCGTCGTTTTTCAACTCCGTTTTTCCTTCTTCTTCGTCTTCTTCACATCCTTCTTCTTCCTTTTTTCTTCTTTTTTCTTCTTCAGATGCGTCTTCCTTTTCTTCTACACTAATTTTTTCTTGTTCTTTTCTTCTTTTCCTGTTTCTCTTGCTTTTTCTTCTTCCCTTTCTCCTTTTTCTTTCTTTATATCTTTCTTCTTGTTTTTGTTTTTGTTGTTTTTCTTCTTCTTCAAATCCATACCCCTCTTTATTTTTCAATTTCTCCTCGTTTTCTCCTTTTTTCCTCCCCTCCATCTTCTTATTTTTAGTTCTTTTTCACATCCGTCGTTTTTGTTTGTTATATGTCTACATATCAATCTTGTTCTTGTTCTCCTTGTTTTTCTTCTTCTTCAGTTTTAACTTTTTTCTCTTACCTCTTCAGATCCTTTTTTTTTTCTTTTACTTCTTCTTCAAATCTGTTCACTTTTTCTTGCTCTATTTCTTCGCATCTGTTTTCTTCTTCTTTTTTGTTCTTTTCTTCCCTCTTCTTCTTTTTGTCGGTCTTTTTCTTCTTCCTCTTCTTCTTTGTCCTGCTTCGTCTTCTTCTTCCTCTTCTTCTTTGTCCTGCTTCTTCTTCTTCTTCTTCTTCTTCTTTGTCCTGCTTCGTCTTCTTTTCCTTCTTCTTCTCCTTCTTCTTCTTCTTTTTGCCCTTCTTCTCCTTCTTCTTCTCCTTCTCCTTCTTCTTCTTCTTCTTCTTCTTCTTCTTCTTCTTCTTCTTCTTCTTCTTCTTTGTCCTGCTTCGTTTTCTTTTCCTTCTTCGTCTTCTTCTTCTTCTTCTTCTTCTTCTTCTTCTTTCTTGTCCTGTTTCTTCTTCTTCTTCTTTTTTTCTTCTTCTTCTTCCTCTTCTTCTTCTTCTTCTTCTTCTTCTTTGTCCTGCTTCTTCTTCTTCTTCTTCTTCTTCTTCTTCTTCTTCATCACACTACCATTCACACCTCATCACCCATGAACACCTCACACATTTTCTTTTCACTTGATTATTGCAAAAAACAAAAAAAAATGCCAATTATGATTCTCTGTTCAACCAATCCTCAACGTTCAATAAACATAATAAAGAGAAAATCACTTAATTATTGCAGAGAAAAAAATCAATTAATTACGTCTAAAAATCAATGCTAACTTCATTTAGTCATGTGTTTTTCTTTTGTTTCATGTGGGCCTGTGCGTATTCTTTGTCTTCATTGAAAGAGTGTGGTCATTTGGCATGGCTAATATTAGCCAAAGCACATATTGTGCCAAATGGAATTAGCAAATATGAAAATATTAATAGAAATAATTATTCCTGACATATTTAAAGATTTCGCAAAAATGGTTATCGATTTATTGAATTTTTTTTCAATCAAAGATGTTGAAATTTTATCACCTTGGATTATTTTTTTCAGAAAACAAAATTATTAAGCTTTACTAATGCAAATACTTGCATATACAATCATTACACCCACACACACACACACACACACACACACACACACACACACACACACACATACACACACACACACACACGTATATATATGTGTATATATATATATATGTTTGTAGTCATCGACATATAGTCCTGTTTCCTTGTATCACAACGGTGCCACTAGACTAGCGCCTCTCGCAAGCCGAATATTAAACGTAGAACCATCGCTTTGACAGTCAGCAATTCTACCGATCGACCCACGGGAGCGGCGCCCGTAAATCATCTCGCCAAATGTCTATTTAAACAAACATTTGTCCACCACTTTTACAGTGCTTTAACCGCTTGTTTATAAATTAACAGTGAGCGTCGCATTTTTCAGCTAATTAAGTAGCGGGTGAGATTATTTACGACAGTGCTCTACCCAAAGAGGAGGGGGGCTTAAAATATTTGAGTCATCGACATACAGTCCTGTTTCGTTGTATCACAAATCATCAGTGCCGCTAGACTATATATATATATGTATATATATATACATATATATATATATATATATATATATATATATATATATATATATATATATATATAACGGTTAGAAGTTCCGTCTGTCGTTTGAGCAGTCGAGTTTCGATCCTGGCTTGAGGAGGTAGTTGGTTATCTACCCGAACTGATGAGTTGTGATACTGAGAGTGAATGACAATATATATATATATATATATATATATATATATATATATATATATATATATATATATATCTAAATGTTGAAAAATTAATTAGGATAGAGAATCGAAAATATCTTGGGTTATTGGAATCGGAATTGGAAGAATTTGACCCTAATTTCCGATTATTTTTGTTTCTTGACAATAAAAGGTGAAACAAATGTAAAAAATTTGAAAAGAATCGGAATCAGTACTTGTATAAGAATCGGTAATTTAGAACAGAACTGGTAATCGTATCGAAATCGGGAAAACGTTTGAAATCGTCCCATCACTAATATTTATATGTATGTATTTTAACAATTTAAATTAACTTCAAATCATATTCCCTCCAAAAATGATGAACAATTATATTAAAATTGTTTACACTTGTTTCGAGATAAGGTTTATTGTCAGTCATATTATATAGACATAATATTTATCAAACCAGTAGCTTTCTTAAGTAAATTTATACCGGAAAATTAACAAGATTAATGCATCCCAAAAACTTAGTATTCGGTGAAGAGAAAAAAAAATTATAAGAATATATCTTACGTCGAATACCTCTGTAAAATGTGAAATTATTTGCACATTATATATATATATATATATATATATATATATATATATATATATATATATATATATATACAGTGATGATCATAGTTATTGGCACGGTAAAATAAAAGTAAAATTTTGTCTAATAAATTCTAAAAAAGGGATTAAATTAAAGAAAATAACAAAGTATATTATGTATTTTAAACTGGCCTTTCCGATGCAGCAATCGGATTTTAGAAAAAATAAATAACAAAGGAACAACAAACATAATTGCAAAAAACCCTTGTTCAAAATTATTGGCACGGCTTTGTTTTTCTTTTAGTATCAGTATAATATCAATCAATTTCCGGTTTACGTGCTTTCTGAACTTTTTTATAGCCATATTATGCTTGTTTAACGCTAATTCAGTGAATAATTTTTTTCAGATAATTTTTAGATAGCGATTTATTTAAACTATTATAAGTGACTAAATTATAATTTTCAATCGCCATGGTTAAAACTAAGGAACACAGCGAAGACGTCAGGAAGCTTGTTGTAGCATGACATACCAATGGGGAAGGCTATGATAAGATTTCAAAGAAGCTAAACCTTCCCAAATCCACTGTTAGAGCCATAATAAACAAGTTCAAATCGCAAGGCCACGTTATGAGTTTAGAGGGTAGAGGGAGAAAAAGGATTCTTTCCCCAAGAGATGAACGGAAAATTGTTCGACAAGTAAAACAAAACCCAAGGATCTCTGTTGGGGAGATTGTTGATGAACAGAGCACCTCTGGAGTGAATGTATCTCGACATACAGTTGGTAGAGTTTTGAAGAGAGCTGGTTTAAAAGCATGTCGTCCGAGAAAGACTCCCTTATGGAAGCCTATGCACCTGAAAGCAAGGCTAGCCTTTGCAAAACGTCATATTGATAAAGATGTTGCATTCTGGAAACGTGTTCTATGGACTGACGAAACGAAAATAGAGTTATTTGGCCATAATAAAGTGTCTTATATTTACAGAAAATCTGGCGAAGCTTTCCTGCCTAAGAACACCATACCCACAGTGAAGCAGGATGGAGGCAGTTTGATGTTTTGGGGATCCTTTGCTGCCTCTGGACCAGGGCGACTTGTTAAGGTCACAGGTAGCATAAAAAGGAAGATTATGTTAAAATATTGGATGAAAACCTGAAAGACTCTGCTAAAGAGCTCTCACTTGGTCGTCGTTGGTGGTTCATGCAAGATAATGACCCAAAGCATTCGGCTAAACTGACTAAGAAATGGCTTGAGGACAATCATATTAATTTTTTGGAGTGGCCATCACAAAGCCCAGACCTTAATCCAATTGAAAATTTATGGAGAACATTAAAATTGAGGGTAATGCAAAGGAAGCCTAAGAATCTTATTCAATTGGAGGATTATTGTCAGGAAGAGTAGGCTAAACTTACTACTGAAGAGTGCAACAACTTGGTTGTAAACTATGAAAAGCGACTGAGGAAGGTAATCAAGGCCAAAGGCTATACAATTGATTATTAAATAAATCGTGCCAATAATTTTGAACAAGGGTTTTTTGCAATTATGTTTGTTGTTTCTTTGTTATTTATTTTTTCTAAAATCCGATTGCTGCATCGGAAAGGCCAGTTAAAAATACATAATATACTTTGTTATTTTCTTTAATTTAATCCCTTTTTTAGAATTTATTAGACAAAATTTAACTTTTATTTTACCGTGCCAATAAATATGATCATCACTGTATATATATATATATATATATATATATATATATATATATATATATATATATATATATATATATATATATATTAGCAGATAGCAGACCGCCACGCATTGCCTGGTCGTAATATACGCCTCAGTATTATATTTTGATTAATACAGATTTCGTATTTATTATAATAATAGCATGTTTGGATGTGTATGTTGAGCAAAAAAAAGGGGGTAGTAGGAAGGCAGGCTCCAACCCGTACCGCAAAGGAGGAAAAGAACGGGATAAAACCTAACGTTTATGCTGTTACAACCACCGTCAAACCGGAAGCGACAGCTTTTGAAATCAAGGCTAGACAATATAAAGGAGAGGATAACTTTCAAATATATCGGCGAAAAAAGTGACCCCCCTCTGAAGAAAAGTACCTAGTTGAAGAGGAAGATATTAATGGTTTTAGCCAATTTTTCGATATTAGTCGTATGAAAGATCGAACTTTAAAACGATACTGATCTTAATAAAATCCGTCGCTTCTATTGAAAGTTTAAGGCAGACATGAAAACAGACATACACACATACGTTTATATATTGGTAACTAAAAATTTTCGACCCGAACTGATGAAAAAGCTTGCCCTATTTCTGAATATCCTTTATGTAAAATTTCAAATATTTAGACCAGAAATTGTCTGCGTAATTTGGAAGAGACCGCAGAGGTCATTTTCTTTTTAACTTTGACCCCTATTATGACCCCTTTAAATTTATTGCTTTGGGCTCAAATCAAGTTATTAAAATAGATCCATATCCAAGGAACCTATATCTTAAATTTGAAGTGCGCAGACCCAAAATTGTGGGAGGAGTTTTGTAGAGTTCTTAAAGGTCAAATCGTTGAACCTTGATCCCTTAATCGCCAAATTTCTGGCCAAAAACCGATCACATCAATTTTCCCAAATCTCATTAACCTGTATATCAAATTTCGAGTCTATAGAGTAAAAAATGTATAGAGTTATTGCGTAGGGAAACGTACACAGACACACAGATACACAGACATAGAGATACTGTCACTTTTATATATATATTATATTATATTGGATCCAATATATAGTAATGATTTTAAAAGTTTTTAAAAATGACACGGCGACACCACCGAGAATCGAAACCAAAACGTTTAGCTTTCGATTTACTTTTTCCTGAGACATTAATGCCTGACCTATAAAGGCATGTTTACAGTGAGGCTAACGATTAAAATATGAATCAATAGCTATTACGTTACGCATGCATATTTGTAATGCAGTTGTTCGACCTTCCCTTGGCAAATCTAATTTTTTTTTAATTTTCACGCTTTTGCATCGATTTTCCCCAGCTAAATCCCAAATATAAAGTTTTTCATGGCTTTGAATACCCTATATATTAAGGTTCATGTATGTATACCAAAAACTGACAGAGGGGTTTGGTAGGCAAAAAAACATGTAGATATATACGCATACATAAATATATATACAAAGAGGCTTGTGTTTTCTACAAACGGTTTACGCAAATATTACGCAAGTATAAATAATGTAGAATATCTGCATGAATATAATTACACGTAATAGTTAACTAAAGATGATAATCCTATAAGAAAACCGTAAACACTGAAAGTTAATTAATTAAAATGAATGTTTACAAGAATATGCACATTAGCTAGATCTTTTGGAGATGAATTCAATTCCATGACCTATATAAACCAAAGTTGCATTGCTTTTTAAATAAATAGAAAAAAAAGTTTTTTTATAATAGCAATACACACAAAAAAGAAACAAATTATACGAGTATATATATATATATGTATATATATATATATATATATATATATATATATATGGCAATTAAGCTGCACATAATGGATTCGTCAGGTTACTGCACTGAATCGTTGTTACCACACGTTTTTATATATACATGTGGTATTAAATTGGTCAATCAGCTAATCACATTGTTTATTATGTCCGCTTCCACTTTAAGCAACTTATGGTAGAGCATTTATAACGCATTGGTTCACTTTATTTGTAATTCACCTATTTCTTAGTTTATTTTTGGAGAGAATGTGGCATCGTTCCTTGTGTGTTAAAAGTGCACCTAGTTTTAATCTGGTTATGTTTTGATATGTTTGCTTATATTTTTGTCTATACTAGTTAATTTATTCATTAATCATTGTTGTTGTTATTATATATTTATTTACGCTGAAACGCCGACCATTACGCGTAGCTTAATTGCCATATGTATGTTTAAAACTTTAAAAATATATATTCTTAAAACCTAGGTCTGAACACGTATTGAGCACTGTTGAAGCAAGTAGTGAAAATAGATACTTAACATTTTATGTAGACACTTAATATATGTATATATATATACATACACACACACACACATATATATATATATATATATATAATACTAAAACTCTGTCGTTCTTGGTTGTTTGCTTGTTTGCTTGCGCACTATCCTCCTCCTACTAATACTATGCCTCCTCTTCTTGCTACTACTATGACTTCTCCTCTTTACAACTACTGCTACGCCTCCTCTTCTACCTCTTACTACTACTACTACTACTACTCCTCTTCCTTATCCAACTATTACTACTACTTGTTGACATGTATTCCCCTACTACTACTACTACTACTACTCTACTACTGCATTTTTTTACATCGTTCAGTTCCGTATTAGGTTTAAGTTATTTTAACGCAATTTTCTTACAAATACATCAACTATTTTACAATGTATTGTTTTACTGTGTACGTTCTCAGCGACCCCAATTTTGCTTAATTTCCACGTTTAAATTAAAAGATATTTCAAAATTTGAATTTAACTTTAAGTATTATGGTATTTGTTCAGTGCACATTTACATATAAGTATGGCAAACCACTCATAATTCAATGGCTGTAAGTTTTTTTTTCAAGAATAAACAATTATAAACAGAACGACTCATAGAAATCTATCTATATTCTTTTTTTTTCATTTTCATAGACTTTCATAGAAATGTGTCTGTTACGTCACAAAAAACTATTTTCTTTACATCAGAAGTGTAACGCTCATACATTAATTCCATAGTTAATATATACTGACCCAACGGGTCATGCGTAGTCTAGTATATATATATATATATATATATATATATATATATATATATAAACAGCTGTTTTTCTCAATCTCGGTTTTCCAGTGTGCCTATGGAATGTGTTTGAAACTAAAATTCGAAACATACACATCATTGTTTTTGTCACTTGTTTATATTGTCAATTACTAAGGGAACTCTATATTATTATTATTATTATTATTATTATTATTATTATTATTATTGTTATTTTCATTATTATTATTATTTATTAATATTATTATTTATTAATACTATTATTTATTAATATTATTATTATTATGATTATTTATTATTATTATTATTATTATTTATTAATATTATTATTATTATCATTACTATTATTATTTTCATTATTATTAGTATTATTATTATTATTATTATTATTATTATTATTATTATTATTAAGATTAATGCTTTACGCTAAGTGAAAACCAATATTCTAGTTAATTTTTAATCGATATCGATTATGATCATAAACCTAAATTCTGCACTTGTTTATGGTGTTGTGGTATTAAGATAACATATGCTTCCTTTGAACTACCATGCAGTCGAGTAAAGTTTGAGAAGCCCGGCTTTGAGGGGTATTTTATGCATATATCATAAACAACCGCAGGGTAATCCACCATCATTATTGTCGTTACTCAAATTGACTATTGAGGTTTCCAGAGGCCTTATTCGTGGGGTTTTATATGAGAATACAGTCAAATTCGAGATCAACATATCCTGTCATGATTCGGGCGCACAGTATCGTGTGACAATTTTGCGCGTGGTTGATTCTCGTTGTGCACCATTCGTGCTTTCCTCAACCCTTCAGCGTGTGGATGCCGTTCATTTTTCGAACCTTTCTACACCAACCCTAATTCCATTCTTTAATATCACTTTCCCGAATGCATTTGCTTTCCATGTTGTGCGAACAATTCCACACCTCCTCGTATCCTCCCTCAAACAATTCTTACACCGCGTCTTTTGTCTTGCGACCTTTTTAGTTCCCACGTTTTAATTCAGAATGAAATATTTACTTATAACTGGAATAGCCGTTAATCTTTACAACGTGATCAGCACATTTACAACGAGTTTATCAATACTATATCGGAGCAACCAGACTCGTCTAGGAAACTGATTTTGCCGATTAATTTATTTAATTTTACGTAAAAATCTGTTATATAACTTTTTCAAACGCTTTAAGAAATTGACGGTATGTGGTCCAGCTCTCTGATGCATATGTTTTGTTTTTTATTTTTTACATAGAAGTCACTTCTTATCAAGGCCCGGAGGCCACTCGAGGATAAGGGCTATTGAGTGTATAGTAATCAATGAGATAATATCGTAGTAATCGGTAGTAATGGAAATTTGGTAGATTGTATTACTTCAGGAGCGGTTTATCAGGAATTTGTTTATGTTGGACTTGAAGACAACCAAGTTGTAGTCAGCTGGGAAACAGGCAAACGGAACAGAGTTCCACAGGTGTGCAGTTCTAGGAAAGAAGCTATTTTCATGGAATCTACGTTTTGATTCAGGCACAGTTAAAGAGTAGGGGAAAATTATTAGAAGTGGGTTCAGCTAGACAGCTGTTTTTCGTGAAAGATTGGCGAGAGGGGACCAGAGATTAGAGATCAGACGAGCACTTGCCATGGAAATAACGATATAACAGAATTGAGGGTATATAACGGTTGTATAAGTAACGTGTCTCTGTCGTCTATATAATTATTTATGTACATCGTGTGTAAATGTTTATGACAGGTCTCTATTATCGTTAAGTTTCTCTATTATCCCTGGCGTTGATGCCTGTGTAATATGCATATAACGAGGCATTAACAGATCAGAGTTTGTTTTTCAACATCATGGATAACATTATCGGCAGTATTGGAAGGGCGTAAAGATTTTGGTATCTAGTGTTTATTATTCTGAAACAAAGTTTACCGACGTGTACCTATAATGCGGTACTGGATTTCTACCCAGGAAGGCTCATCCAAATGATAAAAAGACACACAGAAAACCTGTCTGAGGATGGGTTATTAACCTACTGGATGTAAATCAGATTTTTTTATAAAAAAATAAATTTAAAAAAATCAGAACAAAATAAAACCCATCTCCAAATATACATATTACTAACAAAAATGACTACATTTTTATCCAAACCCTCGTTCCAAGGAAAATTTCTGACGTCACTAAATAAATATTACATTTTAAAAAAAAATTGTGTGTATTAGAAATATATTAGGTTGGTGCAAAAATAGTACCGTTTTTTTTTTACGTATATGTATGTGGTAAATAACAACATCATTTTTGCACAAACCTTATAGATGCCGGAATGAGAGGATTGAAAGACAAAATAAGGGAAAGCTAAAATTACAAGACTGTCGAAAGTAAACCCGAGGTTTACTTTATACTTTCTGTAAAATCCAGTTACAAATTGATTGAGGAGGAGATGAGCGACTATCGTCGGCATTAATTGTTTCTAACCGAAATGTCAGCAAAAGAAGATACAATAAAATAAATATAAAAACGAAAATAATGAAAAATAATTAAACAAAAAGAAAGTCACACAGAAAATGAAACATAAAATTCTCTTTACTTTTTATTACTGGGAAGCAAAGGAAATGTAAATGAAACTAACTGGTTGACTTTAAACATTGCTTTGTGGCAATCAACAAATCAGATTATAACATAATACACATTCAATCCTGATTGGCTTTAAAAAAAATGTTGTTTTAAATGGGAGACACTAATATCCAGGATTTTGTGATCCACCTGACATGTCAGTTGACAGAAAATTTAATTAAACGATAGTCTCAGGAGGACAAATATATATAAAAATAAAAAAAAGCAAAGGAGAAGCAAAGATAAAAGAAAAGAAAGATGGTAAAGGATTTACGGACGGAAGTAGAGAAAAACGGAACGATGAGAATAAAAGGAAAAGAAAAGGGGTTAGATGATTTAACTGTTTTGTTTTATGGCATCACTGGGCAGAGATCCTACGTAATTCGTACATAATATAATCATGAGAAGAATTTAGCGTACAGCACTATTGTTGACAACAGCTTAATTCTAGCATCTATATATTAATGGGGTAACGTGTTTGTTATTTCTTTATTTTGCGTGTCAGTCTTACATCCGTGTGACTGTCATTTGATTGTTATGGGCTTTCATTTTTTGTAATAAATAATTTCACCAAGAATTCTTCACGCGTTTAGGTTTCGGTTATAGTTGATTGGAATTCCAGTAATCCATCCTTTTTTATATATAATTTTATCAAGAATTCTTTATAAGTTTTGGTTGAACTTCAAAAACGACATTATTTTTGCACCAACCTACTTGATGAAGGAAATTAAGTGCTATATATATATATATATATATATATATATATATATATATATATATATATATAAAGTAAAACATGGTCACACACTATATCTGTCTATATATATATATATATATATATATATATATTTGTAGTCATCGACATACAGTCCTATTTCGTTGTATCACAACTCATCAGTGCCCTTAGAGTAGCACCTCTTCCAAGCCGAGGATTGAACCTAGAACCATCGCGCTGATAGTCAGCAGTTCTACCGATCGACCCAAAAGAGCGGTGCCCGCAACTAATCTCGCCACTATCTATTTTAAACAAACATTTGTCCACCACATTTATAGTGCTCAAACCGCTTGCTTACAAACAAACAGTGAGCCTCGCATTTTATACACACACACACACACACACACACACACACACATATATATATATATATATTTCGTAAGTTTTTGCTTCAGTTTCGATTTAAGCTGATGCACCCAAGTCATATTGATATATTTTTTTAATTTTTGAAATCACACCTTTATGGTATATAAAAATCGATAGAATATTAACTCTGGAATGTGATGATTAAAAGACGAAATAATTGAAAGCTACAATTATAAGATTGTCGAAAGTAAACTCGGGGTCTACTTTATATTTTTTATGAAATCCAGTTATAAATTGATGCAGGAGTGCATGAGCGGCTCTCGCCGGCACTAATTGTTTTATGTAGATATCGCCAGATATAGCATTACGAATTGATAGAAAAAAAAACTCAACAATGTTCTTAATCGTAGGTTCTAAAACAACTAACAGTAATTATTTTATTTAAATAATATACATTAATATGTCTCTTGATGAGACCTGGTAATTCAACGGCACCGATAAATCTTTCTTTAATAAAAAGAAGCCGGGTTTTCTGCTAATATGATTCTTGTAATAGATCATTGATCCAGATGGATTGGTCCGAACATTTATTGGTATGTAGATTGTATTATATTATATCTGTTCAGTTTTGGAGGGGCTTCATCTGAGCTGAAACTGTATCCCTAATAAGGCATTAAAACCTAACAACTCAAAGGCAAGACCGTAAGCACTTCCTGTAAGAAGTTTTGACCCCGGAGCCGTGCATTCCATTCCAATTGGACAATACAAAGCAACATTGAAAAGAGGGAATCATGAGATGGGGGCGTAGGGAACAAACGATGATAGCGAAAAGCTTCTTTGTTTTGACACTGAAAAGGAGAAACGGGCCAAGGAAAAACACAATGAAAGATGAAGATTCATACAAAATAACTCATGCGGAGGGGAACACTTCCTGGGATTCCTGCAATTGAAATTTTCTAGGAAAAAAAATACTCGGTGGAATATGATGGAACCCCCGCACAAAGGCTGGTTCTCAAAGAGTCCAAATCAAAGTAGACGTTTAAAGAGTTTAGTATTTTCATATAAAGGCACCCCATTAGTTGATAAACAGATAGATAGATGAATAGAGATAATAATCTACGATAGATAGACATATTTAAACAAAATCTATATAATAAACCTCAACGTCTGTCTGTCTGTCTGTTTGCACACGAATAGGCTTCTATATGGTTTACTATTATACTAAACTGAACGCGATGACACTGATCGGCGATGGGTATGATAAAGTAACCCCACCAACGGAGATAGGGAAGATCGGTTATAAGAGGGAACTTATGTATGCCCACACTGTTTAACGTAGAGCTACCAAATGTGGCGGAATAACTCGCCATGAGGAGGGAGAAGCTTTTGCGGGTTACACCACTAACCCTCATCAACGGGGATGGGCCCTAGGGGTGTTATTTATAACTGAGAACCCTATGCACGCTAACACTGTTTAACTTAGAGCTACCGAACTTGCCATAAAAACCAACTATGGGAAGGGGGAAGTTTTTACGGGTTACATTGCTCACTTCCACCACAGAAGTGGGTCCCCTGACGTTTTCACTTATAATGTGGAACTCTAATTATAATTAGAGTCCATACGTTTCTGTCAATAATAATTCCCACTACTGCTCCCTCGTGTTCGTTTGAGGGGGGTACATATCAAACAAAATGTCCCCCTCACAAAGATGATCCGAACAATGCCGGGTTTGTCTCTCTGTCTCTCTGTCTGTCTGTACATCTATAGGACGATGTAATATAGACTAACGTCTGTGTGTCTGTCTGCCTGTACATCTATAGGACGAAAAGGAATAAAAGATACAAAAAATATGTAGAAAATAATTATCAGTTTAAATTAATTTAAAAGTTGTTGTTAAAACAGTCAAATGTTTAATTCGACACATTGCTACCAAAAATTCGCTATTCCAAATCTCGACGCTCTGCTATTAAAAAATTAACTCCAAAACTCGATACTTTACTGTCAAAACTCAAATCTAGAACACGACGCACTGCTGATAACATTTGCTACTCTGACAAATCCAAAACCAACCCAGTCTCTGAAAAATCAGGCTTTTTATATCCAACCGGAAGCATCTCATTTGCATGTTAGCTGACAATATCGCAAGCGTATAAAGAGAAAAGGCGGTCATTTTTCTACAGACAGCCCATAAACAGTTTTGTACTAATTCTTCAGTGCATAATTACAGAAGAGCAACTCATTTTACCTTTGGTAGCATTTTTCCAGGTTTTACATATTAGAATAGTGATTTTTAATATATATACTGTCATAAAAACATATTAAAAAATAGACACTACATAAAAGTTCTACGATATCCACCTATAGTTTAGACATTTATTTACAGTCTTTTCTAATCCGATGTGTGCAATACTTTAAGAAAGATCAGAGACATGAGCCTTTCAATGAAGTTGAAGAAACCCATCAAGAATTTAAAATTTCAAATGGAAAGAGGCGAAATACATTCACGGTTCATTATCTACTCCCCATCAGTGTTGCTGCACAAATATATGGAAGTGTGTTGCGCTTGTACACCACGAATATCATTCACCTCTTCACAGAGTCCTGGTTTCAGCAATATGTTGGACAAGATTACAGAGAAGACACGATATAAAGAGCAGATTTTACATTGTGCGTTATTTTTTTCACATATTTCTAACTATGATGAAATCAAAATATTTATTTAATTATTGATACAAGTGAATATTATGAAATACCGTCAATATAATGTTTTTTATAATGTTAAAAAATTCTGGGTATTCCCAAGTTGCACATCCAATATTTGCGGTTTGGGAATTATTTAGCTGGTTGATAAGTTGTTTTTGAAGGACGTCAGGCTGATGGAACTCACTTTATAGCATTGGATGTACCTGTACCCTACTGGAGTTGAATATTGAGAAAAGTGTCACCAAGAATCTCAGCAAAAACATGAATCAATTTTATTCGGATAGAAATACTGAAACATAAAGAGAGTTGCAAAGTCAGTTGGCTTTTACGACAAACACAATGTGATTTTTTAGAGATCCATCTTACCTTTAATCTGCTGACGCAAGAAAAGAACAGAATAAAAGGCACGAAATCAGAAGGCTATGCATGCGGTTGGGGACAACCTGTGAATTTCAAATTTTTATGGGATTCCAATGAATACACCAAATCTGTGAAACTCACCCACAACTCTGGCGTCCATGGGAACCGACGCGCTCCTAGTCACAATGCCGTGGGTGTCGAATCAGTGAGCTGAATTATCTGGACGGAAAAGTATCCATCATGTAGCCTGCTGGAACGTGCATATACTGAAACTTGAAACTCAAGCGCTCACCGCCCACGTCCTTCACTAGTGCAAGGTCAATGTTGCCTGCCTTTCAGAAGTCAGACTTTCTGACCCAGGCCACAACACTAATAAATTACCTCTATCGAACGTTGCCTATCATCTCTAGCACTGTGCTCTCGCTATGGCGTAGTACTGGCCCTACGGGATCAGATGGACAATGCTCTCCTTGCTTTGAAACCAATCTCTCTACGTCTCACCAGTGGGCGTATGCGGGGAACTCTCTTCAATATTGCTGTCGTGGCTGTGTACGCCCCGACTCTTGATGTTGTTAATGTCCCCAAGGACCCCTTCTACGATAGCCTGCAGACTGTTATAGATGATATCCCAGCAAGAGACTGTGTTGTGGTTGCGGGTGATTTCAACTCTCGCACCAGTCTCGGAGATCCAAATACAAGATAAGTTGTTAGCCCATTCGCCATTCATGACCGCTTCACAGAGAACAGCTGATCGACTAGCACCCGAGTCCAGCACCCCCGGTAGCAACCAGTGACTTGAATTGAATGACCGTGTCACTAGGAATCAAATTGACAACATTCTAGTCAAATCCTGCTAGGCCTCTAATGTCCTGGACTGTCGCGCATTCCTGGAGCTGAAACAGACAATGAACATGGCTCTGACTATGCCACGATTCGATCAAAGCTGCGTCTTTTCATGAAAGCACACCAACCATCTAACTGCCCTGTGAAATATGATATATCGCGACTCAGATGACAGCAATCCAAAGTCGAGTTCAGATCCAATTATCAAATCGCTTTGCCGGTCCCCAAGCACTTCAACACTGCAGAAGACTCCTGGCAGTCTTTTAAAACCAGCGTTAACGAAGTTGCATCACAGACCCTGTGTAAAACCAGTCGGCGAGTGAAGGACTGGATATCTGGCTGAACTATAGAATTTGCCAATCAAATCAAACAAGCCCACTGCTCAGAGAACTTCCACCAATTGCGACACAGGACTGCCCGTTCTGCGAACACCGATCTCAATACCTACTGGCGACACGTCGCTGAAGAGATGAAGCAAGCTATATCACTAGCAGATTCCCGAAAGCTTTACCAAAGCAAACAGCAGCCAAAGTGAAATGTTGCTGGATACGAATGGACCTTCTATTTATCAAATGGGAGACCGCACGATGCATTGGAAACAAGATTTCGAAACCTTACGGAACCACGACCCCCCATCTTAACGCTCCCCTCCTTCCTTATCGAACCTTTCTGAGTACGATGCCAACTGCGATCCGCCAATGGAAGGAAAGATACGAGATGTCATCAAAAAAACTAAAAAAAATAACAAAGCTGCAGACCTCTACAAGAGCTGTCCCGGGCTTATCGCCAGTTACTTACACATAGTTCTCGACACTATGTGGCGCTCTGAATAACTTCCTTAGGGAATTAAGTTTATATATCCATATGAAAACCTTTACTGTTGAAATTACTTCAGGGCTCCGTAGTAGAGTGGAAAATATAAATCCCAGTATACCAGCTTTATTAAAATTATATAAATAAGCTGGTATATTTGTTCACTGTTGACCATATGGGCATTTATTTTATAAATAAACAGATCAATAAATAATTTGGAAACAAGAAACAAATGAGCAGATAAAAAAGCGAGAAATAAATAAATAAATAAATAAATATAGCTTATCAATAAAATAGATGAATAATGAAGTCGCCACACGAAAGGAATAAACAACCATAAAAAACCAAGATAGGTAAATAACGGCGATGAGTGTATAATAGTACTTCAGTTCAAAGCAAAACTTTAGGTCAATAAACAATTGCCAAGTAAATATAATACCGCTACTAGAGCTTGACCACATAGGATTCAACTGTCTTCCTCTTTCTTCACCCCATCTCCACTTCACCACACCCCCTCTAAAACCCTTACTGCTCACATTCACAAAGTGTACATCCCACTTTCTTCCAGAGCGTGATCCACACCAGAATATCTTATAAACACAGATATAATATTGACCACCGTTTCAATATCGCTCCTGTTTTGGTCTGATGAAGTGGTCTA
Organism: Euprymna scolopes; assembly: GCF_053919585.1. Classification (NCBI taxonomy): domain Eukaryota; kingdom Metazoa; phylum Mollusca; class Cephalopoda; order Sepiida; family Sepiolidae; genus Euprymna; species Euprymna scolopes. The sequence goes on along the minus strand of NC_136498.1, from coordinate 61,234,884 downwards.
TTTGAATTAGGATTCCACTGACACATGTACGCATATATATAACCAATAATGTTTTTATAATAAACAGATTATATACCAGTTCTGTTCTCCATTGGCCACTCTTTAATTATCATGCGGGCTTCATTCGATTTATATCTAGGAAACCAATCTATGCAACCATTATATACACACAAATACACACACACACACACACACACAAACACACATATATATATATATATTATATCTATAAAAGTGAACGTGTCTGTCTGTGTGTCTGTGTGTCTGTGTACATTTCCCTACGTAATAACTCTGTCAATTTTTAGTCTATAGACTCGAAATTTGAAATACCGGGTACTGAGATTTGGGAAAATCGATGTGACGGGTGTCAACCAGAAATTTGGCTGTTAAGGGGTCAAATTTCAACGATTTGACCTTTAAGAACTCTACCAAACTCCTCCGACAATTTTGGGTCTAGACACTTGAAATTTTAGATGTAGGTTCCTTGACCCTGAATCTAACTTAATAAAGTGATTTGAGCCCGAAACTATAAATTTTAAGGGGTCATAATAGGGGTCAAATTTTAAAAAATCAACCATTTTTTTTTTGTTTTTTTGCTTTTTTTGCACAGCATACACCTCCAAACACCCGAGCAACGCCGGGCACCTCTGCTAGTATATATATAATGTAATTACCAGCCTACCCGTGATATCAACGTCTGTCTAATACCGTACAGTTTACTCCGTCTTACGACTTAATTCACTGTTTAGATGTCTTGATAAGAAATGTTATCAATGTTGTGTTTTAGAATAATACGAAATGAAATTCTCAAGATTACAAGATATGAAGTGTACGGAAAATCTAATGAAAAAATTGTAATAAATATCGCTAAAGAAGGCAAAGTCCGTTCTTCTTTATCAATGTACACGAACGCGGTACGTAAATGTATGGGTGGTTGAAATTGTAGAAATATATGCACTTACT
>NC_136498.1:61228921-61231421 GCF_053919585.1 Euprymna scolopes | reverse complement strand
GAGGTCATTGTAGTCAAAACAGAAAGATATTTATGCGAAAATGATGATTTAAATTTTTTGATTCAAAATTGGGAGGAATTGTATTCAGCGAGGTAAATCTTGCTTTAAAAAAATGAACAAAAAAAAAAATCGAAGTAAACATTTTAAGAAAAAAAAAGTATTTTTGAATTTATCAACCCGCGATTTCTTCGAAGTTACTCTGCTATGCCCGGCAAACGACGAGAAGAACGGGAAACAATAAACATGTAGTTTTCATGGTTTTAAGACATTTTTTTCCAATGTATTATTTATTGAATTTCAATGATCGCCGAAATTCTTAACATAAGAAGGGGGTTGTAATAATTTGTGTTTTTTGTTTGTTTGTTTCTGATTATTCCGTCATCTGCCGGACACACTCGAGTAACTTCGTGGAAATCGCGGGTTGATAAACGCCGAAATATCGAAAAAATATAAAAACAGATAAGGAACAAATATGCAAGATAAGTTTCACTTCAAAAAGTAAACTCATCCTACCCCCTTTCTCTCTCTCCCTCTCTCTTTTTTTTTCTCTCTGTCTCTCTCCTGAATCTGTAAATAAAGATATGTGTACATGAAAATGAATTACGATTTTAGTCACACAATTAAATCCATGTTAATAATTTTATGCATCCATTAAAAGTGAAAGAATTTCCTTTCTTTTGTTCATTATTACTAGCTATTAAGATTAAGCCTCCTCTACTTTGCTAATAAACACTATTATTACTAGTTATTAAAATTAAGCCTCCTCTACTTTGCTAATAAAAACTATTATTACTAGTTATTAAAATTAAGCCTCCTCTACTTTGCTAATAAAAACTATTATTACTAGTTATTAAAATTAAGCCTGCTATACTTTGCTCATAAAAACTATTATTACTAGCTATTAAGATTTAACCTCCTCTACTTTGCTCATAAAAACTAGTATTCTTCTGTATTATTATTATCAGTTATTATTAATATAAAGGTTGAGCTTCTTTCAGTTTTTTATAATTCCTATTTTTCCTTTCATTAAATTCTAAATTGGAATACAATTATTTAGAACTAGCGAAACTACCCGACATTGCCTTTGAGAATAGGAAGTAATTTATTTCATTAATAACAATTCATTCTCCACGGTTGTCGTCACATGCGATGTAAATCGCATTGTAGAAATCGTCCACAAATACACGAGAATAAATATGCAGACAAAATATGACTGATCTAATTATACCTGTGGGGAGGAAATGTATATATTCTTATGACAAAGCCGTGATCGGGTGTGTATATACAGCCATGTGTGCGTGTGTCACGTATGAGGAAATCTTAAGACACGTAGCGTTTCCTCCTTTCATCGGTCGGTGCCCCCCCTCGCAACGATTCATACATGATGCCAAAACACGACTTGGATATTATTGTTTGGAGCCTCTGCATCGCTGAATCGATTCAGACCTTTTTTTCGTTTCCTCATTTTGAATCAAGATTCTCTCGTTCTGACTGACTGTTCCAAGTCTGACTAAAGAACTCTCTGACTGTCTGACTCTGATTGCGATTCCCAAAACATTCACGTGTGTCACCCTTATATATTGAGGTGTGGGAAGGCGTGATAAATTCCGTCAACTTTATCTCTATATGCACTGATCTTCCTCATGACCTTGTTAGCACGCAGGTCCAACGTGTCTGTTCTGAACTCAACGGGTTTGAAGACTGTCAATCTTAACCTTTCGACCTCTCTGAACCTAAGTTTCAAGCAACCAAGTTGGTTCAAGCTAGTACCGCTTTAACCGCGTTATTGGCAAGCAACACTCTTTCTGTTCTATTATTATCAGTTAATATTAAGATCAAGCTTTTCCTGTTTGCTCATTGAAAATAAACTTACATAGTGATTATTGAAAGGAGCCGGACACACGTACGTTCATTTTTATTACATAGATGATTGGATAATGACTCTGCAAGTATATTTCATGAGCTATATTAATATTGAACCGATTTGGTCGTGTGCACTCCATATTTATTAATAGTAAGTATAAATATATTTGGGACACTAATATTTTATGAAATAATGTAAACACCCCATCAATGTTTGTTAGTGTTATTTAAGTAACATGTTTTTTCTATTTCTCATATTTAAAACAACAATATAATAAAATAAGCAAGTCGTGACCATTTTATAATTAGAAATTTAAAACGACATGAAGGAATTTGATTGGTTGAAGAATTGAAGCAACGCCTTTTCCAAATAAACTATTTTTTTTTTTTTTTAAACATAATTTTTTTTAAGAAATTGATTCTAAAGTTCAGAGTTTGTTTTATAAATTAATTAAAGTTTCACTTTGCTAGCAGCGGTTAATTGTTGTTTTTTTTTTTTTCCCCCGCCTGTCATTTGCAGCTGACATTTGTGGACCACACTTTACGTTTCTGGTTGGGAGTTTGACTTTAACATTTTTCTTTTAGGAAAGATTAAACAAAAGCAGAAGATGTTTTGGTCTTTAACAAATTCTGCCCG
>NC_136498.1:61151421-61226421 GCF_053919585.1 Euprymna scolopes | reverse complement strand
TATGTAGATATGTTTGTTTGCTGTATGTATGCGATGGTATGCATATGCGGGTGTTACTTGCATACCTGCACTTGATTATAGCGATGCTCGGACGTGCATATGGGCGCAGCTGTACACTCGAGTACACGCGCATGCAGGCACGCCCGGGTGTATAAATAGTTCCCTTTTCTAATATGTGTGCTTGCGTGTATGCGTTATGATGTGTATATATGTAATTGAGTACACGTGCATTAATATGAGGATGCGTGTTTACATAAGTCTGTATTTATGTATGCATGGTATGGATCAGTGTGTGTTCGTATGGGTATACTATGTATATGTATATGTGTATGTATATATGTATATGTGCGTGTGTATGTGTGTCTGTGCGTATATATGTGCTTATATCTGCACTTATGTTTTGGTTTTACAGAGAGATATACAGTTAATTATTATATAAATAATTAAATTCAACCACGTTTGGACACCCCCACACCTATCCCCGTATTTAAATCACATCTCCCCATTATAAAAATAGCTAATTAACCACAGTATATAAAGCACTCACTCAAACATCGATTCCAACCTAACGAACAGCAAAACAAACTAATCCATAGATCGCCTCCAAACAGAAATATATACATTTTAAATAAATTTTAAATAAGCTTAATTAAACCAGATCACACTACGACCACAAGCGTAATAAACTAACTGTATCTCAGTTAATCAAGTTACCTTTAAATATACACTCAAAATTAAAAGACCCCAACCTTAAACTCACTTAAATAAGTAACCTCTCAAGCATTCCCAAATTTCAGACCATGACTCCTCTCTATCTCCACCTCACCCGCTTACCCATCCGCACAGCAAAAACAGCACACCCACCCTATATCACACACACTCCCATTGAAAATCACAAAAATATCTATTTCCCATTTGAACTTAAAATCCAGAGGTCAACCCTTTTAAAGTATACTAAAATACAAATCCTTCCCCCGAAAACATTCCATTAAGTACCTGTAGGCTCGCCCAATTTTAACCCTCCCCCTATTTCTTTACCCTCTCTACTTTACCCCACTCTCTTCTTTCCCTCATCTAAAAGGCTTCCCTCGCCACTATCAACAAGAAAGCGAACTATCTATCTACCGGGACTCACACCAGAAGCGAATCGTCCAACGCACCGTTCTGAATATCACCTCCCAGATTATTTTGCTATTTTGTTACTCATACTATTGATTGCTCCGTATACCTTTCGAAAAATCAATAAAGAGCAATACGCTTTTGCTATATAAGAATATTACCTTCTCCCCTCGACCTATTTTCTGCCCACCTGGATTTATAACCCCGAAGGACATTCTACTCCTTCCTATAATGGACTGCCCAGGTTGTATCAACTTCTCTTTTCGTATAATTTTCCCCATATAACTATCTACAACTACTCAAAAAACTATTTTCAATAATTGCGCTGAAAAGTAAAATAAGCGTCCATTCACAGCTGAGCATTTTGCTAACCACATTTCACTTCCTCTGATATGAGCCATTATTGAAAATCCATGGATTAAGGAAATTAACACATATATATTCTTTTTGTTAAACAATGAATTCTTAATTCGAATATGTGTCTATATATTGTTTTTTCAGAATTTAAAATTTAACCACCAAACACATACTACACTATATATATATATATATATATATATATATATATATATATTGAGAGAGAGAGAGAATAAATGACAAAAAGTTATATTCCAAAATTCCTGATGTTGACTATCTTATAATTTATTTCTTTTGTTCAGTGTACTTATACAATTCTTGACAGTATCTGTTTCATAGCGCAAAATCAATCACTTAATTATTATGTCAATCAGTGAATCTATAATTCTCTATATTGCTCTGTAATTGCATTGGGCTTCTTAAATAAAGATTGATATATAATAAGAAAATATATTTCCACATACACACATATATATATATGTATATATATATATATATATATATATATATATATACTCGTTGCATGTGTCTCGGTGTTGTGAAGAATAATTAACATGATGATAATAACAGTCTTCTAAATAAACACACTTCAGTGATAACAGCTTTCTAGATATGCACTTTTCGTAAAATGCAGAAATACGTTGGTTTTTACTGAAATGTGGGTTCAGTTGATTTCCTAGTGATACTGTAGTGGCAAGGGCAAAATGGAGATAATTATATACAAATAATCAGGGCGGCTAGGCTAGCAACTACCTCAAGCCAGATTTGAAACTCGGCTGCATAGATGACAGTCAGCGCTCCTAACCGTTACGCTATTCGGTTGCTGTTCAGTTTGACATTTATATATATATATACTAGACTACCGGTGACCCGTTGGGTCAGTATGTTATATTAGCTATGGAATTCATGTATGAACGTGACACTTGTGACGTATAGAAAATAGTTGTTTTTTGTTTTTTTTACATAACAGAAACATTTCTATGAAAGTATATTAAAATGAAAAAAAGAATATAGATAGATTTCTATGTGTCGTTCTGTTTATTATAATTGATTATTTTGAAAACAAAATTTACAGTTACTGAATTATAAGTGGTTGGCCATACTTATAGGTAAATGTGCACTGAACAGATACCATAATACTTATTATAGTTAAATTCAAATTTTTATATATCTGCTTTTTCTTTTTACATCGTTCATTTCTGTATTACGTTTAAGTTATTTTAAACCCCACTCTTCCCATGTTAAATAATAATTTCGAAATAATAACGTTAATATTTCAGTGCACCAATTGTTCTTTTTTTTAAACCCCACTCTTCCCATGTTAAATAACTATTTCGAAATAATAACGTTAATATTTCAGCGTCCCAATTGTTCTTTTTTTTATACCTCACTCTTCCCATGTTAAACAATTTTTTTTTCGCGTTTAAATTATCCAAACAAACATATGTTTATACTGTCTGGTTATTTTTACATCGTTCACTTCTGTATTACGTTTAAGTTATTTTAAACCCCACTCTTCCCATGTTAAATAATAATTTCGAAATAATAACCTTAATATTTCAGTGCGCAGGTTATGCGTGCATGCGCAACCGGATGTCGTAAACCGGAAAGTGGGTTGCATACAACGTTACAAGGTCATTTGAGTTTTATAATTATATATATATATTATTTTTTGGCGGCCAAATACCGATTAAAAATCTTGCCATATCTCTACATACACTTTATTAAAAATTTTAAATGTTTAAACAAAAAAATGGCTGAGTAATTTGGTAGCGACCGCAGAGATAATTTTAAAAAAAACCTGGAACCCCAATTTGGACCCCTCAACATTTATTGTTTTGGCCAAAAAGCAAATTAAAAGTTTGATTGATGTTCAAATAACCTACATCTAAAATTTCAAGTCTTTAGACCCAAAATTGTCGGAGGAGTTTAGTAGAATTTTTAAAGGTAAAATCGTTGAACTTTGAGCCCCTTGACAGCAAAATTCTTGGCCGAAAACCGATTAAAAAGATTTTTCCAAATCTCAACAGGCCTTATGTTAAATCTCGAGTCTTTAGACTGAAATTTACAGAGTAGTTTGGTAGGACAATGCACTCACTGACACACATAGACAATTTCATATATATATATATATATATATATATATATATATGTATATATATATATATATTTCTGTGGAAATATTTTTTATTCACATTTTATTTTTATATTTATATATATAAATCATTATTTTAGAAGCTCAATGAAATTACAGAGCATATAATGAATAAATTGCAAAAGTCAATACTCCAAATTTCATAGAAGTTGATCATCTTACAAATACTTCCGTTAATTCAGCTGACATTCACAATTTATGACAGTATCTGTTTCGTAGCACAAAATCATTCACTTAATTTTTATATGTATCAGTGAATCTATTTTGCCCTTAACTCACCAGAAATTACACACACACACACACACACACACACACACACACATATATATATATATATATATATATATATATATATATATATATATAATAACATTGGAAACAGTTAATATGATTTGATCTTAGCCTGAAGGCGATGTTGTCACTCCCCCAAACATACATATGTACGTGCACAGATGCATGCGCACACCAATGCACCTGTGCGAAGAACAGCCATAATTCAAACAAAATAGTTATGGGAATTTTAAGTCCTTCCTTCCGCTTTTTTATTATTGGTTTAGTTCATTTGCTGCCAAATATTTTCATATTATGTTTGTACCTTTTATCTCTGAGTCTCTATTTGCTACCATTTTTATTTTTCTTCGGCATTTTACTGCCTTGCTTATTCAAACAAAATGTCTTCAGAACCTTGTTTTTTTTTTCTATTTAAACATTTTTTTCCTTCTCTTTCTTTCATGGCCGCTATTTTTTTTTTTTCATTTTTTAAGGAGGAGAGTACGTGATATTTCATTTATTTCACTCGCTCTCCCAAGTTGGACGCTCAGCGCATCTCGAAACGGCAGCTCGTATTTTCTTTTTTTATTATTATTATGCTTTTCGGTTCTTATTCATGTTCTTCCTTATTTGCATATTCGTGTTTTTGCGTGTTTATTCCTGATGTTATGGCTCCTTCTTGGGCGTCGAGTTTCAAATGGCGCCTTGTGACACGCTTGCCGTGCCAGAAAAAAAGGTCGATGTAAAAGACTGCTTCACCGTTTGTCTTCTGTCTACAATGAAACTGCCAGGCAGAAATACATGACTCCACATGTTTACATCGTGAGTAAAAAACTTATCACCTTAAAGTGGCATATTTTCATTAGTGTGTGATTGGCACCTGTTACATTTTCATAAACTAAAGACATGAAATCCTTTATCTATGTAAGAGCCAAAACGTCCTAAAATGGAGTACTTTTGCAACATTTGGGTAGGGGCTGCTCGGCGCGCTCTATCCTGCCTTGGTATACTTCAAAACCAGCTTCGACACCTAGTGGGTGATGCCTTCTCTCTTCCCTGAAAAGACTTTCCCACAGAAGAGATGTTGCGAGTCTGTCTCTACTCGATCGGTATTTTCATGGAACTTGCTCGTTGGCCTTTTGGCCAAGATCAAAGTGTAGTATCTGTTCCGGCAGATACTGCACTTAAGATAATTTGTACCAGTCAATGGAGGGGAAACCCTCTATACTGGGACAATTATTATTTTTGGTAACCAGAGTGCCCCCTTTTTGCCTACTTTTAGGGGAGCTAGTTTTTACCTCACATTAAAAACGGCCTTGTGCCTAATTTGCTCAGTGGGGGAGCAAATAAATACCATCTGTTCCGGCAGATACTGCAAGCTATGACTAGCTATGACTAGCTATGACTAGCAAAGACCAGATGTGGGGGCAACCCCACATGCCTGACCTTTAACCAGCTCCCATTTCCCACCTCTCGGGAGCTGGTCCCCTTTTCCCTTTCCCCTCCCTTCACTCCTCACATTAAAAATCGGCCTTGTGCCTAATTTGCTCGGTGGGGGAGCAAATAAATACCATCTGTTCCGGCAGATACTGCACTTAAGATAATTTGTACCAGTCAATGGAGGGGAAACCCTCTATACTGGGACAATTATTATTTTTGGTAACCAGAGTGACCCCTTTTAGGGGAGCTGGTTTTTACCTCACATTAAAAAACGGCCTTGTGCCTAATTTGCTCAGTGGGGAAGCAAATAAATACCATCTGTTCCGGCAGATACTGCAAGCTATGACTAGCAAAGACCAGATGTGGGGGCAACCCCACATACCTGACCTTTAACCAGCTCCCATTTCCCACCTCTCGGGAGCTGGTCCCCTTTTTCCCTTCCCCCTCCCTTCACTCCTCACATTAAAAATTGGCCTTGTGCCTAATTTGCTCGGTGGGGGAGCAAATAAATACCATCTGTTCCGGCAGATGCTGCACTTAAGATAATTTGTACCAGTCAATGGAGGGGAAACCCTCTATACTGGGACAATTATTATTTTTGGTAACCAGAGTGACCCCTTTTAGGGGAGCTGGTTTTTACCTCACATTAAAAACGGCCTTGTGCCTAATTTGCTCAGTGGGGGAGCAAATAAATACCATCTGTTCCGGCAGATACTGCAAGCAAAGACCATATGTGGGGGCAACCCCACATATAAGACCTTGGTCAATGTAGGGGCAACCCTTCATACCAATTGTCACTATCCAGCTCCCCTACTCCCCGGGGAGTTGGTCCCCATTTCCCCTTCACTCCTCACATTAAAAATCGGCCTTGTGCCTAATTTGCTCGGTGGGGGAGCAAATAAATACCATCTGTTCCGGCAGATACTGCAAGCTATGACTAGCTATGACTAGCAAAGACCAGATGTGGGGGCAACCCCACATGCCTGACCATTAACCAGCTCCCATTTCCCACCTCTCGGGAGCTGGTCCCCTTTTTCCCTTCCACCTCCCTTCACTCCTCACATTAAAAGTCGGCCTTGTGCCTAATTTGGTCGGTGGGGGAGCAAATAAACACCATCTGTTCCGGCAGATACTTCAAGCTATGACTAGCAATGACTAGCAAAGACCAGATGTGGGGGTAACCCCACATGTCTGACCTTTAACCAGCTCCCATGTCCCACCTCTCGGGAGCTGGTCCCCTTTTCCCCTTCCCCCTCCCTTCACTCCTCACATTAACAATCGGCCTTGTGCCTAATTTGCTCGGTGGGGGAGCAAATAAATACCATCTGTTCCGGCAGATGATGCAGGCTATGACTGGCTATGACTAGCAAAGACCAGATATGGGGGCAACCCCACATGTCTGACCATTTAGCAGCTCCCATTTCCCACCTCTCGGGAGCTGGTCCCCTTTTTCCCTTCCCCCTCCCTTCACTCCTCACATTAAAAATCGGGGTTGTGTTCCTAATTTGCTCGGTGGGGGAGCAAATAAATACCATCTGTTCCGGCAGATGCTGCACTTGAGATGATTTGTACCAGTCAGTGGAGGGGAAGCCCTCTATACTGGGACAATGATTATTTTTGGTAACCAGAGTGCCCCTTTTTTGCCTACTTTTAGGGGAGCTGGTTTTTACCTCACATTAAAAACGGCCTTGTGCCTAATTTGCTCAGTGGGGGAGCAAATAAATACCATCTGTTCCGGCAGATGCTGCACTTAAGATAATTTGTACCAGTCAATGGAGGGGAAACCCTCTATACTGGGACAATCATTATTTTTGGTAACCAGAGTGCCCCCTTTTTGCCTACTTCACGGGAAGCTGGTTTTTACCTCACATTAAAAACGGCCTTGTGCCTAATTTGCTCAGTGGGGGAGCAAATAAATACCATCTGTTCCGGCAGATGCTGCACTTAAGATAATTTGTACCAGTCAATGGAGGGGAAACCCTATATACTGGGACAATTATTATTTTTGGTAACAAGAGTGCCCCCTTTTTGCCTACTTTTACGGGAGCTGGTTTTTACCTCACATTAAAAACGGCCTTGTGCCTAATTTGCGCAGTGGGGGAGCAAATAAATACCATCTGTTCCGGCAGATGCTGCACTTAAGATAATTTGTACCAGTCAATGGAGGGGAAACCCTCTATACTGGGACAATCATTATTTTTTGTAACCAGAGTGCCCCCTTTTTGCCTACTTTTAGGGGAGCTGGTTTTTACCTCACATTAAAAACTGCCTTGTGCCTAATTTGCTCAGTGGGGGAGCAAATAAATACCATCTGTTCCGGCAGATACTGCAAGCAAAGACCATATGTGGGGGCGACCCCACATATACGACCTTGGTCAATGTAGGGGCAACCCTTCATACCAATTGTCACTATCCATCTCCCCTACTCCCCGGGGAGTTGGTCCCCATTTCCCCTTCACTCCTCACATTAAAAATCGGCCTTGTGCCGAATTTGCTCGGTGGGGGAGCAAATAAATACCATTAGTTCCGGCAGATAATGCAAGCTATGACTAGCTATGACTAGCTATTACTAGCAAAGACCAGATGTGGGGGCAACCCAACATGCCTGACAATTAACCAGCTCCCATTTCCCACCTCTCGGGAGCTGGTCCCCTTTTTCCCCTCCCCCGCCCTTCACTCCTCACATTACAAATCGGCCTTGTGCCTAATTTGCTCGGTGGGGGAGCAAATAAACACCATCTGTTCCGGCAGAGACTGCAAGCAAAGACCATATGTGGGGGCAACTCCACATATAAGACCTAGGTCAATGTAAGGGCAACCCTTCATACCAATTGTCACTATCCAGCTCCCCTACTCCTCGGGGAGTTGGTCCCAATTTCCTCTTCACTCCTCACTTTAAAAATCGGCCTTGTGCCTAATTTGCTTAGTGGGGGAGCAAATAAATACCATCTGTTCCGGCAGATACTGCAGCTATGACTAGCTATGACTAGCAAAGACCAGATGGGGGGGGGCAACCCCACATGCCTGACCATTAACCAGCTCCCATTTCCCACCTCTCGGGAGCTGGACCCCCTGTTTCCCTTCCCCCTCCCTTCACTCCTCACATTAAAAATCGGCCTTGTGCCTAATTTGCTCGGTGGGGGAGCAAATAAATACCATCTGTTCCGGCAGATACTGCAAGCTATGACTAGCAATTACTAGCTAAGACCAGATGTTGGGGCAACCCCACATGCCTGACCTTTAACCAGCTCCCATTTCCCACCTCTCGGGAGCTGGTCCCCTTTTTCCCTTCCCCCTCCCTTCACTCCTCACATTAAAAATCGGCCTTATGCCTAATTTGCTCGGTGGGGGAGCAAATAAATACCATCTGTTCCGGCAGATACTGCAAGCTATTACTAGCTATGACTAGCAAAGACCAGATGTGGGGGCAACCCCACATGCCTGACCTTTAACCAGCTCCCATTTCCCACCTCTCGGGAGCTGGTCCCCTATTTCCCTTCCCCCTCCCTTCACTCCTCACATGCAAAATTGGCCTTGTGCCTAATTTGCTCGGTGGGGGAGCAAATAAATACCATCTGTTCCGGCAGATACTGCAAGCTATGACTAGCTATGACTAGCAAAGACCAGATGTGGGGGCAACCCCACATGCCTGCCCTTTAACCAGCTCCCATTTCCCACCTCTCGGGAGCTGGTCCCCTTTTTCCCTTCCCCCTCCCTTCACTCCTCACATTAAAAATCGGCCTTGTGCCTAATTTGGTCGGTGGGGGAGCAAATAAATACCATCTGTTCCGGCAGATGCTGCAAGCTATGACTAGCTATGACTAGCTATGACTAGCAAAGACCAGATGTGGGAAAACCCCACATCCCTGACCATTAACCAGCTCCCATTTTCCACCTCTCGGGAGCTGGTCCCCTTTTTCCCTTCCCTCTCCCTTCACTCTTCACATTAAAAATCGGCCTTGTGCCTAATTTGCTCGGTGGAGGAAGCGAATAAACACCATTTGCTCCGGCAGATACTGCAGGCTATTACTAGCTATGACTAGCTGTGACTAGCAAAGACCAGATGTGGGGGCAACCCCACATGCCTGACCATTAACCAGCTCGTATTTCCCACCTCTCGGGAGCTGGTCCCCTTTTCCCTTCCCCCCTCCCTTCACTCCTCACATTAAAAATCGGCCTTGTGCCTAATTTGCTCGGTGGGGGAGCAAATAAATACCATCTGTTCCGGCAGATACTGCAAGCTATGACTAGCTATGACTAGCAAAGACCAGATGTGGAGGCAACCCCACATGCCTGACCTTTAACCAGCTCCCATTTCCCACCTCTACGGAGCTGGTCCCCTTTTTCCCTTCCCCGTCCCTTCACTCCTCACATTAAAAATTGGCCTTGTGCCTAATTTGCTCGGTTGGGGAGCAAATAAATACCATCTGTTCCGGCAGATACTGCAAGCTATGACTAGCTATGACTAGCAAAGACCAGATGTGGGGCAACCCCACATGCCTGACCATTAACCAGCTCCCATTTCCCACCTCTCGGGAGCTGGTCCCGTTTTTCCCTCCCCCCTCCCTTCACTCCTCAAATTAATAATTGGCCTTGTGCCTAATTTGCTCGGTGGGGGAGCAAATAAATACCATCTGTTCCGGCAGATACTGCAAGCAAGGACCATATGTGGGGTCTCCCCAACATGTAAGACCTTGGTCAATGTGGGGGCGGCCCTTCATACCAATTGTCACTATCCAGCTCCCCTACTCCCCAGGGAGTTGTTCCCCATTTCCCCTTCATTCCTCACTTTAAAAATCGGCCTTGTGCCTAATTTGCACGGTGGGGGAGCAAAAAATACCATCTGTTCCGGCAGATACTCCAAGCAAAGACAATATCTGGGGGTAGCTCCACATATCAGACCTTGGTCAATGTAGGGGCAACCATTCATACCAACTGTTACTATCCAGCTCCCATTTCCCACCCATCGGGAGCTGGTCCCCTTCTCCCTCCCCCTCCCTCTCTCTCCGCATTAAAAAACGGCCTAGTGCCTAATTTGCTCAGTGGGGAAACAAATAAATACAATCTGTTCCGGCAGATACTGCAAGCTAAGACCATATGTGGGGGCGACCCCACATATAAGACTTTGGTCAATGTAGGGGCAACCCTTCATACCAATTGTCACTATCCAGCTCCCCTACTCCCTGGGGAGTTGGTCCCCATTTCCCCTTCACTCCTCACTTTAAAAATTCGCCTTGTGCCTAATTTGCTCGGTGGGGGAGCAAATAAATACCATCTGTTCCGGCAGATACTGCAAGCAAAGACCATATGTGCGGGCGACCCCACATATAAGACCTTGGTCAATGTAGGGGCAACCCTTCATACAAATTGTCACTATCCAGCTCCCCTACTACCCGGGGAGTTGGTCCCCATTCCACCTTCACTCTTCACATTAAAAATCGGCCTTATCCTAATTTGCTCGGTGGGGAAGCAAATAAATACCATCCGTTCCGGCAGATACTGCAAGCAAAGACCATATGTGGGGGCGACTCCACATATAAGACCTTGCTCAACGTAGGGGCAACCCTTCATACCAATTGTCACTATCCAGATCCCCTACTCCTAGGGGAGCTTGTCCCCATTTCCCCTTCACCACCTACATTAAAAATCGGCCTTGTGCCGAATTTGCTCGGTGGGGGAGCAAATAAATACCATCTCTTCCGGCAGATGCTGCAAGCTATGACTAGCAAAAACCAGCTATGACTAGCAAAGACCAGATGTGGGGGCAACCCTACATGCCTGACCTTTAACCAGCTCCCATTTCCCACCTCTCGGGAGCTGGTCCCCTTTTTCCCTTCCCGCTCCCTTCACTCCTCACATTAATAATTGGCCTTGTGCCTAATTTGCTCGGTGGGGGAGCAAATAAATACCATCTGTTCCGGCAGATACTGCAAGCAAGGACCATATGTGGGGTTTCCCCCACATGTAAGACCTTGGTCAATGTAGGGCAACCCTTCATAGAAATTGTCACTACCCAGCTCCCCTACTCCCCGGGGAGTTGGTCCCCATTCCCCCTTCACTCCTCACATTAAAAATCGGCCTTGTGCCTAATTTGCTCGGTGGAGGAGCAAATAAATACCATCTGTTCCGGCAGATACTGCAAGCAAATAGCAGATGTGGGGGCAACCCCACATGCCTGACCTTTAACCAGCTCTCATATCCCACCTCTCGGGAGCTGGTCCCCGTTTTACCTTCCCCCTCCCTTCACTCCTCACATTAAAAATCGGCCTTGTGCCTAATTTGCTCAGTGGGGGAGCAAATAAATACCTCAAAGTGTAGTATCTGTTCTTCAGATGCTTCACTTACATTTCTTGTACTCTTTTTGTGGAGGAACATTCCTTCACGACTGAGACAATTTTTTTATTTTTGTACCTTTTCCCACGTTAAAAAACGACCCTGGTCTCTAACTCTGTCCCATGGGGAGGCATTGTAAATAGGTACAACCACTATTAATAATTTCTCCTACTCTCTATCTGTGCTTAAATATAAATGCAGATTCCATGTACAAAGTTTATTTCCATAGAACAGCCCGCCTGTGGAATGCTGTTCCGCTGGCCTGCTTTTTGGCTGACTACATTATGGTAGCCTTCAAGTCTAATGTAAAGAAGTTCATGTTTAGCCGTCCCGTTAAATAAATAAATTCGTCACCATTTCGAAATTTCTTGAACTACTGTTGTGCCATCCGTAGTTAGTGGTTCCTGGTTAAAAGGCATCACTGATATCACGAGCTGTGTCGGCAGCTTTTTGGCCTAGTTTGAACTGGACAAGAAAATCGCGCGGGTTTTGCCCATGTTGTCGAAAAGCCCGCAAAAAAAAAAATGAATGCCGAGATTAATGGCGGAACGAATACAACGATTCGATAGAGCGAAAAACGGCTTCAAAATAATATATAACATGGCTATATATATTAATGAATTATTTCAGAAATCAGATATAAAATAATATGTATAAGAAACTCTACTGTTTTTGCCCCAACGTTAACTTACAATTAAAATAAGTTTTTGAAATAGTCAAAGACAACTAATCTCCACCAGTAATGATCGTCTCGGTAGTGTCTCACCTGTCATCTGACAATTATTAACATTTATCCTCAAGTTGTTGTCCACGTTAAAAAACGACCCTGGTGTCTAACTCTGTCCCGTGGGGAGGCATAGTAAATAGGTACTTATTATGACCACAAAATTACATTCAATAAGCAAAAAAACACCGTATGAAAACAACGCTAGCAAATAAATACTGGGAATTCAAGAAAAGCAGACATTCGCTGGTAGTCGAATGGAAAATAATAAGACAAACTACCACATGTAGGGACCTAGACGACCCATGTAGATTATGCCTTCATGAAAAATTTGCTATCCTGTACTTTAAAGAACCCCAACATCTATTAAACTGTAGAAGAGAAATATCAAACAACTGTGTTCACAAGTAAAATTTACTCTAGGATAGTGATACAAAATAGTTTTAAAACTAACAAAAACAATAGAAAATAAACAAATAAATAAATTAGATAAACATGAATATACATAAACGATCACACATATATGTATGTATGTATGTATATATATATATGTATATATATGTGCATATATGTATGTACATATATATATATATTTATATATAAACTAACATAAAAAAGCACTTACCTAGATTTAAAACAGATCAAGAAACTAGATATCCAGGCTAAATAGAGCACACACAAAGAACAGGTCAACCAGAGGTCAAATAGGCCTTTGTCCCATAAGTGCATGCTCATTGGCTGATAGGAAGGGCGCGATGGATACTAGAAAGCTGATCGGCTTACTAAAATCTCAATAGAAGATGCGCATATAAAAACGACAAACAACCACAAAATTCGAGCATAAGCCTAAAGAGTCCTAGAGTGGATGAAACGCGGAATATTCAGTGTAGCTTAATCGCCATATATGTTTTATAACTTACTACACACACACACACATACACACACACATATATATATATATATATATATATATATATATATATATATATATATATATATATATATATATATAAGCGAAGCCCACTATTTATTTGTTTGTAAACAAATGATGCTTTGAGCACTGTCGTCAACGGGCGGGTAGTGATTTACACACTCGAGGAGAAAGATTTTTAGCACTGATCCGTGGCCCGATGGTTAGAGCTGTCAACGTGACAGTTGTAGGTTCGATCCAAGACTGAGGAAGGTGTGTGTCTTGCGCACTGATGTGTTATAATACAACGAAATGTGGATGACAAATATGTATATATATTGTATATATGCATATATTGTATACAATATTCAGTTACATTATCAATATTTCAGATTAATACCCAGTTCAATGAAAATAAAAGTCCAATTTGAAAGAAAAATAATCAGTTTTCTTTGAAATTTGACTGCTATTTTCATTTAACTGGGGACTAATATTAAATATTTATAATATAACTTAACCTATTATTGTATACAACATATTAGACTTCTCATAATAAATGTTAATAGGATTTCAAAATTAAAGCCTTATATTTATGGCAAAGAAAGTTTTTATCAATGGATTTAACTACGATTTCTTTGACGAAGTTTGGCAAATAACGTTTATAGACATATGTACGCGTTACCTTGGATACGAATGCGGACAGTTCGAGGGCGCTTCGCCCATTACTCTTAGTTGAGGTGGTATTTTAGGTCGCATAACGTACGTGAGCATTCTGACATAATTTGTGAAACGAAAGACCCCTTTATTGTAACTGATTTGACTAGATTTCTCTTCCTTAAAATACAGCACACAATTCTAAGAAAAGGCATTTAAAACTTTTTTCATTTTTTCATATTTTTCCTTTTTTTGTTCTTTTTTCTCTTATCTCTATTGTTTATGATTTTTCTATTCCGTTTCCATTTTTTATACAATTGGCCTCGAGTAAGAGCAGAGCTTTATTCTCGTCTGACAATGTGTTTACGACTGAAATAGTAAAATTATTGTAGCGACTTATATAAATTTATTTACATAAATTGAATAATATATATACACACACATATATATATATATATATATATACATGCAACTGCATTAATAAATCCAAATGCCCCTTTAAAGAAAATTGCCTCATAACCTCTGTAATTTATCAAGCTAATATTAGAGCTAAAGAGGACCTTACCACTTGCAAATTCTACATCGGTCAAACTAACAATACATTTAAACAGAAATACACGGTCACAAAACTCTTTCTTAAACCCAAATTACAGAGAAAAAAACATCATTGGCTGCATACTACAATGATATAACGAGTAAAAAAATTACACCAATTGTTGACTGGCACATCTTGAAAAGAGCAAAAACTTGCCAGTCACTGAATGCACCCTGCCTTCTTTGCTTAAATGAAATACTATTTATCACAAAATTTAAGGATAGGGATAAACTCTTAAATAAAAAACAGGAAACCTTAATAAGTTGCAGACATTACAAATCGCATCTACTTTCTCACTTGCTAATTACTCCCCAATAATCCGAACTAAATTCAACTCCAACACAATCCTCATGCAATAATCCGACAGCTAAACACCTTCAAATCCAAATCTCCTCAAGTTCAACATTCACTAAATCAAAAACATACCCTTCCTGGGAAAAACCACGCATAAAAAAGAGAAAGAGAAAAATGCATGGATATATGGATATAGTGATATACACGCACACACACACATCTAACACTTACAAGCAAATTTTCTACAATATTATAAGTACTTAATAGTCCCACCGAATCCACCCATTAACCACAAAGTTTATATTCATCATATGTATGTCTGCTGAACTCCTGATAATCCTTTTCCCCTAAAACCTCGTTAAAAATATTTACCCACAACTAATTATAAAACTAATATTCATGTTGCTCTGCTCGTCGCCTGTCTTTTAACTTTGATACTAACAAAATGGGATAACACCTGGCACAACCTGAACATATACAAAATAAATAAATAAATAAATAAATAAAAAAATAAAAAATAAAGAACACAATTATCTAGTAACTGAAAGCATACACTGCAAGCATTAACTTTAGTCTCCCCAAACCCAATATATAATATAAAAGTCTTATAAAACTCGTTAAAATTGCTAACCGCAATCTTTACAATTTTTTTATATACTAAAATCACCAAGTGTGACCGAAATCTAAACGATAAATAATGCACGACACCATATGATATAGACGTTGAAAATAACTCCAGATAATACCTGTATACATCTCATCCGGGTGGTTATATAACATATCAGCATTTGGATACGTGTGTATACATAGTCTTCTACGTGCATAAGATCCATAGGTTTTACTTTTTACAAATAATTTATATAACCCCCAGTAAAGTGCTAATTAGTAGCAAATAAATAGAAGGAATTGCTTATCACCGTTATAGCTGAATAATCATTACCGCAGCAAAAAAAAACTGCATTTAACCATCATAAGTTTAATAATGACATATATTCAAAATTTTGCAATCACTATCGTTATGAAAAGTTTTAATAACATATTTACAAATACACCAACTAATAAATCAATATTAAATAAACAAATGAAATAAGAATAAATATTAAATTGGTCAAATAAAATAAAAATAAAAAATAAAGAATAAAAACCGATTTTGTTTAAATGAGAGAAAAAAATCTACCACTATTAAACAAATGATGTCACCCCTTCTTCCCCTTCTCCCTTTTATTCTCTTTTCCTTCTTCTTCGCCCTATTTCCTTCTTCTCCATTCCATCTCCCCCTAAAGTATTTTCTTTCTTACGCCTCTCGCTCCCTTTCCTTCCCTTTCGCCGTTCACTAGAAGCCCAAGGAATGGTCAACAGATCTGGGTAAATCATAATCTTAGCAGAGACAAATAGGAATATTAAATTAAAACAAATAATTAAAAGAATCTAAGACAGCTCACCCTTGAAGCTTCAGACAGACCGGCGGGCAACAGAGAGGCCAACCTTATACTTGTGTAAGATAACATTTACATAGCTCGTGCTTTACAACCCAACTCCACACCTTACAAACCCTATCCCTGACACCAACATGAAATGAATGAATAAAGACACGGTAAATAAGTGAATAAACAAATAGGAAAATAAATAAACTAACAAATTCGCACCCAATCAACCCTGTTCGCCGCACAGCTGAACCGTCACCCCCATGACTCGTTTTTCTTTTCTTTTTAAAAGAACCCTTCTTTTGCTGAAAGTTGATTTCGGTTTTCATTGAGAATTCCGCTTTCGTAAATAAGCATCGTTGCCGGAAGAAGTGTCTAGTTGCTAAACACTAGAAGACGGAAACAAGCTCATGACAGTGTAGCAACAAATTACTACTTATGTAAAGACAAATTGAATATATATATATATATATATAGATATATATATATATAGATAGATATAGATATAGATATATGTGTCGACTTTTAAACGATAATTGAATTTTGTCAATGGCGTCTCCACTCTTGTAAAATCTGAGAAAGTATTTTAGAAAGATCGCCCATAATTTTTGGACGTAAATAAATATTACTTATTTGTTATTTTACTAATATAGTACTAATCTACGAACACATTGTGACTATTCTAGGATTCGAACATTTAGTGGGATACCCGTTACAGTACGACATCCTCGATAAATTTGCATGTTATTGTTATCGCTTTTAAACTTATGTCGATTCTTTGTTGATTTTTAACGACAATCGAATTCGATTATTGGCGTCTCCAACTTTGGAGATCTGGTATAATATTTTTCTGAGAAAGATCGCCCATACTTTTCTGCACGTAAAAAAATATTACTTATTTATTAATTATTCTATAAGTAAAATAATAAATGAATCAAAATTATTTGTTTATTTGTCTACATCTAAAAGATATAGTCTAAGGAAATGTATTTTACCAGATCTGGAATAAACGTGTCGTAACTCAACCAAAACACATATAGTGTGTGGTTCGAATCTTAGAATAATCAAGCTACGCTGACGAGCGGTGGTACACATGTTCGTAGATTACTATTATATATATATATAATATATATATATATATATTATATATATATATATATATATATATATATATATATATATATTATCGGTCTTAAAGGTACCCCACTCTTATGAGTACCTTCAAGACCGATATTATCCATGATAGGTTCCGCCCAACATATATATATATATATATATATATATATATATATATTTATATGTGTGTGTGTGTGTGTGTGGGTGTGTGTGTGTGTGTATTTCGGTGTATAAGACGACTCTTAAAGTAAAAAAAATCATCTTTAGAAACCAATATTTCATAAGATACCATATGTTGCAATCTGTAGACTAGGCTAAAAAAACATGGCCTCGTAATTTGGCAGTCGTCTTATACAACCGATATATGATAAATCTATTAAAATTTGCTCCAATTTTGTACCTCATCTTATTTGACGGTCACCTTCTATGTCGAAATATATATATATATATATATATATATATATATATATATATATTTAGAGAGAGAGAGGAACTGTATCTATTTATATATACAGGATTCGCTTATAAACAATGAAATTGTTTAAGAGTAAAATAGCAGCTGCTAAGCATGAATGTTGTCAACGTGAGCTATATTTAGTTTAATTTCAATTTATGCAAAGGAGGTAAAATAAAGTGGTTAAATCTTTTGTAAAATTTCGGATATCTCCAATTCTCTGCAAAATTTGCACAATATGCATTAACATCAATTAATAAATATTTCTTGAATTTCAATTTCTTTGAATAAAAGAATTTTTTAGCGGGCATGATATCGAAACAACTTCTCATTTGAAAATTTAAATGCTTCCAGTTTGCATTGAATACATACAGTCATTAGAGACTAAGTTAGCCAGATTTCTCCACTTTCTGTTTTTGCCGGAAGTGAAAGTTGAAATTTTAGACATTTTCTAGAATCAAGATCAAATAATGGATTTTTATCAAAATTCGAATAAAGATCCTAGACATAAGGTGTAGTCCTATTAATATGTTGATATGTCTTTGTTAAGAGACGTACAGATGGTGCGAATAATCTGTCCAAGGAATTAATCGTACTCGCCCTCGGACGGGTGTTCTCCTAGTTTTCTATGAATTTAAATGTAATGTAATCTTGCGCGTAACTATGAGAAAACGGACAACGGTGAGAGCTTTGATAACGAATTTACAAAAACTGATTTTCTTTCTTCTGACGTGATTACCCCCCACCCCCTCCCCTTATTTTCACCGATTCCTTGGCCAGGGCGTTTCTTGACGACACGCTCATTCATTCAGTTCTTCGTTTCAAGCTATTCGTTTACATTCTCATTTTTTTTTTATTAATCTATCTCTTTTTCGGCCATTTTACCTTCCTGTACCGAAAATAAAAACAGAGAAAAACACTTGTGCAAGGCAATAATCTTGACAGAAAATGTCTCTCGCAAGAGTTATGGAATAACATTATTTGCTTCCGATGTACACATTAGATACAATGCAGAAGCTTGCACTCCCATTTACTGCTAGTTTCTGCAGAATGATGTGTACTGAAATAAACATGCGTATATATATATATATATATATATATATATATATACATAGATAATGCATATATATACATAGATAATGTATATAATTATATATATATATATATATATATATATATATACTTTATCTATCTATATATATATATGCATTATCTATGTATATATATATATTGTGGCGACTCGAAACAGAAGGATGATAATGACATTTATATGCATTACACACACACAATTCATATTTATAACACATAAGATGCGAGTTCATTATTGAAGGAGGAGAATGTGTAATACAGTTCTTTTGCATCGGAGGGGGCGAATCATTACTGCTGATGGAGGATGCATAGAATTAACACTTGGAAGGGGCTTATACAACAAATTCGTTTAAAAGATGATTGACAAAACACATTTACCTTTTCAGTTCGTGGAATAACGACAGACGAAGACAACAGTTTACAAATATATATGATTCTTTATTCATACAAGCTGGATGATTGATGATTGTCAGAGATTCAAGCCTTTACAACTACATGGTCTCCTCTTTCCCACATCGCCTCTAAGGGGCATCAACTTCCAGTCTGACCGACTCTCTCTGTCTCTCTGGCTGTGACTGTGATTATTCTAACTTCGAACCCTGTATCAATATCTTGAGAATCTCCTTTCTTTTTGACGTCACGTAAAATTTAATCACGTGGATGTCCACACACACTTTTGGCAAACAAGGATTTCCGAAATTTAATTGTTCAATATGTAACTTAATTTTAATCATTATTTCTAAACGCGTATTGTTCATTCTTTTAACTGACATATTTAATATTCAGTTATTTCTAAAATAATGAACAATCAACTGCATTTCTAAATTAAATATCTATCTCTGACATAAATAATATTTAGTTATTTGTGACAACAATGGCAATCGTTCTGCATGCCTAAGATTTCAATATCTATTATCTTGTAACACTTGCCTACTGGGTTCGATTCTAGCCTTTTCCTAGTATCATTTTCAAACTTATTTAGTTTTGCTTTCTTACTGGGGTCTGTCCCTTTTCATAACATACATATCTATACACATACATATATGCATACATACGTATGCACATTCATATATGCATGATGATTGCAACGTCTTGTCAGACGAGTGCCACTCCCTCAGACATTTAAAATCCATGAGCCCAAATGCCTGAGGGAGTATCTATACAAAGATGATGTTACAGAATCTTAGCTTTGTACGACAGCTAAGTCTCTCTCTCGGTTCAAAATGTTGAGATCCAGCAACAAGCAAGAGCAAGATAGCCAGCAACAAATTAAACTGCAGACCAGCTTAATGCGGGTACTGGTCTCCAGCTTTATGGTTTTTTAAATCAGAGATTTGCTTCTCCATACATTTGTGTCAGGTCATGTCATATGCTACTGGTACCATGTAACCCCGTACTACCAGCCTCATGATCGGGTCACCGGCGACTAAACTGGTTCCCCCACCAGACTTGTTTGGTAAGGAGGGCGGTTAGTCTCCCTGGAGGATTAAAAACAAGACCTTCCAAAGGGCGAATGAACTCTTTTTCTGGGTCAACGGCCAACTAGCACCGTGTATATTTGTGTGTCTATGTGTGTATTGGGGTGGAGAGGGCTCCCGTAAGCTGTGGTGAAGGCAACCATATATACATACATATATGCATACACACATATATAAACACACATACATATATAATGTATATATATATACAGATACATATATACATACAAATCTACATATCTAAATACATATTTACGTATATACATGCATGTATATATCCATACGTACATACACACATGTATAATTATAAATAAAAATATATTCTTCTATAAATAATGCATATATATATATATATATATATATATATATATATATATACGTATACACATACACATGTACATGTATACAAACATTTGTATGCATATAGATTCATAGAAACTCGCCTATATACATACATAATGCATACATATGCATATACACATACATATACGCACTTATATACATGAATAAATTTGCACGTGCATGCACGCATACACACCTAAATACATATATGCATATATATCCATACACATACATATACACATGCATATACACATACATATATACACACATATGCATACATATCTAAATACACACACACATACATATATACATTACATATGCATATTATATATGTGTGTATAAATACACACACACACACACACACACACACATATATATATATATATATATATATATATATATATTGTTTATACACATATATACATGCATAGGAAAGGCGTCTCAAAAGCAAAGGCTCCTATTTTTTCTTAACTCAAAATACTGAAAATATACGAACACACAAGGTGTCCCATTAAAATAAGCGACCTTTTGTGTTCCAGTATTTATTTTCTACATAGGCACCACCATTCTCAACACACTTCTATCAGGAATTCAATGCTGCATCTCTGCTTTTGACGCACATCCATCTATTATTTGTCTCT
Organism: Euprymna scolopes; assembly: GCF_053919585.1. Lineage (NCBI taxonomy): Eukaryota > Metazoa > Mollusca > Cephalopoda > Sepiida > Sepiolidae > Euprymna > Euprymna scolopes. The sequence goes on along the minus strand of NC_136498.1, from coordinate 61,205,026 downwards.
GCCTTTTAAACAGGCTCCATAAAAAGTGTCCAATCTATTTGATCCTGCACTGTTGTCTAAGATTCAACCCCAATTGTACGCCAACAATATTGTATCCCTATCTCAAATACTTTAATGAAATGTGTTCTGATAAACTCATAGCATTTGTGTCCCTTCGACGTACATACTACTGAATGATATGACAAGCAGCAAGATTCCACCTCTTAACTGATGAAGTCCTAGATGCGGGAAAGCCTTTTACTCTAATATTTTTTTTACCTCGGGCTGCTAGATTTTGGAATTCTCTCCCTGTTTCCTGCTCCCATGACTGTACTAACGTGCAGAAGTTTAAATCTAACGTGAACAGACATCTCGCTGTTCAACTCCCCACATAATCCTTTATAGATGTGATCTCCATTAGTAGCAGTTCACATTCAAGTAGCAATGTGCCTTGGCTAATAAAATGTAAAGAAAATATAGTTACAAAGGTCGTTTTAGAATTAAGATATTTCTAACTAAAAACCTAAAGCGTTAAAGAACTATGAAAGCTGGAGACGTACCATTAAAACGGGCGCCATTTTGTGCTCCAAAATTTATTTTTCTACATAGCCATCACCATTCTCAATGAACTTTTGCCAGCCTTTTGATGCGTCGGTCGTAAAAATCTTGAGCACTCTTTGTGACTCGCATCTCTGTTACCATCTTGAAATCGACGAATCCATCTCCCAACTGTGCTGACATCGGCTTCGTTAACGCTCGGCAGGAGCTGGTAAATTTTGATCGGTTCCATTTTCCTGCATGAATAAATTCAATGACGCACGTCGGCTTCTGACGCAAGTCCATGACAGGGATTGCTCCCATAGAGTCTCACACCCTCAACATCTGCAATTTCACTCTGATCTATTCAAGCGGAATAAAAAAGATTGGAGGCATTACTTTTGGAACGCCCCTCGTGTGTTTATATATTGTATACATGATGATTGCAACGTCTTGTCAGACGAGTGCCACTCCCTCAGACATTTAAAATTCATGAGCCCAAATACCTGAGGGAGTATCTATACAAAGATGATGTTACAGAGTCTTAGCTTTGTACGACAGCCGCGAAGTCTCTCTCTCGGTTCAAAATGTTGAGATCCAGCAACAAGCAAGAGCAAGATAGCCAGCAACAAATTAAACTGCAGACCAGCTTCATGCGGGTACTGGTCTTCCGCTTTATTGTTTTTTAAATCAGAGATTTGCTTTTCCTAGAAAGGTTGCCTTCACAACGGCTTACGGGAGCCCTCTCCACCCCAATACACATATACACACACACAAATATACACGGTGCTAGTTGGCCGTTGACCCAGAAAAAGAGTTCATTCGCCCTTTGTATACATACGTACATGCATACGTACATGAATACGTACATACATGCCTACATAAATATACCTGATTAGCAAGGTGACCCTTCGTTGTTCGGGATTGAATGATGATTAGCGAATTTTTATCGTCATCGAAATCGATTAAATATCCCATTTTTCAATCAAATCGATTATTTGCCTGCTCTAGTTCGGGGAGGCACCGCGATGCACCTAGAGGAAGCTTCATATGCTTCTCGAAGTGACTAAGTTCACAATATATAGTAGTCTACATTACACTGTAGAGAACCTACTGTTAATTTTATCAAATTATTTTTATATACAATAACTTGCATTAAAGTTTAAAATGAAAAAGTCAAGTATCATTGTAAAATTGTGCTTTAAACAGAAATAGTCATTTCGAACGCGCCTCTATCATATCAAAGAACCTACTGTTGATTTTATATGTTACTCCTTTCGGCTTGTGTGGTAATAAAACTTTTCAAATGCGCTTATGATGTTAGGCTGTGTAAGGTGTTAACTTTGGTCAAAATCGCCTGTTCCTTCTTTCGTCGGAGTAAGTCTATTATCGATTATCCATACTTATTGACGACATCCCGACATAAAGCCTACCTAAGAACACTGCCAGGCATATAAGGTACGTTTGTGTGAAATTTCATAAAAATCGACGCAGCCGTTTTCGTGTTCAAAGGAAACAAACTTACAGAACATAGAGACAAAGTTACTTTTATGTAATAGAAGAAATTACTGGCAAAATATATGAAGGGAAAAAACGAAAAATTTAGAATAGCAATAAAAGCACCTTGCATAAAGATAAGAATTCTTCTTATCACAAAAAAATATTTTTTTAAAAATATAAAAGGTGTCAATAACAGATACACAGTACACACCCACAATATATCTATATGAGAAAGTCGATAAAAGAAAAAAATTAAAAAAAAAAAAGCTAGAAACAATCAGAAATAATCTTTTCACTCTCTTCAACTATACGTAAGGTTTTTATTCATGTAAATGAATATACAAGCTTTTTATTCATGTAAAGCACTGAACTATTGATAACCGCATCTACTATTATATAGAAGGGATGTTGTGCGTGTGTTTGTGTGTGTGTGGGGGGGTTATTTCCCTATGGACTCAGAAACAGCTATGCCGATTTTCTTGAAATTTCACACCAAAGTACTTGATGTGTCTGGGAGTGTTCTCATGTATTAGAAGGCGTCTGGTAATTATCGAAAATCGATATTCGAAAAAAAAATCCAATTAAAGAAGCAAGTTCGATTTTAACAAAAGTTTACACTTTTATACCATCTAACATCGCAATTGCATTTGAGAAGTTTTATCACCGCACAAGCAGAAAGGCACATCCTATAATATCAACTGTAGATTCTTTTATATGACAAGGGCGCGTTCCAAAATTAATGTTTCTTTTTCGAGCACAATTGAACCATGATACGTGACTGCTTTACATTTTACTTTAATTCAAGTGATTATATAAAAATAATTTCAGAAAATCAACAGTTGATTCTTTGATAAGACAGGGGCGCGCTCGAAATTACTATTTTTGTTTAGAATGGAACCATGTTACTTGACTTTTGCAGTTTAAACTTTAAGTGAAGCTATTAATTAAAGATAATTTTATAAAATCAATGGCAAATTCTCTACAGTGCAATGTAGACTACAATGTATTGTGGACTAAGTCACTGTGGAGAGGCATGTAAAGCTCCCTCCTGGTGCACGGCGGGAGGTGGCAGTCTCTTACTAAACTAGGCAATCAATCGATTTGATTGAACAATGGACGATTTTTACCTTGATGGCAGTAAAAGTATGGAACGGTAGAACATTTGTTGCTCCTAATTCAATCCCGTACAACGTCGGGTTTCCGCCCTAGTTCATTATAAAAACAGTTCTATATGACAGCAACATTATTACCGGAATGAGATAAACAGGGGATATCAACAGTGGCGATTAGGCGACACACTAGGATTGCTTCCCCGCATGCCGAACGGATTTTATCCTCTTTTATGGAATGTTTAGTATATAGAAATAGTGGATAAGCATTGAAACAAAGTAGTAAAATAATAATTCAGAAACATCTCTTACTCGCAATTTTTCATCACTTCACAGCCTTACCTTTCACTAACACTCTCTCCCCTACTCTATTTCTCGATCATCTACGTTTATTATATGAAGGCATATTTATTTGTCTGTTTTTTCTTTGGGTGGAAGGTGTTCAATAAAATTATTTTTTTTTTTTTACACGGTGGTCACCACTTATCAAGGCCCGGAAGCCACTCAGGGATACGGGTTATTGCAAGTAGAGTACGTTAGTGTGGAGATTTGATGAAGTGTTTACTTAAGGGGGCGATTCATTAGGAATTTGTTAACGTTGGACTTGAAGACATCCAAGTTGTAGTCAGGTGGGAAGCAGGCAGACGGAACAGAGTTCCACAGACGTGCAGTTCTAAGAAAGAAGCTTTGTTCATGGAATCCACGTTTTGATTTAGGCAAAGATAAAGAGTGGGGGAAATTTTTCACACACCAAAGAGTAAAGTCGTTTGAAATATCGCTTGATATAAACATGTATTTGTATAATTACTAGTCTGTTACTAATGGTAGGTGATGTTGACGAAGTGATTAACAGTGCAGATAATTTGTTCCACATAAACGCTTTCACTTAAGATGTTAACAACTTTCACGTGGTTCCCTTCTTTGAGTATCTAAAAGAGTTCTAACTAGAGAGATATCAAGGGAAGCGTCGGCTGAAATAAACTTGCTCCGATATTTCATGTTAGATCTTAATAGCATAAAACAATTCCAACCGCTTTCATCGATTACATGGTTTTCCTGATCCAATGATTCTTTCAATAGCATATACTATGCCATATTCAATTTTTACGTTTATTAAAACGCTATGTATCATACCAATCGTTAATTTAGATAGAATGGGCATTTTTTACGTCTCCGATTACACTTCAACTGGTTGCCTCAAAATTAAAGGAATACTAATGAATTGATTTCTGGAAAGTTAAAAAAAAATACATTACAATAGAGGAAACATCTTTATCCAAATCGAGACTCATTTCCTGTCAGTATTAGTCGAAGTTGTTTTCAGTAATTCGCTCACTTATCAACCACATATCCTTTAAAATATACTAACTTCTCAAAAACTACAAGTCTTTTAAAAATACTAGATTCTAAGTTCTTCTCGAAAGCCACATGTCTTTTAAAACACTATGTAAAAAAACGTCCTTAACAACCAGATAAACCTTAACAAAATATTAAATTTATAGTTTTTCTCAACAGCAAGTTTAACATATTTAACGCAAAGTTATTTTCGATATCTTAATATTTTTCGCTTTCACGAACGACTAAATTCAACATTCTTTTCAGAAACTCTGCAGCTATATGCAAAGCATGGCAGAGATTCAATATTTTGGACATTTATCAAATTTATTGTAATTAAAAGGCATTAAATATCAGTACACACCTGTTTCGTTTGCGTTCCCATGCAGATAAAAAGAAAAGAAAAGAAAAAAAAATGGCTGCCTTCCCGGATTTATGCTAATCCAACTGATCGCTTTATGCAAATGAAATGCTGCTGATTGCAGTATAAAAGCCTGCCTTTTATAAATACTTGGAGATTAAGGATTTGATGACAGAGGATTTGATGAAATGTATTACAAATGGTGTTATTATAAAAATATTACAAGTCTTGTAAGCAGAAATTTGAGATTTTGCAGTTGGAATAAATTAGACAGCAGAGTATTGGGAACGGTTTTTTTGTGGTGATTTCGATGTCAAAAATAAAAATAAATAAATAAAAAACAAGGAGAAATGTACATTTATATGCATTTTGATTTTCATTCTTTTCTGTTAGCAAACTGTTTTTTAAAATGCAAGATAACAGACTTGGTATTTAGTTCTCTCCCACCGCAAAAACTGTGACACAAAGGTCGGAAAGTGGGATTGAAAAAGTCAGTGCTTTAGAGGATGAGAACTCTAACTCAAAAGATGCTTGTGCAGCCCCGTCAGCATTTCCGGTACGGCAGCTAAGGCGATTAGCAATAAACTAAGCCCTTTTAAAGAGAAGAGGCAAGGTCTAGGTGGTAGGCCTTCTAGAACTGTACTGAACTAATCTGCAATTCACAATAATGATCTAATACGACCATTACAGGAATGGTCTAATATCTGTTGATTTTGGGGTCCGATGGCTGAAAAGATAACAGACTTTATTTGAAAAGGTAAGAAATGTACAGTATTCTTATTATTTTAGGTATTGTAATACCTGAAACCTGAAGCCCATAAACAACAAATTAATAATTAAAGATTCTTAAAAACTGGATTGTTCCACTAACCAATGATAACATACAACAGCAATTCTCAACCTTTCTTCGGATTTATATATTTCTCGATTTAACTCTACTCCCATTCCAAAAATTCATAGCAATCGTGACGGAAAACAAAAAAAAAAGAGCTTTTTATTGTTTAGAACTTTAGGTTTTGTACTAAAATAGTATTATACATTCGGTTTTAAAAAAAATTTTAAGTTAATTTGTATTATGTTTTCTAGACATGAAAAATCTAAAGAGAAGTAATTATTTTTAAATATGAGCTATATATTTACCCCCGACAAAATAAATGTTGCTCTCTAGGGGTAAACTCACACTTATTTGAGAACCTCTGATTCACAACAATCTTTACTAAATGCAATTAAAAAAATAACTGTAAAGATCACTTAGTTCATGAAATTCTAATCTACATACAAAACTCGTGATTTCTGAATTTCTCTATGCGTTAAATAAACTCTCATTTTAACATTTATTATTTATTTGTGCGATTCCTCTCACTTTTTCTGTCCAGTAACTGCCTCGCGACAGGATTGCCAATAAACAATGTATGGGATAAAATACATTTAAATACTAAATAATGGATTGCTTTTTTTGTTTGGTTTTTTTTTTTTGAAAAGTGGATATTTTAAGTCTAAATGATGTCCTTAAATCTTTTTGTCTCCGAGCAATTAGTTCACGTAAATCCATTGTGAGACGCCATTTTTTCTGGTATTCCTGTGTTTAGGAGAGCCAACAAACAAAAAATCCTCAATGACTGTGTCTCTTTACAAATGCATTGATGGAAACGTCGATCCGTTCGATGCCTTTTAAAAATATCGACACCAGAATCTTAATATCAAGTTATATTCGAGAATCTTCTTAATTTTTTTCAGTTGTTGTTGTATTTATCCAATTCAGTAGGTTTGATGAGAATCTGATGGTAATCTTTGGAAATCCGTATAAGACAAATAGACTCAAATCTATCTGAAAAAAAAACAGTAATTACGACATTCAGAGTCTTACCACGAATCTGTCAGAAATTTCAGAATAACTTGTCAAAAGAGTGTTATACATCGTAACGATATATAAACACTCCAAATGAAAATTCTAGAGAAATGAATACCCAACAAGAATACACAAAAAAAAGAATAGGATACTCCATTACAAAATATCTTATTAAAACAAATTTCAAATACATACGTATTTTAAATAATGTTCTGCTAAATATCTATTGTGACTGATATTATGATAAAAATGTATTCCAAATAATATTATTATAAAAATGTATTACAAATGGTGTTATTATAAAAATAAATTGCAAATTATGTTATTATAAAAATGTATTATAATGGATGTTATTAAAAAAATGCATTACAATTGATGCTATTATAAAAATGTATTACAAATGATGTTATTATAAAAATGTATTACAAATGATGGGATACTAAAAATGTATGAAAGTGATGTTATTAACAAATGTATTACAAATGATGTTATTAAAAAATGTATCACAAATGATGTTATTTACAAAAAATTATTACAAATGATGTTATTATAAAAATGTATTGCAAATGATGTAATTATAAATATGTATTACAAATGAGGTTATTATAAAAATGTATTACAAATGATGTTATTATAAATATGTATTACTGTTGCGGTGGCACACATTCATTTGCATATGTGAAGAGTAATTACACATAAATAGGAAGACTCAGTCTGAGTGTGTGTTCACCAGAAGCCACCAAAGGCCGCCGAGAGCAGATATGTTTCTCCAGATAAGACTTCTTAATTGACACCATTATGTAAATATCCTGTAAGTATACCTTTTCCTAATACACTTCTTATTTAATCTACCTTTGTTTGTTGAGTAGCCATTTTTATTGCTTTCTACATTACTTATTTAAATCTGCAAACTTAACAATTACAAATGATGTCATTATAAAAATGTATTACAAATGATGTTATTATAAACATGTATACAAAATGATGTTATTATAAAAATGCATTACAAATGATGTTATTATACAAATGTATTACAAATAATGTTATTATTACAAATTATGGTATTATAAAAATGTATGAAAATGATGATATTATAAAAATGTATTACAAATAATGTTATTATAAAAATGTATTACAAATGATGGTATTATAAAAATGTATGCAAATTATGTTATTAAAAAAATGTATTACAAATGATGTTATTACAAAAGTGTATTACAAATGATGTTATTATAAAAATGTATTACAAATAATGTTATTGTAAAGATGTATTACAAATGATGTTATAATAAAAATGTAATACCCATGATGATGTTTATAAGAATGTATTGGACATTATGTTATTATAAAAATGTATTATAAATGGTGCTATTATAAAAAAGTATTACAAATAATGTTATTACAAATATGTATTGCAAATAATGTTATTATAAAAATGTACTACAAATGATGGTATTATAAAAATGTATTACAAATTATGTTTTTATAAAAATGCATGCAAATAATGTTATTATAAAAATATATTACAAATGATGGTATTATAAAAATGTATTACAAACGATGGTATTATAAAAATGTACTAAAAATGATGGTATAAAAATGTATTACAAATGATGTTTTTATAAAAATGTATTACCAATAATGTTATTGTTAAAATGTATTACAAATGATGTTATAATAAAAATGTATTACACATGATGATGTTATAGTAACAATGTATTGGAAATTATGTTATTATAAAAATGTATTACAAATGATGTTATTATAAAAATGTACTACAAATGATGTTATTATAAAGATGTATTACAAATTATCTTATTATGAAAATGTATTACAAATGATAATATTATAAAAATGTATTACAAATGATTTTACTATAAAAATGTATGCAAATGATATTGTTATAAAAATGTATTCCAAATGATGTTATTATAAAAATTTATTAAAATGATGTTATTATAGAAATGTATTGCAAATTATGTTATTATAAAAGTGATATTACAAATGATATTATTATAAAAATGTATTACAAATGATGTTATTATAAAAATGTACTACAAACGATGTTATTACAAAAATGTATTACAAATGATGTAATTATAAAAAGTAATTACAAATGATGTTATTATAAAATATACGCAACTGATGTTATTATACCAATTTATTACAAATGATGTTATTAAAAAAATGTATTACAAATGATGTTATTATAAAATTGTATTGGAAACTATGTTATTATAAATGATGTTATTAAATGTATTATAAATGATGTTATTATAAAGATGTATTACGAATGATGTTATTATAAAGATGTATTACAAATGATGGTATTATAAAAATGTATGCAAATGATGTTATTGTAACAATTTATTACAAATAATCTTATTATAAAATTGTATTACAAATGATGTAATAAAAAATGTATTACAAATGATGTTATTATAAAATTGTATTACAAATGATGTTATTATAAAATGTATTACAAATGGGTTTAGTATAAAAATATACGAAAATGAGGTTATTATAACAATTTATTACGAATGATGGGATTTAAAAAATGCCTTACATATGATGTTATTATGAAATTGTATTGGGAACTTTGTTATTATAAAAATGTATTAAAAATTATGTTATAATAAAGATGAATTAAAAATGATGGTATTATAAAAATATATGCAAATGATGCTACTATCAAACTGTATTACAAGTAATGTTATTATAAAAATGTATTACGGATAATGTTATTATAAAAATGTATGCAAATAATTTTATTATAAAAATGTATTAAAAATAATGTTATTATAAAAATGTATTACAAATAATGTTATTGTAAAAATGTATTACAAATGATATTATTATAAATATGTATTACAATTAATGTTATTATAAAGATGTATTAAAATTGATGTTAATATAAAAATGTATTACAATTATGTTATTATAAAAAAATATTACAATTGATATTATTATGAAAATATATTACAAATGATGTTATTATAAAAATGTATTAAAAATGCTGGTATTATTAAAATGTATTACAAATGATGTTATTATAAAAATTATTACAAATTATGTTATTATAAAAATGTATTACAATTGATGTTATTATGAAAATATATTACAAATTATGTTATTATAAAAATGTATTACAAATTATGTTATTATAAAAATGTATTACAAATGGTGTTATTATAAATATGTATTACAAATGATGTTATTATAAAAATGTATTACAAATGATCTTATTATAAAAATGTATTAAAATGATGTTATAAAGATGTATTACAAATGATGGTATTGCAAAAATGTATGCAAATGATGTTATTATAAAAATGTATTACAAATGATGTTATTATAAAAATGTATTACAAATTATGTTATTATAAAAGCGTATTAAAATGTTGTTATAAAAATATATTACAAATGATGTTATTATAAAAATGCATTACAAATGATGGTTTTATAAAAATGTATGCAAATGATGTTATTGTAAAAATGTATTACAAATGATGGTATTATAAAAATGTATTTAAAATGATGTTATTATAAAAATGTTTTACAAATGATTGTATTATAAAAATTATGCAAATGATGTTATAACAATATATTACAACCAATGTTATTATAAAAATGTATTACAAATGATGTTATTATAAAAATGTATACAAATGATGTTGTTTTAAAAATATATTACAAATGATGTTATTAATAAAATATATTAAAAATGATGTTATTATAAAATGTATTACAAATGATGTTATTATAAAATGTATTGATTATGATGTTATTATAAAGATGTATTTCAAATGATGGTATTATAAAGATTTATTACAAATGATGTTATTAAAAAATGTATTACAAATGGTATTATTATTAAAATGTATTACAAATGATGTTATTATAAATATGTATTACAAATGATATTATTATAAAAATGTATTACAAATGATGTTATTATAAAAAGGTATACAAATGGTGTGATTATAAAAATGTATTACAAATGATGTTATTATAAAAATGTATTACAAATGATGTTTTTATAAATATGTATTACAAATGATATTATTATAAAAATGTATTACGAATCATGTTATCATAAAAATGTATTACAAATGATGTTATTATAAAAATGTATTGCAAATAATGTTATTATGAAAATGTATTGCAAATGATTTTATTATAAAAATATATTGCAACCAATGTTATAAAAATGTATTACAAATGCTGTTATTATTAAAATGTATTGCCAGTGATGTTATTATATAAATGAATTACAAATGATGTTATTTAAAAATGTATAACAAATAATGTTCTTTTAAAATGTATAACAATTCATGTTATTATAAAAATATATTACAAATAATGTTATTTCCAAATGCAGCTCAAATGATTTTATTATAAAAATGTATTGCAAATGATGTTATTATAAAAATGTATATTAAATTTCAAATATTCCTCCCGACATGTATTGTAAATAAAGTTTTTCAAAATTATTTTTCTAATTATTTTACAATAAAAATATATTGAAAATTGTATGACTATAGTATTACAATCAAAACCAGGTTACTATAAAAGTTTAATGCGAATAATGTTTAAACAGAAATGTATTGCAAATAGTGTTATTTCTTCAATATGTTCATGAAGGTGTAATATAGAGTAGATCTCAAACACTTTTGTTATAAAATGCACTGCAAATTACTATATAAATAGATTATGAATAATATTAGTACTGATATACAGTCTATATGTTTTAACCATTTAGTCATTGAAAAGTGTGTTACAAATGTGGGTTATTTTAAATTATCTTGATAAACACTGCACATGGTGTTATTATTACCATCCGTTAAAATATTATACTACATAAATGCATTGCAAATAATATGACAACTAAAATACATTTTGTAAGCTGTTACTATTGAAATAAAGTAAACACTTCGTCAAATCTCCACACTAACGTAATGTACTTGCAATAACCCTTATTCCTGAGTGGCTTGCGGGCCTTGATAAGTGGTGATCACTGTGAAAAAAAAGTACATTGCGAATGATGTGTGCAGAAGAGAGTTATTTGATATCCCTTGCTAAACGTTATACTGTACACTTATAATTTTGATCCTGGACAACGCCACTATGGCGATTCCTAATTTCTTGTTTCCTTCTCCTTCGTTTCAACATATAAAGAATATACACAATGTTGATGAAGTCAATATTCCAAAGAGAGTTAATATATATCAAATTAAGTGGATATTATTTGCCCTTTCTTAGGCATGTACCGTGAAACTAATTGACGCCCGAGCTTCAATCTGACAGCTTTCAAACAGTTTGTTTGCAGTATTAATTTTGAATTTGACCGTGTGACCCTTAGAGACTTTAATCTTGTGGTTTCTACAAGATGGACAGTTAAAAAAAGAAATTGCATAATAACCGGATGAGATCGAAGCTTATTAAAACTACGATCGAAACATCTCCAAATGAATCTCTAGATTTTCATATCTCTATATATCATAAAACGAGATCGATGATTGCCGTCTACGAAATAACTTTTGGCTTTGCAAACGCAGACGCCACATATAAATTCAATATGATAAGACTGCTAGCTTATACCTGATGTAAGTATTGCGTATGTTATCAGTTGCTTTCATTTGTAGCACGATATTTACTCACTATTTATTTTCTCCTCTATCTCCGCAACAGGACCGGGAATTTTTCTATGTATTTTAGATCAGTGTTGTCCATGTTCATTTTTCATTCTGTTACACTTCACATTAGTTTATAATGCTTAAAATAGGTATGTCAACAGCAGCCTGCTGTCCGCTGAAAATCCTCACAAAACGCGAAAAAAGTCGTTTTTAAATCGCTCTATTATTATTTTTTTATAATCTTAGCTAAAATAAATACATATCAAATAAAAGCTTATTCTATGTACTTTAAGTCTGTGCCATTTATTTATACGTGTATGATAATGCTCGAGTAACATTTACAGTTTAAATAACTGGCCAGTTTAGTTACTTCAAGCCATTTTGTTAACGAAATTTCGGAAGCCGTTTTTACTCCTTATTAAATTTCTTCATTTTCGCACGGTTGCATGTATTTTATACGAGAACCATTTAGTTAGTTCGAAGGCTGACATTGTCTGTTTTATTTTTGTATTGTTTCGTCCGAAAATATTTATTTAAAGTTTATGAAAACTACAAATGAAAAGTTTGATTGAATAATTCAAACAAATCTAATAAAAATAAAGTAATGAAACATATATATATATAAAGGTCATTTAATAATCTATAAAACTAAAATAAAATATAATTCAAAACTACGTCGCGTTTTCAATGAAAATGACTTTAATTATAGCAACCACTTGCATTTAAAATCGACGCATCAACCATTGATAACTGAATTTTTTTTTTATCCCAGCACAGTCAACTAATATTCCGTGAGCATTACGTCTATGTAGGAAATATATCGAGAAATAGATCAGGATTGATTTTAACACATTCTATATAAGAAATATGTATATTTTAAATGTTTTGAATGTTTTAAATTGGTCATTCGAAAAAGATATTCGATCGTTCGTGAATAGTTTTATTCATCGCATGCCGTCATTATCTGCGTTGAGATGTTGCCTGAAAAACTACTTTCTCGGCGCAGTATTCATCTGAAATTAATTTAATATAATGATAAGACATTGATATTAATTCTATGTAAGATTATATGTCATATTTTCCAGGTATATTTTGTTAAATGAAGATTTTTGTCGCGAGTCAGTTATGGAAGAAAGCCGCCATCATGGCGAATTCACGCGTTCTTGTACTGTTTATTTACGGTCGTTGATTAACTCAATTTTGTCTCTTTTCGAAAACGGTATTTCTGCTATGAATTACTATAATTTTCCGCATGTACTACGGATATTCTGCTTTTCCAAACTGTTTTGTTTTATTATTTTTCAAAAATTATTTTGTAATGAAAATATTTACACAATAATGGAGCATTTTTACTCAAGTTTCAAGTTGAAGTAAAAATTCTTGAAAAATACACCGTTTACACTATTTTTTAATATTATTTAGGCTAGAACCTGAATACAGTCGCAGAGATTTATAACATCATTAGCAGCATCATGTTCTGTAGTGATGCAGGGTATTTAACCGAACGCAGAGAACTTGGATAGTGCCAGAATTAGATAACCTAAAGGATCGTTACAGAGAATATGCTCAGGCTCACTTTTAGTTTTTTTTTCGCCACACCTCAAAATGAATCAATTAAAATTATTTTTATAACCTCCATAAGAACTCTATGGGCCTAATAATTATTTTGTACCTCTCTTTTTTAACCCTAATTTTCAACTAAATTACAAATTTATCGACACAATGACTCACTATGAAGACTTGGAACTGACTGGATGGTTCTTCACTTTTCACAGATAGTCTTTCTGAAGATGCTGATTAAACTGTGCGAAAAGCATAAAAGAGTATCTATATAATTAATAAACATGTTCTGAAATATTTCCACACCGTCTTATGTTTTTTTTTCTTTTTTTTTTGCAGAATCACTGCTTATTTACTGATTTATATATATATATAATTATTTTTTTACTATAATAATTAAATACCGACAGACACTAGTGTTTCATCCTTTCGGGATTCTTCAGTGCAGGGTGTCACAATTACTACCAGTCGAACGATTCGAACCCCGCGACACGAGACATCTCTGGCTCGATTAGCGGAGGCCGTATCCATTCGGCTACCATTAATCGTGTGAAATAGCGTTGAATTTTAAACATTTTTAATTTAAATGTTCATTACGTCAGACAGACAGTGATCAAATCGTTATACGACGATCTACGCATAAGAGCTAAATTGACCGACTTTTATTCAACAGAAAGTGCTCAACGATAAGAAACGTATTTCTTAAAGGGGCTGTCATAATATGTCATATATATATATATATATATATATATACTCTCTAAGTGATTTGAAACATATCTATCTCTACGGCTGTTTATCTATCTCTCTATCTAGCTCTTCCTCTATATATTATTAGACTAGCCTGGGTGCCCAGCGTTGCCCGGATGTTTGGAGGCGTGTGTTGAGCAAAAAAAAACAACAAAAAATGGTAGTAGGCAGGCAGGGTTGAACCTGTACTGCGAAAGAGGAAAAGAATGTGAAAAAAATAAAAGTGACATCTTTGCTGTTGCATCCATCGCCAAACCGGAAATGACGACGGTTTAAATTAAGGTTAGTCAATCGAAACGAGAGGATGACTTTTGAAAATATCGGTTTTTTTATTCTACTACATTCAGTATGCAACATTTAACTCTGTGGCATTTTCTGTAATGATCTACAAGGATCATACCCGTTTTATATCTACCCTATTTATATGTATAATTTTCAACTTAAGCCTTTTTTTAAATGTGATAAATAGAAAGATCACCCCCAAAAATAGCTAAATATGAACTTTTATGTTTGTATTCGAATAGGTATATATTTTCTGGTTATTTTGCTACGGCTCAAATTTAGTCGGACTTGGGAGTTTTCATCACATTTTGACAAATGATGAAAATGCACTTTTTTCAAAACCTAAAATGTCATAGTTGACAAAGTATTCATTCTATTACTTTAAAAAAAAAATAGGCTTCCTCGTGGTATAGTCTTAATGTGATATTTGAAATATCGAGCTGATACGACTATTGTTCTTAGTTTTATGGGGGGTTCAAAATATGGGCTTTGGGCCATTTTCATATTATCCGGTCAGATTTGTTCAAGATGACTTGCATGTTTCAGGTAGGGATTATTGAAGAAATATGAAGTTACCATCAGCATTTGCATCCTCAATTATTCTGATGCACATTGAATAAGGCTGTTGATTTTCAGCTGCTATATTTCATTATTTTACCAAATATGGCATTCTGTTAGGATTCAAAATGGCCGAAAAAATGACGAAGTCCAGCACGTGTAAAAAAAAAATAAACAAAAATCTGTTAAAATTCAACGGTTTGAGATTTTTTGATGAAATAATAAGTGTTAGACTCCATAATTCATGTAGATCCAGAATATATAATCAAAATACAACTAGAATTAATTTAAAATTATCGTCTGTTATACATACTTAAAGACTTCTCCCTTTCAGAAGTTCGATCAATTTCATTGATTGTTCGCAAACGTTTATCAGATCATGGAAATAACGGAATAAGGGAATTTCGAATAGTTAAAAACATCTCTCAGAAACTACACAAAATCCAACATCAAACAATCGGATAAACTAAACTTATGATTGGCTTTTTTTTTACAAATAAACTTCTACTTCAATTAGGATTAGTTTGCATTTACAGTTAAGAAGAACTATGGCTGTACATGGGCGCTCAGAGTGTACTTTGTCATATGAGGGTCATTCCAAAACTAAAGCCTCTGTTTTGTTTTTTTTTACTTAGAAAGTTGAAGAGCGTTAATAGCTTTGGGTTAGATAATTCGATATTTTTTTTCTGAAAATGGCAGATACTTTCACATATCATGATGATTGAAACGAGCGACATTTTGTGCTACAGAATTTATTTTTCGACATAGTCACCAGCATTCTCAATGCACTTCTGTTACGAATTCAATGACGCATTTCTACTTCCAATGCATGGTTATGACAGTGGTTGCATTTTAGAGTCTCACACCGTCAATACCTGCAACAGAAAGATAATGTTTCAGGTTATGAATGTATAAATTCAATCATCATAACATCTGATCCATTCGGGTGGAACAAAAAATAGTTGGAATTACTTTTGGAACGTCGATTGAACGTTTCTACTTACAATTTGTTAATTCCTATTGCAGTTGAGAAAAAAAAAAAAGGTTCTCTGAAACGGTCAACTGTTGGTCAATTTAGCCTTTGAACCACCGACAACTTAACTGACTGTATAAAATTCCACCTCTTTCTTAATATCTCACGTTATTTGACCCATCAGAATATGTATTTATCTCAGCCTCTCATATAGTCATCTGCAGGTCAGATTTGCCTCTCAACTTACCTTACTTTCTCAAAACATTTTTGACACGCCACGTTGATTATTATATTTTATCCAATATATACCAGTGATTTCCAAAGTAAAAAAAAAAAAAATGACTTTGGTTCCATCAGCTAGAATCGAAACCCAAATACCTAGCATTATATGACTAGTCGTTACCGTTTGATCTATCATCAGATAGATGTGAAACACTTAAAATGCACCAACTTAAACACATAAATGTATATTTGTACATATGTCGATTTATGCCTACTAAGTTGCATTTTGTTTTCAATTTGAACCCTTAGCAGCTATTTTTACTGGCTAAAAATCAAATCGAATTTGTTCCACAGTTCCAATTCACGTACATATATCGTTTCAAGTCTGTATGGAGCAATTAGAGATATGCTTTGCGGGGATAATTTGAATGCCTACGAGACACTTTCCTCGAGTATCTAAGGTCTCTCTGTACAGGGGTTTGTCAGGATACTTTTACCCATAAGTAAACTCTGACCAAATATTCAAAATCACATAGTATTCGCTGCTCAAATAAGATTTTTTTTTTTTTTTTACAAAGGCATCACCACATTATCAAGGCCCAGAGGCCACTCAAGGATAAGGGTTAAAGAGTGTACAGTAGAAATTGGTCAATATAGTAATCATTAGTAATGAAAATTTGGTAAATTTAATAACTTATATGGAACGGCTCATTAAGAACTTATTTACTTTAGACTTGAACACAATCATATTGTAGTCAGCCGGAAAGCAGGAAAACAAAAGACAATTCCACAGGCGTGCAGTTCTAAGAAAGAAGCTTTGTTCATGGAATCTACGTTTAGGTTTAGGCACAGATAAAGAGTGGGGGAAATTATTGATAGTGTTTACAGCTAGACGAGTGTTTCTTGTGAAAGTTTGGCGAGGGGGGACCATAGATTGAAGCTCAGTTGAACACTTTCCATGAAAATAACGATACATCAGAGACAAACTCGCAACATCTCTTCTGTGAGATAGAGGTTGCAAGGAGGAGAAAAGGACATCTCCTACGAGGCTACGAAGTCTATTTTGAACTCTATCAAGGCAGGACAAGTCCTTTCTAGCAGCTCCTGCCCAGATGTGGCAACAGTATTTCCTCAGTATGGCTAACAAACAGTGGCACATACGAGGAATGGTGCAACTTATCTAAGTAGTGTTGCTAAGAGTGAAAGTACTAAGCAGGATGCTCCAACAGACCAGACTAGATGAATTCTTGTCCTGGAATCCAGTAAAACAAATAGATTACAATAAAGATTTAATATAATATATTTAACTGGTCAATTGGGGAGAGATAAATTAATAATCTTAACTTTACTACCTCAGTGTTTGAGACGTAAAAGAGATTTAATGGCATATTCGAACATCTATGTATCTCATATAGAGATCAAGTTTTAACTGCTAGCAAGAGGCCCCCTATATTTCTGAGAACTTCGCGTGAATTAAAATGAAACAAATGAAGACTATATTTATTTCAGCCTCACATATGATCACTTGCAGGTCAGTTTTGCGCCTAAAGAACCGACAACTGACAACTGACTATCAAAATCCTTTCTCTCTATTGACACGTCACGTTATTCGACCAATCAGATCTTGTATCTATTTCAGTCCACCACCTTCGTTATTGAACCAAGTCTGCATCCCTAATGTTGGATAATCAGAAATCATTTCCCTGAAGATAATATGTGAGAGTATCTGCCATTTTCAGGAACAAAATGTCGAATTATCTACAGCAAAGCTATTAACTACTGCAATGCGATCTTCTGCTGCAGAAAATAGATAAAGTTTCAACAATTTCTGATTGATAGCTTGTTTACATTTAAAGGTGATGATATATAAATATCAAAAACAAATCGAATACATAAACATAGAAGGGGAAAAAAACAAAGAACGCGATATCATAATCTATCCATTTTTACATGCGCCCAAGCATTGGTGTGATAGGTTTTGTCTGTATGTCAGTCTGTCGATCTTTCTGTTTGTCTGTCATATTTCAGTTTTAATTAGAACTTTCATTACTAATTGATTAGACTGAATCGACGTATCTTATTGCAAATGCATCCAATCATCTCTGTAAGAGATTGTGTCTGTCGTCGGTAAGATATGTTTAATTTTACGTTTCTGAATTTTTGAGCTGAGATGAGGATTGGTTATTTGTATTATATGAAATTTTTGGACTAACCTTCTCATTTTGAGCGTTATTTTCACAATTTTTTGGTCCATGTAACTTCCGACCTTCTTCAGGTGTATCTTTGCGAACTCAGGAATGTTCTGTTGAATACGTAAAATAACTGTCCACTAGGACCCAATGGTGCAGTGGTTAGAATACTTGGAAAATGATTGTAAAAGTGATATTTTCCTAAAGGTTGAAGGTTCAATTCTCAGTATGGGCGATCGAAAAATACAATTGTGAATTACTTATGACCTCTATCCAGTCATGGCTGACAGAACAAGAGCATGCAACCCCCGTGAAGTAAATAAAAGGTTTCGTTTGAAATTCCGTCCCAATTCCCAAGTTTAACAGAAACATTCCCGAGTTCTAGAAGATATATCTGAAGAAGGTCAGAGGTTACATCAACAAAAATGTTGTGAAAATGACACTCAAGATGAGATTAGTAGTCAGAAAAATCAAATTAATACGAATGTTTAATTATGAAATAGCATTTTGGTAGTTGGAGATGATTAATTTTAAATAAGCAATTTATTTAATCCGTTACATCAAATTTTTAAATAGCGTTTTGTTGGTTTGTCGCGTTTAATTTTAAAATAGCATGTTTATTGGTGTGTTACGTTTAGTTTTAAAATAGCATGTTTATTGGTTTGTCACATTTAATTTTAAAATAGCATGTTTATTGGTTTGTCACATTTAATTTTAAAATAGCATGTTTATTGGTTTGTCACATTTAATTTTAAAATAGCATGTTTATTGGTTTGTCACGTTTATTTTTAAAATAGCATGTTTATTGGTTTGTCACATTTAATTTTAAAATAGCATGTTTATTGGTGTGTCACGTTTATTTTTAAAATAGCATGTTTATTGGTATGTCACATTTAATTTTAAAATAGCATGTTTATTGGTTTGTCACATTTAATTTTAAAATAGCATGTTTATTGGTTTGTCACATTTAATTTTAAAATAGCATGTTTATTGGTTTGTCACATTTAATTTTAAAATAGCATGTTTATTGGTTTGTCACATTTAATTTTAAAATAGCATGTTTATTGGTGTGTCACGTTTATTTTTAAAATAGCATGTTTATTGGTATGTCACGTTTAATTTTAAAATAGCATGTTTATTGGTTTGTCACATTTAATTTTAAAATAGCATGTTTATTGGTTTGTCACGTTTAATTTTAAAATAGCATGTTTATTGGTTTGTCACGTTTAATTTTCAAATAGCATGTTTATTGGTTTGTCACGTTTAATTTTCAAATAGCATGTTTATTGGTTTGTCACGTTTAATTTTCAAATAGCATGTTTATTGGTTTGTCACGTTTAATTTTCAAATAGCATGTTTATTGGTTTGTCACATTTAATTTTAAAATAGCATGTTTATTGGTGTGTCACATTTAATTTTAAAATAGCATGTTTATTGGTTTGTTACGTTTAATTTTAAAATAGCATGTTTATTGGTTTGTTACGTTTAATTTTAAAATAGCATTTTTGTCAGTCTATCATGCTTATTTTTTAAGTAGCAATTTTGTCAGTCTGTTGAGATCAATTTTAAAATAGAATTTTCGTCTGTCTCTCAGGAAATAATATTTCAGTTAGTCTGTCATATTTAATTTTGAAATAGCATTTTTTAAAATAGCCATTTGGCCAGTCTGTTACAATTCATTCTTAAAATAGAATTTTCGCCAGTCTGTTGCGTTTAATATTGAAATAGCATTGTGATCAGTTTTTTATTTTTTATTTTGATTTAGCTTTTTTATCAGTCTGTCAGAATTAATTTTGATGCAGCATTTTTCTTGGTCTGTCATTTTTGATTTTGAAATAGCATTTCTGGCAGTTTCTTATTTTTAATTTGAAATAGGATTTTTGTTGATCTTCCATTTTTAATGTTTAAATATCATATTTATTGGTCCGTTACGTTTAATTTTTAATAGTATTTTGGTCTGTTTGTTCTGTTTAATTTTTAATAGAATTTCTGTCAGTCTGTTATTTGTAATTTGCGAATTGGATTTTTGTTGGTCTGTCATTTTTAATTTTGAAATATTTTCGTTGAGCTGCCACAGTAAATATTTAAAATAGCATTCAATCCATCAGACTTTAATTTAAAATAAAATTCCGCTTGGTCTGTCACACTTATGTTCTAATTAATTTAATTTTTGAATAGCATTTTCATATTTTTGTTCTGTTTGTATTTTAAATAGAATTTCTATCCGTCTTATTTTTAATTTTGAAATAAGATTTTTTCTGGTCAGCAATTTAAAAGGCACCCCTAGGGGCGCAACTGGAATTTTCCCGGAAAATCAGTTCTGTTACTTTTTTACACATATCATATTTAACGTTTATGCAAAATTTCTAAAAAAATTCCAAAGTCTAGTTATTGAGAAAATGCAGACAGACAAACGGACGAACAGACAGGGGTGAATTTACAGATTCACCCCCCCCTTTGTTGGGGGACCAAAAAAACCTGACTTGGGTGCCATCAGCTAGAATCAAAACCAAAACATTTATTTCCCCAGACGTGTTAGCTAGCATTTGAGGTAACCCCACAGATAACTAAGAATTTTTTTAAAATTAAACCACTACAAGTTATGAATGATTTGTGCATGCGCAAAAATGATAGAAATATGTCGGCAAGTTGAAAGAAACATTTTGCATTACAACTTGCTGACATATTTTTTGTATACAATATTCATCCATCCAAACAAAGATTTTGCTTGTCATAAACCATTCTTGGTATATTTCTTGTAAGTTTCAGTGCTATGTGGTCAACAGTTTAAGAGTTTATCAGTTAAATATTTTCACACGGACACCCACATAGTGGAATACCGATCAAGTGTTTATATAAACAGTCATTTGAGATTTCATTTACATGTATATCTTTTTATTTTATTTTTTGGTTTTGTTTCTACAAAGGCAAGACCACTTATCAAGGCCAAGAAGCCAGTCGAGGATAAGGATTAAAGAGTGTACAGTAGACAATTGGACAATAAAGTAATCGTTAGTAATGGAAATTCGGTAAATGTTTTAAGAAAAATTTGTTTACGGTAGACTTAAAGACAACCATATTGTAGTCAGCTGGAAAGCAGGAAAACGGAAGACAATTCCACAGGCGTGCAGTGCTAAGAAAGAAGCTTTGATCATGGAATCTACGTTTAGGTTTAGGCACGGATAAAGAGTGGGGGGAAGTATTGATAGTGTTTTCTGCTAGACGGGTGTTTCTTGTGAAAGTTTGGCAAGGGGGGATCCTAGATTAGAGCTCAGTCGAGCCCTTGCCATGAAAATAACGATAAAGCAGAGACAAACTCGCAACATCTCTTCTGTGAGAAAGAGGTTGCAGGGAAGAGAAAAAGATATCCCCTACAAGGCTACGAAGTCTATTTTGAACTGTATCAAGGCAGGATAAGTCCTTTCTAACAGCTTATGGCCACATGTGGCAACAGTACCCCATCCTTGGACGTACCTGGGTCTTATATAGATAAAGAATTGCATCAGCAGTCAGATATCTACTGGATCGATAGAAAGATCCCATAATTTTTACAACAGATTCGCAACAGATTTAATATATGTGTTCCATTTCAGATCAGGAGTAAGTGTCAAGCCCAGAAGCTAATCAAAACATGAAGCCTCTCCAAGACTAGACCCATTCATTTCAATTGATGCCAGGTGGGGATCAGAGGGCTGAAGATGTAAGGATAAAAGCTTGATTTTAGATGCATCTCCCTGTTGTCATGGCGGTGTCGTTTCCTCTGATCTTCTCTTAACAACCTTGGGACAAACTTTGTGCAAATCTTCCGCATTTTCAGTTTCTCATGAATAATTTTGTGTACAGTTACAACACTGAAATCGAGTTGTGCACTTATTGTCTCTATAGACACACGATAGTACTTATTAATGAAATTCTTTATTTGGCCAATCAATTCTGGTGTTCTGACTCTCTTACCCATCCCACGCCTCTCATCTTCCCTCACAGACTCCTCCTCCTCCTTGAATCTTTTATGCTATTCAAAAACAGATGCTTGATTCATGAAAGATGGTCCAAAATCAGTCTGAAGTATTCTATGCGTTTCTGTGACAATTTCCCAAGTTTAAAACAAAATTTGATCATATATCGTTCTTCTAATGTGTAATCACGTCCAGATTGTATTTTTTTTAATCCACCAGCTGTGACGATTAGCCTTTATTAGGATGTACTCCAATTCCTGCTGTAGCTGTTCATTGGAACCTGAAATTGTAAACATTAGTCAGTCATCTCATAGCACGTATACCAATAACATACTGAATTTTCAAGTGTCTACAACAATTTTAAGTGCATCTACAAAAATGTCTGGAAATTTATTGAAGGCACCTCGTAGACACACACACACATACACACACATATATATATATATATGCATACACACACACATATATATATATACACACACATATATATATACACACACATATATATGCACACACATATATATACACACATATATACACGCACATATATATACACGCATATATATATACGCACACACATATATATATACACATATATATATATACACACACATATATATACACACATATATAGACACACACACATATATATACACACACATATATACACACACATATATATATGCATACACACACATATATATATATACACACACATATATATGCACACACATATATATATATACACACACATATATATAAACACGCACATATATATACACGCATATATATATATATACGCACACACAAATATATATATACACATATATATGTATATACACACATATATATATACACAAACATATATAGACACACACACATATATATATATACACATATATACACACACACATATATATAAATTTTAGATAAGTGTTATGATAAGAACATACCATTTGTTGTATTTTTTTAAAATTACAAGTTTCAAGTTATTGATGTTGAGTTAATCTACTTGTCTACACACATATATATATATATATATATATATATATATATATATATATATAGAGAGAGAGAGAGAGAGAGAAAGAGAGCGAGAGAGAGAGAGAGAGGGAGAGATAGATAGATAGATAATAGATTATAAATCATATACACATCGAGGTATAGATATCATGTGTATTATTTACTTATACCTATTCTCTCGGAATAGTAAAGATCCGTTCTGGGAAAGTGCTTATTATTCTAATAGGTTCTTCTTGCTCGGTGCTAATACTGAAAACAAATACGTAAAAGATGCCAAAATGTGCAAGTCTTCTGGAGAAACGGTCCCGGAACTTTCCCATTCCAAGTCGATGCTTACCCTTATCGGATAGCATTTAATTTCTATAATAAAGCGTAAAGCAAATATTAAAGTACACAAGTAGAACAAACTAGATAAGGGAAGCAAACATAAAAGCTGATTGATGACGACGATGAAGAAGAAGAAGAAGAAGAAGAAAAAGAATAAGAAGAAGAAGAAGAAGAAGAAGAAGAAGGTACGTTGTATCGTATTTCGCAATTTAATGAAGTGCCGTTGATTCACTTACGGAGAGATGATTATCCATTTTGGAAATTCTGCGAGGAACCTTCGCGGATGGGAAACGAGATGCTATGATCAGGGATTCGATTATCCTATAGAAGATAACTGAGTAGTTATGTTCCTGAGCATAAATGCGATATGAGGATAGTAATTTGTTCGTGCACATGACTGCATGTGAAGCCCTGTCCATTGTTCATTGGGTAATATATCTATTAGTTGATCAACCAAAAAAAAAAAAGGTTTTCTCGAAAAGTGTATACACAAGAAAAGAGTGCGTGTATTATTTTAATTATTCGGACTACTGTTCTCATTTTGAGTGCTATTTTCACAACGTTTTGGCCGATGTAACGTCCGGTCTGCTTCAGGTCTATCTTATCAGACTCAGAAATGTTTTTAAATTAGTCTCGGAATAATAATTTTTATTTAAACTACGACTAGTAGAAGAACTCCGGACACCTACACACACACACACACTCTCTCTCTCTTTCTCTCTCTCCCTCTCTCTCTCTCTCTCTCTCTCTCTCTCTATATATATATATATATATATATATATATATATACAAGGTGACTCAAAGAAAACAGGCAGTGTACACTTATCCCCATTATTTATTCACTGATTGCCCTTATTTTACAGGACATGGCATAATCAAAGACGTGAGTACACCAAGACTCCAGTGGGAGCTGGGACAAATAATACACTGTTTTAAGTTTTACTACAAGACAGGCTGTGTTAAATTTTACTACAAAACAATAACTCAGAGCACTTTCATGCGTCAGTTCGAATGAGAAAAGACTCCATCCAAAAGCAGATTTCAGAACTGGGTGGACCACTTCGAGAAGTATGGGACCGTGGAGAACCTCAACGCTTCCAGAGAGAACCGTCTAAGCCGGTCGGGACATCCCAAGGAGCGAACAGTAGAGCTGGTCGAAAAAGTGAGAGAGTCTCTGCAGCAGAGTCCGAAACGCTCTGTGCGTAAGCGAAGTCAGTCCCTCAGTATGTCCCGAGAGACTTGCAGGAGAGTGCTGGTGAACGATATCAGGGCTTACCCATACAGAATACAGACGCTTCAGATCCTTAAAGCCTGAGACAAGAATCAGAGGAGGGCTATGGCAGTAAAGATGCTCGAGAAGATCGAGGAGACCCCAAGTTTCCTTAACCTCCTTTGGACTTCAGATGAAGCCCACTTCCATCTTGATGGAAAGGCGAACTCCAAGAAAAATGTCTTCTGGGGGGGGAGGGTCGTCCAGACCCAATGTAGTAGCCACCAAGCCCCTGCACTCTCCTAAGTGCACGGTGTGGGTTGCAATCTCGGCCAGAGGCATCATCAGACCAATCTTCATCGAAGAATCTGGCGCAGCAGTGACAGCCACCAAGGAGAGGTATGTGGAGGTCCTCAAAACCTTCAAGAGTGAGCTACAGACCATCTACCCGTCGCTCATGAGAACGTTCTGGTTCCAGCAGTACGAAGCAAGTTCTCACACCTCAAACCTGTCCCGAGATTTGCTGAAAGAGAACTTCGGAGGCCGAGTGATCAGTCTAAAGACTGATTTTGAGTGGGCACCCCATAGTCCGGACCTAAGCCCTCCAGATTTTTTCTTTGGGGCTATCTTAAGGACAGAGTCTACGCAGGGAAACCCAGAACCAACACGGGACTCAAGGAAGCCATCAGGAAGGAGATGAGAGCCATTACTAATTCGGCCTGTAAGAACGTCATGGACAACTTCGTGCTGCGCCCCAAGAAATGCACTGAGCTAAATGGAGGTCATCTAGAACATATGCTATAGAACGGAGAAAAAAGGTCAAATACCCTAGTGTTTTGATGTGATGTTTTGAATATAATAAACTATTTATGACCAAAGTTTCATTTCATTCGGACAAAACACTAAGAAACGGGGCCTAATTAGAGTTAGGGCCCGTTGTTTTAGGTCACCCTATATATATATATATATATATATATATATATATATATATATATATATATATATATATATATATATATAGTGGAGATGGTAATTAATAAAAACTGAAGAAAGTGCTCAATACTGTTGTAGAGCAAATATGCGTTTTATTTTTTATTACCGTATCTTTCTGTTAAGTTACATTATTGTTTCGGCTACACGGCCGTTTTTTGCCGTCTGTAGCGTCCTCAGACTTTTACAGAAATGTTCGCTATTTTGGGATGAAAGAGTGGAAGAGTGAATGAGGTAAGGGGGGTTTGCGAGGAGTCTGAGGACGCTACAGACGGCAAAAAAAAACGGCTGTGTAGCCGAAACAATAATGTAACTTAACAGAAAGATACGGTAATAAAAAATAAAACGTATATATATATATATATATATATATATATATATATATATATGAACAAATGATTAATAAAACATGTTAAAAGACATCTTGAAAAAGAGTAAAAAACCTATTTAATTTTAAAAAAGGGAGCACAAGATAAGTGGATAGTCCTTAATCCGCGGAGTTTCGAAGAAATACTCTCCTTCTTATCAGAGGGCAGGAATTAGCAAAATGCAGCATCGGATTTTGCATATAAAAGTATTTAATAAAACTACAAGTAAGTCACAGGCCTTACTTGGTTAAAAAAAGGGTGAGGTAAGGGGAATAGGAGGTAAAAGATTTTTCATATATATATATATATATATATATATATATATATATATATATATATATATATATATATATATATATATATATATGCATGTATTAGTGTTGAAACAATTAATAGTAATCGGAATTAGGAATTGGAAAAAATCGGAACTTTTGCGAGTATCGGAATCGGTATCGAAATCGGAAAAACGTGTGCCTATCAGAACAATTACTTTAATTATCTTTTTTATATAAATTTAAAACACATTCTTCAAATGTTAGTAGTAATAATTAAAAAATATATATGTATCGATATTAAAGTACTAGTAAAACTAAAATCTATAGTTAACCCCCCTACACACACACGTTTTTACATCTGAGAAAATATATGAACAGTTAATATGTGTTTTTACGGTAATCGGGACAACGGAATCGGGAATTGTATTGGAATCGAGAAAAAATTGTAATCGTCTCATTACTAATATATATTTGTCTCTATCTATCTATCTATCTATCTGTCTATTTTTCTCTCCTCATATATATATATATATATATATATATATATATATATATATATTGTTTTTAAAATATAATTATCCACTGACACGTGTTCCGTCGTCCATCACTCATCAGAGTGGCTTAATCATGAGAATTTCGATTATATATATATATATATATATATATATATATATATATATATATATATATATATATATATATCGGTATCTGGAACAAAATTGTAATCGTCTCATTACTAATATCTATCTATCTATCTATTTATCTCTTTTTTTTTTTGTTTAGGTGGTATTGTCTGTGTGAAATATTAAGACCAATAATCACTGGATTTCCATACCAGTAGGTATATTGCATTACATTATATATATATATATATATATATATATATATATATATATATATATATATATATATATATATATATATATTAAAAAATGGCAAAAAAATATCACGAAACACAATTGCAACTACTCTTTCTGTTTTTTTTCGGATTCATGTAACCATGCCCATATTCTTTTGATTTTATTTTAAACTTGATAAATGCTTATTCTTCTGATGAGTTAGGGAGGAAAGAAAATTGGCAGAAAAATTATACGAACGGTTCTGCGCTACGAAACAGGTGCTGTCAAAAATTGAACAGTTTTACGTGCAGAAAGAAATAAACATTAAGATTGACAAGTTTTTTTTAAATTCTGAATCAAGATTTTTCACCATATATATACATATATATATATATATATATGGATAATTATTTTATTTATAAATATGTTTTCAATATTATCATGAAGTTTGTGCCAAGAAGTAATTAATACTGATCTCAATGAATTCCAATTAAATAATATAAGCTTATGTTCAGTTTCATTTTTCTTCCTGTAAAATTCTTGCTTCTGTTGTACTTGCTATACTGAATCGCCGTAAACCGCAGTTAGCTAACTGACTAGCAATTTTTATTGCACTTTCTATAAAATGAATGAGCAGTGCTGTCCCTAATACAGTTGCTTAGTCAGAAAAATCCCCGCCGGAAAGTGTCATTATAAGATTAAGTCAAAACATTTTAACGATGTTAAGATAAAATTCTTCTTATGTGTGAAATTATGACTGTGTGCTCCCAACCGATTAAGTCTACAGACGACGTCATGCCTTCGTCGCCAAAGGTCTTTGGGAAATGGTTATATATAAATGATCCAGAACCATTGAGATCTCTTTACTTCGATGGATTTAAGTGGCACAAGTTTGGACGACACAAATACCATTCGCTGAATACCCGCAAATATGAACAAATGACAAGAAAAAATAAGATGATTGGTAAATGTGGGCGGAACAATCAAGGTTTAATATGCGAATTGTGCAAACAATTTACTTAGCAATATGATGAGCATCATGAGATATATAAAATGAGAAAAAGTTATCAACAAATGCATATATATATATATATGTATATATATATATATATATATGTATATTATGCATAGATCATCGTATAACGATTAGATCACTGTGACTGACGTAAAAACCATTTAAAATTAAAATCTTTAAATTCAACGTTATTTCTCGCGGTTATTGGTAGCATATTGGATACGGTCTTTGCTAATCGAGCCAGAGATGGCTCGTGTTGCCGGGTTCTGTGTACTGGTGTTAATCGTGACACTCTGCACTGAAGATTCCAGAAAGGAGTAAACACTAGTGTCTGTAGGTATTTAATTATAGTAAAAACATAATTATATATATATATATATATATATATATATATATATACAAGTGAAAGTGTCTGTCTGTGTGTATATCTGTGTGTGTACATTTCCCTACGCAATAACTGTGTCAATTTTCAGTCTACAGACTCGAAATTTGATATACAGGGTACTGAGATTTAGGAAAATCGATTTGATCGGTTTTCGGCGTGATATTTGGCGAATAAAGGGTTAAAGTTCAACGATTTGACCTTTGAGAACTCTACCAAACTCCTCCGAGAATTTTGGGTCTAAACACTTGAAATGTTAGACATAGGTTCCTTGGACATGGATCTAACTTAATAAGTTCATTTGAGCCCAAAACTATAAATTTTAAGGGGGTATAATAGGGGTCAAAGTTAAAAACATTGACCACTTTTTTTTTGCTCAACATACATCTCCAAATACCCGGGCAACGCCGGGCACCCATGCTAGCATATCTATAAAAGTGAAAGTGTCTGTGTGTCTGTGTGTCTGTTTGTCTGTGTGTAGATTTCCCTACGCAATAACTCTGTCAATTTTTAGTCTACAGACTCGAAATTTGATATATAAGGTACTGAGATTTGGGAAAA
Organism: Euprymna scolopes; assembly: GCF_053919585.1. Lineage (NCBI taxonomy): Eukaryota > Metazoa > Mollusca > Cephalopoda > Sepiida > Sepiolidae > Euprymna > Euprymna scolopes. Next base: position 61,175,243 of record NC_136498.1, on the reverse strand, counting down.
TCGATGTGATCGGTTTTTGGCCAGAAATTTGACGATTAAGGGGTCAAAGCTCAATGATTTGACCTTTGAGAACTCTACCAAACTTCTCCGACAATTTTTGGTCTACATACTTGATATTTTAGATATAGGTTTCTTGGACATGGATCTAACTTAATAAATTCATTTGAGCCCAAAACAATGAATTTTAAGGGGTCAGAATAGGGATCAAATTTAAAAAAAAATCGAGCGCTTTTTTTTTTTGTTTTTTTTTTTGCTCAACATACGCCTCCAAATACCTGAGCAACGCCGGGCTGAAATGCTAGTATATCTAAAAAAGTGAAAGTGTCTGTCTGTCTGTGTGTGTGTCTGTGTGTATACATTTCCCTACGCAATAACTCTGTCAATTTTCAGTCTACAGACTCAAAATTTGATATACAGGGTACTGAGATGTGGGAAAATCGATTTGATCGGTTTTCGGCCAGAAATTTTGCGATCAAGGGGTCAGAGTTCAACGCTATAACCTTTGAGAATTCTACCAAACTCCTCCGAAAATTATGGGTCTACACACTTGAAATGTTAGATATAAATTCCTTGGATATGGATCTAACTTAATAAATTCATTTGAGTCCAAAACAATAAATGTAAAGGGGTCATAAGGGCCAAATTTAAAAAAAAATTAACGCTTTTTTTCCCCAAACATACACCTCCAAATACCCCGGCAACGCCGGGTCCCCATGCTAGTACATATATATAAGTGAACGTGTCTGCCTGTCTGTGTGTGTGTGTCTGTGTATCTGTTTATATTTCTCTACGCAATAAAAATCTGTCAATTTTAAGTCTACAGACTCGAAATTTGATATCGAGGGCACTGAGATTTAAGAAAATTTTTATAATCCATGATTTAGCCAGAAATTTGGCTGTTAAGGGGTCAAAGTTCAATGATTTGACTTTTGAGAACTCTACCAAACTCCTCCGACAATTTTGGGTATAAACAATTGAAATTTTAGATATAGGTTCTTTGGACATGGATCTAACTTAATAACTTGATTTGGGCCCCAAACAATAAATGTAAAGTTGTCAAAGTTAAAAACAAAAATTGACCTCTTCGGTCTCTACCAAATTACTCAGACAATTTCTGGTCTAAACATTTGAAATTTTACATAAAGGGTATTGAGAGATAGAGCAAGTTTTTTAATCGGTTTGGGTCGAAAATTTTAGCTATCAATATATAAATGTATGTATGTATGCATGTTTGTATATCTGCCTAAAAATTTCGACAGAGGCGAGAGATTTTTACAAGATCAGTATCGTTTGAAGCTCCACCCTTCAGACGAAAAATACCGAAAAATTGGCAACAAACATTAATTTCTTCACCTTCAATTAGGGACTTTACTACAGGGAGGGGGCCCTTTTGTCGCCGATATTTTCGAAAGTCATCCCCTCTCTTCTATTGTCTAGCCTTAAATAAAGCTTACCTCGCTCGCTCCCGGTTTGACGGTGGTAATAACAGCAAAGACGTCACTTTTCCCCCGTCCCTTTTCTCCTTCATGGTATGGGTTCGAGTCTGCCTTTCTACTACCATTTCTTTTTTTGCTCAACATACACCTCCAAACACTCGGGCAACGCCGAGCTGAAATGCTAGTATATATATATATATATATATATATATATATATATATATATATATATAAAGTAATAGCGTTCGTGTATGTGTGTGTATCTGTGTGTACAACTCTCCTACAACCCACATCACTGAGCCGATCATGACCAAACCTAGCATGATGATAGTTCCCTACTTAAGGATAGTGGACGCCATTTTTCAAGATAAAGTTCTAGAGTTAAGGTCATAGCCTATGGATATATATTCCCCTACAACCCAGACCACTGGACCAATCATGACCAAACCTGAAGTGATGGATAGGTACCGACCTAAGGATGGCGCACACCATTTTCAAGGTACAGGGCAAAGGTTAATGTCATAACATGCTGCTCTTCATAAACTCCCCTACGTAAAGATGATGCACTCCACGTTGGGGCTAACCACCATCCCGGGATCGACACCATAGTGGGTACCTTTGCTAGTGTGTATATATATATATATATATATATATATATATATATTATTATTATTATTATTATTATTATTATTATTATTATCTATATATATAAAAGCGAAAATGTGTGTATGTATGTATGTTTGTATGTATATATGTGTGTTTGTGTGTCCGCTAAAAGCTTTCGACAGACTGAACAAAAATTTACAAACTTGGAAGCATATTGAAGCTCCATCCTTCGCCTGAAAAATATCGAAAAATTCGCCAAAAACGTTAATTTTTTCACCCCAAAATCGATAATTTTTTACAGGGGGGGGGTCAACAAAAACCGTCCTCTCATGACGACGACCGGTTCTACGCATGCGTCAGATTACGTCATGACCTAATTTAGTTTAAATAGTTGAAGAACTGACTAAATTTAATGTACGTCGCGTTAGCTCAGTTGGTTAGCGCGTTGGTTCATTATCTAAAAGTTTTGGGGTCGAATCGTGGTGTGAGATTTGTTTTTTTCGATTTTTTAAATTTAAATATTGAACCAGGGTTATTTAAGCCATTTTTCACGTAACTTCGTTTTTCTAGGTTTTTTTTTTACTTCGCTTATTCTTAGGTTTTAATTAACACCCCCGACCAACCACACACACCCAAAAACATCCGGGTACCCACCGATTTTTTAAATTTTAATATCAAAACAGGCTTATTTAAGCCAGTTTTCACGTGTTTATTTTTTTAACGTTCGTTTTTGTTTTCTTTTTTGTTTTCGATTTTTACATTTAACATCGTTCGTTTGTCTTACGTTAGTTTTTTGTGGGTTTTTTTTTCGATCTTTTGATTACAACTCCCCACCCGGGTTCGTTTTTCTGTTTTCTATTTTTACTTCGCTTATTCTTAGGTTTTCATTAACACCCCCACCACCTCCAAACACTCGGGCAACGCCGGGTACCCTCCCCTCGCTAAGCAGGGTTTTTTAACGTTCGTTTTTCTGTTTTTTTACTTCGCTTATTCTTAGGTTTTCATTAACACCTCCACCCCCGCCCGACCACACACACAGAAAAACACCGGGCAACGCCGGGTACTCCTCGCTAGTTATTATATAAAAAGGACTTTGTGGGTGTTAGCTCGTTTTCAATGAACTCGAATAGGCTGATTTTTATGAAATCTCACACGAATATACTTGATGTGTCTAGCATTGTTCTTAGATAGGTTTTGTATCGGAATGTCTTTGATAAGTATCGATAATCGATAATCGAAATAATCCGATAGTACAAGGGAGCAGGCGATTTTGCACAAAGTTAACACCTTACACAATATAACATCACAAGTAAAAAGTATTATGGCAACAGGAGCCGAAAGGGCAGACATATAAAATCAAAATGATACTTGACTTTATCATTTTAAACTTAAATCCAAGCCATTATTACCACAAAAACAGTAAGATTAGGCATATAAATTCAACAAGAGATTCTTTGATATGACAAGGGCACGTTCGAAATAAATGCTTCTGTTTAAAGCACAAGTGAATCTTAATTGCATTTTTATTTATCTGTTGCGTTCTTGCTAAGTCGGTTGATTTGAATTTAACTATGTAAAGGGAGACAACTTTGTTGTAATGATTAATTATTAGATACATATATAAGTATGTTTGTGCGCTTATGCGCACGTGCACACCCACCCACGTATATGTATATATATATATATATATATATATATATATATATATATATATATATATATATATATATATATATATCGGGAAATGGCCGACCTGTAACAACGTGATGGAAATCCTTTCCCCCAAACGAACGCACCAAGTTTATCATGTACAATATTGTCTTTTTGTTGGTAACACCGAATGGAAATCACATCTGACGAGTTGGTGAGAAAGGAGACTTTTATGAAAACATGAAATCATATAATTGCCATCCCATTAATAAAACAGCTGTAATGAAGGGATCCAGGATGAAATAAATGAGCGCTATAAAAAAGAAATAATAAAAGTCTTCGAATTTCAACAATGTTTTGTACTATATATATATATATATATATATATATATATATATATATATATATACACACATCTTTTATCTATCTTCTACAATTATATAAATGCAACTTATATATATATATATACACACACACACATATATATATGCATATATATATACATACATACATATACCTTTCCTCAGCCGTTAATCAAACCTGCAACCGTCGCATTGACAATCGGCAGCTCTAACCATAGGACCACGAATTAGTGCCGTAAATATTTCTCCTCGAGTGTGTATTAAATCCACACCCGCCTATTGCAACGGTGCTCAAACCATCAGTTTGTTTACAAAAAAATTAATAGTGGGCTCCGCTTAATTGCTTAAATACGCCTCGGGTGAAAAAATATTTACAAAGTGTTCAACCCAAAGAGGGGGCTTTTTGATAGTCATCCACATACAGTAATGTTCCGTTGTATCACAGCTCATGTGTGTAATCTTAGAGTATTGTTTTTTTTAGCCTCAGATATTTCTTTGTTTTCTACAGTTACCATTATTGTCCCAAATGCTGGCATTATGCCATCTAACGATCTAAAGAGTTGTTGAAACCGTAGTTATGGCATATTAAAACCACATAATCGTTTAAGTACTATATATATATATATATATATATATATATATATATATATACGTTTTATTTTTATTACCGTATTTTTCTGTTAAGTTACATATATATATATATATATATATATATATATATATATATATATATACTTGAGTTAATCCCGTTTGTCTGTATTTTGAATCTTTCATCTTTTGTGCGTTTCTTCTGTTTCAACATCGGTTCAATAAAGTAATTGACTGAAAACGCTTGTGTACATCGTCTCTCTACTTGAATGTTAAATGTCCATCAAGCTATTCACGTATTGGTTTTTCTTTTGTTTCCAATCCATTGACTGTTGCTATCAAAGTGACCGCATGCTTTGCTGTGAACTAAACTTAAATCTCCGGTGTTTTATGCACATCCCCCAGTCCGCAGGCTTTCACATGCCCGTTTGAAAATCAACTTTTTCATAATTACTTTCTTGATTGCCAAAATGCTGCTGCTGCTGTTGTTGTTTGTATCGGCTGCATCGGTCGGTTTATTGTCAGCCGACACTTTCTTTCTCGATTATTAACAAATAGTAAAGCCGACTGAGACGAATCCTGTCAGAATCCAGCAGACCTGAACATTGATTCCATGATGCGGCCACACACTGGCGCCAGGCGGTTTCTTGCTTTGACTAACTTCTATAAACACCATGCACCAATGAGAAAACGATTTCTTCTCCTTTTTCTTCTTCTTCTTCTTCTTCTTCTTCTTATTATTATTATTATTATTATTATTAATAATAATAATTATTATTATTTTATTAATTATTATTATTATAGCTTTTATGTACAAACCAGCACACACTCACACTTACACACAAACACACACACATGCATACACATATACATATATATATATATATGTATGTGTGTGCGTGTGCGTGTGTGTGTGTGTGTGTAGTGGCATAATTATGGGCACTTTTACCTTTTTTTATCAATTTTTATTGTTTAATTCGAAAATATAAAGAATACTGAAAAGACATTAATTAAAGCAAAACTAACGCAAAAATAAACAATTTAAAAATAATGTTTATCGGAATATTTCGGCGAGGAAACTCGCCCGTCTCAAGATTCGGGTTTTTTTCTGCCTACGCCTCATGATGGTACTTTCAGGTAGAACACAAATCCATTTAGTTGATTTTTAGCGGTGTTTTTTTTATATAGTTCAGGAATACCCATGGCGTGTGCTAAAGGAATAATTGGTTGATTACCTGTTTGAAGCGTTGGTAAATAAGAAATCAAATGGAACACGTATATAAAATACGTTCGGGTGCAACGCAAACAATAATAAACAATTTAAATAAATGTTTATCGATATATTTCGGAAAAAAGATATTTTTTTCTTCCTCGTCTCATGATGGTACTTTTAGGCGGGACGCGTTCGTTTTACCAAACAGGAAACACATCAATTATTCCTCTAGCACACGCCATGTGCGATACAAAAACCGTTGAAAAACAACTAAATGGACGTGTACCGCCGATAAAATAACATCAGGGGGGGGGCATAAGAAGAAAAGAATATATATATATATATATATATATATATATATATATATCTTGAAAGGGGCGAGTTTCTCGGTCGAACTATATCGATAAACATTATTTTTCAGTTATTTATTATTATTTACTTTGGATAGTTTAGAAACGGATTTTATATACGTGTTCTACTTGATATATATATACATATATATATATATATATATATATATATATATATATATATATATATATATATACAGTGGTGGGTCAGACAGAGAAAGAGAAAAGGAAGTGTTTATATTGAGCATGTATAAACTATAGAGTTTAGTTTGAAATTTCATATAGGATTCTGAGTTTGGCATAAAGATTACCAAGTCCGTAAAGATGCACCTGAAAAAGGTCGGAGGGCACATCGACCGAAACCCTGTTAGAATAACAACTAAGATGAGAATAGTAGCCTGAATAATATACATAATACAATAGTACGTTAGGTTAAGATGAGCAGGTGTCATCTTAAAGAATAATGTGGAGGCTTTATTCATATGCGAATGAAGTAAAAATTAAAAGGAAATATTAGTTTACAAAAAAAAATGTTCAAATAATCAGTCACAAAAATTTTATTTTCATCTGATGTTCAGTATTTCTTTCAAAAACACCTACTAGGATCCTATATGTGTGTTACATAGGGGTGTTATTTCTTTAGAAGAGATGTGTGTATTGTTGTTGTTGTTCGTCTTAGTAGAGAGTCTTAGAGGTTCATGTTGTGTGTATATATATCGCGTATATATCAAGAGAGAGACAGTTCTGCATATATAAAGAGACAAGGTACATGTTAATACAGGAGAGCTGATGGCATGTAATACACAATGAGAGTAGATTTGATATATAGATAGATAGACCGAGATATAGTTTGTTTTACATTTATGTTTGACAGTTCTGTGAGTGGGAGTGTTTCTATAACATTGACACATGTTTATTTACCTATTTTTGAGATGACGATTTTCACAAAGTTCTTATAATATAAATTGACAATACCTTTTCTGTTGAATTACATGAGACGAAGACGCAGATACAAAAAGATGAAGTTGCTTATTTATTATACCATATGATGTGACCGGTCAATGGCTTTGCATCAAGGAATTCAAGTCTTACATGATTCTTCTTCTAACCCCGCTTCCAAGGTTCTATGTCAGCTCTGCCTCTGACTCCTCTCTTCTCCCCTGACGGACTGAGTCCGACCGACTGAGTTTTTTGACTGACTATATTGAAACCCATGACGTCATTGCATGGCCAACACGTGCATATTAGACACATGGCATGACATGCCTCCGTGTTTAAGCATGCATTGTTACTCACATGTTTCAAACATGCACGATTTGCACGTTTTGAAACCATTTCTGACGCCAGGAAATTTCCCATTCTCTTTGTTTTACAAAGGAATTTAACCTACTTGTTAATTCTCTAACCAATATTTTTTATTATGCATTCGTTCTAAGAATGTGAATAGATTTTCCAGCCAAATTTTATTTATAAAATATCTGGACATTCCATTTAAAACCTATTGTTCTTTAAAACTTTCTACAAGGTTCGATTCTCGTTTAATCTGATATCATTTTCATTTAACTAATTCTCTTTTTTTTTTACTTACATGAAAAGGGGACAGCTCTTTTCATGTAACATGTGTACATACCATACGCTCCTGCAACGGGTATTGCCGTGGCCATCCTTAAATAAAGATTATGTTCATGCCCGTAACTGAGAAGGAACGGCAGAGTGTGTCGATTGCATGAACCACGTAATTTGTCCAAAATGTATTTTATAAGCTTTTTAAGGTAGACATTTGAAGATTACGTGAATAAATATGCAACAACTAGCAAGGCCAACCGGCGTTGCTCGTGACCTTATAAGACAATGAGAAAAATTTTGAAACATACCTGTTATTCTTAGGATAGACGAATTTTTTATGTCTATGTATCATTTGCCATCTTGAGCGAAGTAATATTTGATCTACCCTAGGACGGGTATTACGCAACATATGTATGGAATAATTGTACCTTCATTGGACAGGAAATTTACAGCACGTATGTGGAAAAAAATTCCCTTACCTAGGGCGGGTTATGTACAACACATATTTAAAATTATTTAAATAAGTTTATGTTGTGCTAAATTTTCGGTATGTCACAGGTAAGAGTGTGTTTGTTTTTACATCAGAGTGCTATAGTGGAGAAGCACCGGATTTTTTATATGAATGTTATACTACTCGAATATATTACATGATTTTCGATTTTGATAACTTATTACGTCACAGATAAGAATTTCTTTGCTTTTCATATGAGTACTCCACTGTATAAGTACCTTATTTCCTGGGTAGGATACTGTAGAAGTACCATTTTTTCTAATTTAAAAATGAAAGAACTCGATACTTTTAAGTAATTTTCTGTTGTGCTAAATTTATACTACTACTACTACTACTACTACTACTACACACACACACACATATATATATACATATATATATATATATATATATATATATATATATATATATATATATATATACTAATCAATGTATATATATGTATTTTTTGAGATGTATATCGGATGCAACTTAATATAAACTCAGTTCTAATTACGAGTCACCTATGAAGAGTTAAAAACTCCGGGCATGTATTCCGACGAAGCCAGAACAAATCTGTGTCCACGCTTCTAAATGGTCGGGTATCTGGTCAGCATCCTGGCCTTTGTGCAGCATTAGCGGGGAACTGGTCTAAGGCCAGGAATAATAACAAAAAAAGAATAGCTTTCCATTAGCGACAGTTCCTTGGAGAGAAAAGAAACTTCCTTCCTTGTTGGCGCCTCGTCTCTTCACTCTGAATCGCACCACGATTTCAGCAGAAGGAAATCTTTTTGGCGCTTCCTTTTACCTCTTTATGAGAATGAATGACCGTGCCGAGATATGGGAATATGGCAGAAAAATGGAGAGATGTGGGTGTATGGTTTGATGGAATATTATCTGCACGATATGTACATAGATGTTGGGCAAGGGAGACATTTATAATTGAGAAGATTAACAACCCGCAGAGAATACATCAACTATGGAAATAAATAACTAAATCTATGAATTTACTAATGGAAATATAGTACACTAGAGGATGTACCCGACATTACCCAGTATTAAACGTAAAGTTAAATACCTAAAAAATGAAGTAAAAAAACGGAAAGAAACTGAGAAATGTGCATGCGAGTATTATGTTTTTAATAAACAATTCACTTCTTGTAATAAAAAAACAAGAAAGAACACTCGAGCTGAGAGCGAAACAAAAACCTAACCAGAGTAAGTGAAGTATGATAACTATAAGGCAAGCTCGATACGATCATTAAAAAGTGTTTTCAAACCTACTTATTCTTAACATAACGATTCAAGCAAGCGCATTCATGAAACAGCGAATAAAAATCTGATGACCCCCCTCCACGTACCAATTCTACATTTCTCTTTCTCTATCGCTGTCTCTGTCTCCCTCTCTCTGTCTCTTTCTATTTATATATATATATATATATATATATATCAATCCATATCTATCTGTACTCCTATACATTCGTTTTTCTTTTGTGTGTATTGATATTCATATTTAAAACCTTCTTTCCTATTTATTTAAAAAGAAAATACAATTTTCTCATATATGGGTTATGGAACTGCATTGACTAGTAAAAGATCTAGCTAATTTGCATATTCTTTTAACCATTCATTTCAATTAATTCCCTATTAGTTGCTTCAGTTTTCTAATGGAATAATCATCTTTAGTTCACTATTACGTGTAATTATATTCATGCAGATATTTTACATGATTTATACTTGCATAATATTTGCATAAAAAGTTTATAGTAAGCACAGAATTGTTTCCATATATATTTATGTATACGTATATATTTTTGTTTAACAAATTTTGCCTACCAAACTCCTCCTAGAGTTTTTGGCTACAGACATGAAACTTCATATATAAGGTATTTGAATCCATGCAAATTTTATATTTGGGTTTTAGCCCGGAAAAATGGGTGCAAAAGTGTGAAAATTTAAAAAAATGAAATTTGCCTGGTGAAGGTCGAACGCCGGCATTACGAATGCATAAAGTAGTAGTTATTGGTTCATGTTTTAATTTTTAGCCTTGCAGTAAACATGTTTTCATAGCCCAGTCATTGACGGCAGAGGCAAAATAAATCGTGATCTGAACGTTTTGACGGTGGCGCATATGTCTTTGTTTTATACTTTTTAAATCATTACTATATATTGCATAATATAATCTGTCTATCGATAAAAATGAAAATGTTTGTCTGTCTTTTCTCTATGGTAGTTAAGAAAGACTATTATGCAGAAAGCATTACTTTACATATTCACATTTTTTAATATATACATATGCACATAACCTTATGAACAGTACATAGGGCCCGAGCAAGATTGGGCGGAACTGCTAGTATATCCATAAAAGTGAACGTGTCTGTATGTATGTCTCTGTGTCAGTGTATGTACATTTCCCTACGCAATAACTCTGTCAATTTTAAGTCTACAGATTCAAAATTTGATATACAGGGTACTGAGATTTGGAGAAAAAAATTGTGATTGGTTTTAAGCCAGAGATTTGGTTGTTAAGGGGTCAAAGTTACACGATTTTACCTTTGAGAACTCTACCAAACTCCTCCGCCAATTTTAGGTGTAAACACTTGAAATTTTAGATATAGGTTCCTTGGACATGGATCTAATTTAATAACGTGATTTATATATATATATATATATATATATATATATATATATATATATATATATAAAATAATGTACCTGTAAAAAAGTTTTTAATTTTTTTTCATAATATTATTTTGTATTCCTGCACGTCACCAATAAAAAACGAATATAGAAAAGTTATATATATTCATAACGTTTCGTCGGATGCAACCTTTGATCTTGTTCAGCTTCATAGCAATATGCATTAAAAGGATCGTGAAGACTATTTATTTATTTAAAGAAGACATCTCAACTTTAAAAATAAATAAAAGAAGCAGCCTCTTTTTTACGGGAATAATTCTATAAAATTACACGTAGTAATGGTCGCGCGAATGCTAATCTTAAAACAAAATGTGAACAAAAATCTTACCCACACAGGTATCTATATATCAATATGATAGCGTGTCTGCTATTTTCTGTGTCACGTTTACATCCGGGTCGTTTAATTGTTATGTACTGCTATTTCTTGTCATAAATAATTTTACCAAGAGTTTTGGTTTCAGTTTCGATTACAGCTTATGGCATTTAGTCATCTATTTTCTTATAAATTATTTTGTCAAGAATTCTTCATAAGTTTTGGTTTCAGTTTTAATTATAACTGATGGTACTTTAGTTATCTATATTTATATAAATAATTTTATCAAAATTTCTTTATAAGTTTTGGTTTCGGTTTCGATTATGGCTGAAGCAACTCAAGTTATATATATATATATATATATATATATATATATATATATATATATATATATATATATATATATATATATATATATATATATTTAAGTTTTTTTTTATTTCGGTTTCGATTCAAGCTAATGCACCTAAGTCATATAGATATATTTTTTTGATTTTTGAAATCGTGACGTTATGATATATAAAAATAGATAAAACATTACCTCTATAATAATATATACGAAATATTATTAAAATATCATATTTAAGCGTACTTTACGAGCGGGCTTTACCGGGCGTTCTTGCTAGCTTAGAAAAATACTTTTGCAGTTTTAACAAAAAAGCTACAAAAATATTAGAGCATCTCTATTCACACTGAACAGCTACAGAATGCCAACATCAATATATTACATATGAAAGAGTCCCCTGTGGAATTTCCACAGATCCCGCTAGTCTATTTCATATGTCCATAACCGTAAGCGAAGTGCAATAATAAAAACAACTAACTAAATAAATGAAGTAAAGTAATAATGCACTTAGAAAAAATGTATTAAATGCTGAAGTTACCTAATCCCTTTTAATGAGGGTCCTCCCTTTTAAAATAGTAAAATCCATCGTGCACGTGATATCATGTGTTTGATGACGTCATTTTGGTTACTCCAACCCCATAAAACACGATTTCTGTTATCACACGTCACATTCATTTACAGAATCAGCAAAGCATGATCAGTTAGTCTCTGTTAGAATAATATGATTGTTTCATGACATGCGTTTACTGCTGCTGCGATGGCCGAGTGGTTAAGGCGTTGGACTCGAAATCCAATGGGTTATTCCCTCACAGGTTCGAATCCTGTTCGCAGCGATGTCTTTTTATTTATTCTAAATTTCAAAATAATTTGGGGAACATTTAGTTCTAGCAGAGAGTAGCCATACAAATATTCTTCGCACGTGTAATTATTAGGGCTAGGAGAACAACATATTCTTTTCATTGCTTTAACTCTCGGGTGTGTATCCGTTGATATCTTATATGCTTTTATATAGAGTGATGTGGTTCTCTTTTGATTAACTGTGTCTGACTGTGTCGGTTACATACTCAAGAGTCAAAACAATGAAAAGAATATTCTGTTGTCATAGCCATAATTGAAATAGAATTATGAAAGAAGCTGCATAAATAACAATTATTTAATATATATATATATATATATATATATATATATATTCTTTATTTTTCTTTATTTTGTACGGGACCACTAACCCCTCACTTCTCAACTCCATTTCCTGACACTCTGACCCCCCCACTTGTCTGTATCCCTTTCTTTTACGCACCCCTAATAATTAGTATGAACAGTATTTTCATTATTATTTTTGGTATTAGTGGTGGTGATGTTGGAGGTAGTAGCAGAAGTATTGTTACTATTATATTTATTATTATCATTATTATTACTGCATTGTTTTTAACGCTATTACTATTGTTATTATTATTGTTTTTATCATTATTAGTGTTATAATCATTATTATAATTGCTTTTATTATCATTATCCCCGTTGTTATGCCCGTCATTGCTACCATAACCGCTACCATTATCTTCATTTTCACTGCTATTAACATTAATTTTGAATTTACTTCTATCACAACTATTGGTAATATTATATTTAATGTTTATTTGTAATGCTTAACTTTAATTCTGTCTTTATTTCATCTTTATTTTTATCTTCAATTTTACTTCTATTTTATTTTCAGCTTTATTATAACTACTATTATTATAATTTTAATTACTATTATCTTTCGTACTATTATAATTACCCTACTATTATTTGGTATATTTTTACCACTCTCATGAGTAGTAATGGTTTCCTTACTCCTCCACTTTGATATCAATATGTATACTTAACCTTTTGCATCAACTTAAAGGCACTCATAGTCATTGTCATCCTTATCTCCGACAGCCCCCTTATGATCATACTCTCTATATCATAACAGTAGAAACTCATAAATATATTGCCGCATATTACCTTTCAGATTTACAACCCCCCCCTCCAAATTATAAGCGAATTTATAGCCGCCATTTGCCGTTTAGGTGGCACCAATCAAAATCAAATTTACCCACTCCATAGAAAATAGGCACACCACAAACCGTTAAAATAAATTACTATGCAGCAACAATACACCCCATATTTAACCATAATACATATACCCCTTAATCTCAATACTATGTTAAAGACCATATATAATCTTATATATCATACTATATATAACAAGCTTCTCCTTATTTATTTAGAATTCAATAAAGCTTCCCCCAACATTCTATAATTCCTCTTAATCTCTTTCGTCCCTAATGAACCTTACACTAGACGCCACATCTTCTCCATGCTACCTAGCACTTTCTCTACTCTTCTGAGGAGAAGAATTAGGCTTTGAAATGCCCTGGTATATATATACACAAGTTAGAAAAAGCATTACATCAAAGGCATTAAAATTGTTAAACAAAATGTTTTTACTATAGGCTTTAAAAATAAATGTACAAGATTCAATTTGGAATTTATTTATCTTCAAAGTGTACTTTTATAAATTTTACAAAGTAAAGTATAAAAATGTAATACCTTACTTTGTAAAATCTATAAAACTGCACTTTGTAGATAAATAAATTTCAAATTGAATCTTGTAGCTTTATTTTTAAAGCCTATAGTAAAATCATTTTGTTTAACAATTTTCATGCCTGGGATGAAATGCTTTTCTAACTTGTATCCTATCTTCTTAAGATTATATTTTATTTAATTTATTAATTTGGAATTTTAAAAAATGAATGTTGTTTTGCATGTATTTATAAAAACTCCTCTACTCTCTATTTCAGTTTGTATTTCTCCTCACACCACAACTCATTTTTGCAACCCCCGCCTTGTATTATTACAGGTCTTAATATTCTCTCTCTTTCAGTTTGCATCTCTCCTAACACCACAACTCTTTTTTGCAACTCCCTCTTTGTCATACATGTCTGAATAATGAGAAAATCTGAATTTTTTAAATAAAAACTTTAAAATAACTTTTTAGATTAAATTTTTTTAAACTTCTTTCAGAATAGAAAATCTTTACAACTTTATAAGGAACATATTTCATATAGGTTTCATCAAAAATATTCAGTAGATAACGAGCAAAATATAGATGAAAATTTCAAAAGGACTGTATAACTGGTTACGCTCAATAGTGGTCCTTGCTAGCGAAAGTATTTGTTATTGATATTCTATTATTATTATTATTATTTAAAACATTTTGTGTCCTACTCTTTTGCGTGAGGACTAATATATATATATATATATATATATATATATATATATATAATTTTGTGATTGAGTTCAAATCCCTTCAAAAACATGTCTGTGGGTGTAAAATAATTAGTATTATATATATATATATATATATATATATATATATATATATATATATATATATATATATTGCAAATATTAGGCAGCATTTTTAGTCGCGTGCAAACGACTCTATAAGCCACTCCGTCGGTCCGTCTGTCGATCAGTCGGTCCGTCGGTCAGTCGGTTGTTCGTCCGTCTGCCCGTAACACTTTTGTGCTTAGCCTTTTTGGTTAATATCAAAGGTCTGTTGTTAATAGATGCTGTTCTTAGCTTTTCAAGCTTTTCTTTTTGCCAAGATCAAAATGTAGTATCTGTTCCGGCAGATACTGCAAGCAAGGCCCATATGTGGGGGCAACTCCACATATGGGACCTTGGTCAATGTAGGGGCAACTCTTCATACCAATTGTCACTATCCAACTCCCCTACTCCCCGGAGAATTGTTCCCCATTCCCCTTCACTCCACACATTAAAAATCGGCCTTGTACCTAATTTGCTCAGAGGGGGAGCAAATAAATACCCTTTTCTTGGCAAGATCAAAGTGTAGTATCTATTCTCTGATACATACATCACGCGAGGCAGCGCTGTTCTGGCGATACATTCTCATGCCCGGAACACTTCACGAGCTTGTTGGGTAGCGTTCTGTCCGCACCCCCACTTTGTCTGTCTTTCTCTGCTCTCCACCCGTGAGGGGGGATCCGAGCTGATAATTTACGACCTTCCCGCGAGGGAGGGTTGGAAACACTTTCTCTCTTCCCTCCACTAACTTCCCACTCTCTCTCTCAGTTCTATTTCCCCTCTTGCCGCCTTTTGGCACCACTTCTTTTTGGCCCCAAAGTTGGCTCTCCACTTTGGACGCCGTCTCCACATCACTCTTTTTGGTGATTTTTAAAAGAAGAGGAAACCGAAACGGACAACCCCTAGCCCGGGAGCAACCAATATGGATACCCCCAGCCAGGGAGCTAATGCTCTCCAAGAGGATGAGTCCCCAACAGGAGGAGCAAAAAAAACAACCACTGACGGGCGTACCGCCAGGATATGACAGCATTGGACACTCCCCAGGAGGGGGAAAATTTAACAACAGCTCCCCCCGAGGGTGACACCCCCAAAGGGGAGTAAAACCAAAATCGGTCGTAGCATCTCACTCCGACCACAGAAGGAGGAGGTGCCAGGCCGAAAGGACAATAAAGGGGACAGCGCTCCCCAAGACGGTTGTTCCCCAAAAGGGGAGCAGATCATGAAAGTGAGGGGCATACCACCTGAAGGAACAGATGGCCTTAAATTAAACATAAAAGATCATGCTCCGAAAGAGGCCGACTCCCCAAAATGGGAAGCTGCTCCCGAGAAAGGCTCTAACCAAGGAGAGTCAGGCCCCAAAGACACTGAAAAGGGAGTCGCCCTCCCCCCAAAACAAAACGACACTCCCACAAAAGGACAGACTAAGCAATCTGGGGACGCAGGAGCATCGCCAATAAACAGGCAGGGGCGACCTCCAAAGAAGACCAAAAATGGTCTAACCCCACCAAAGACCCCATACCAACACCAACACCACCAAGTGGATCTGCATGGGGGAAGACCATAGAAAAACAACTATCCCCTCAAGAGTATAGAGACCTGTACCTGACAAAGTACAGACAATACATAGAGGGGGTAGATCTAAAACCCATACCAGGTGCCTGGGAGGCGATTGAGGGCAGAGTCCTGTCCTTCGCCATTTCCATTATACCGGAAAACTCCTCCTGACGATGAAGAAGGAAGACATGGCGGGGCTCCTCGACAAACTTAACATCCCGGTACTATACCTATACCAGAGGAGCTTCGCCGTGTGGGACATCCTCCTACCCACCAAGGACGATACAGAGAGACTTTCCCTCCAAGAAATAAAGCATGGGAGAGTCAAACTAATACCCGAATACCAGGGCAAGGGAAGGACTCGGGTGCAGGTATTTAATGTGCCAATCCAAATACCTGGGGAACTGTTAGGATGCCTCTTCAGTCAGTATGGTGAGGTGAAACAGGTGACCCCATTACGGTCAAAAACTGAGGCTCACCTGGGCTGCTACACAATAGCAATGAGGATGAAGAGGAAGGGAGTTCGGGTGATAGCAACGCTGCTGACATACAAGGACGTCAGCATGACGGTAGTGGTGGAGGGGCATCGTTCGCACTGCTGGTTTTGCCAAAATCAGGGCAACATGGCTAGGAGCTGCCCCAAAAGGGTAACCCCTAATCAAACGACCCAAAAGGTGGTCACAACCCCTAAGACATCGCCTGCACCAAAAGTGGCGGCAACAACCCCTGCAACCGCGGCCCAACCCCAGCTCCAAGGAAAACCAAAACCAACCAGGAGGCCAAGGGGGGAAAAATAGAACACAGTAGTGAGACAAAAACGGAAGCACATAATCCCTTATGCCACCGTCCCACCACAAGCCCAAACATCGAGGCAGAAGCCTTTGCAAATGCAGCAACAACACCAGCCACCGCAGCCGATGCAGCAGAAATAGCTGCAGCAACAACAACTACCACAGCAGCAAAAGCAGCAAGAGCAGCAAGTGCAGCAGAAGCAGCAGCAGCAACAACACCAGCGAGAGCAGCAGCAAGTGGATATCTGTGATGTATCGACAACCCACAGCCGTCATGCAAGTCAACAGAAAACGCTCGAAACCCTTTGTTATCTCTCGGTCGGTTCGTCAGAATTGCCCGCTGTCACCCCTGCTCCATGTCCTGGCTTTGGAGTCCCTGCTCCGCAAGCTGAGACGTGGGGAGGCAAATTCGGCCCTGTACGGAATTGCAATACCCGGTGGCTCAGCCACCAAGGCATCTGCATTCGCTGATGATGTCACAGTCTTTCTGTCGAGCTTCAGAGGCATCGAGATCATGTCGGAGGCGCTCGCTCGGTACGAAAGAATTACAGGGACCAAGATAAACTGCAGCAAATCGGTAGGACTGTGGTTGGGCGCCTGGAGTGGCAACGCCAACCTCCCAGCACCCTTCAGCTGGACGGATGGCCCGGTTCGGATCTTTGGCATGTGGTTTGGCCCGGGTCTCCAGCTTGACAAAAAATGGTTGGAGGTACGGTCAAAGGTGGAGTCTGAAGTCAATTTGTGGCTTCCTAGGAAACTTTCCTTAAAGGGTAGAGCTGAGGCGTGTGCACTTCTGTCTTTCCTCTGACTTTACTGACTGGCTGTACGTCTCCTGCCTGCACAACACCTAACAGCTCTCGTCGAACTGTTGACCTCGCTTCTTTGGGACAGAGGAAGACACTGGGTGAGCAGACAGGTCTGTATTCAACATCCGTGTGAGGGAGGCTTGGGAATGCTGGACTTAAAGTGTCATCAGTGTTTCCTGATCGCTTTTTTTAAACTCCAACTATGGGTGAAGATCAAATGTGAGAGAAGAAGGCTGAATCACGCGGCATTTGAGAGAAGATGGATACATGTAGCAAGTTTGTGTATACGAAGAGGAGCCAAATTTGAATATGTGTTCCCCACCTAGGTGTGGAACGCGCAGTTCCATAAAGTAAAATTAAACAAGTAGCCTCTCAGATAGCTGAGTGTGTGTTCCATCCCTCCCCGATTAGGAAGCCTCTAAGATCCCCACCCCCATCTACTTGCAATTTTTGTTTTCACCCCTTCCTCTAAATTTCACCCATCTTGGAGAGAAAGAAATACAAACTAACCTCCATTCCTTACCCACAAAATTTTCTTTTCTCCATTCACCCACATCTAGAGGCCATCCCCACTTAGAGACTGACCCGCAGAAGCGAGGTTCCTTTTACAAACCTAGTGAAATGGGTAGTCTATCAACTAGACGGGGTTGGGAGGGTCCTACTAATCACGTTTTGTTTTTCCTTCCCCCCCCCCCACCCTCGACACAAATGAATTATTGTACCATTTGTATTGTTATCTTTTTTGTATTTACACGTCAATAAAAAATGTTTTAAAAATTGGGAGTTAAGTAGGACGTCCCCTAGTACGAAAGGGTAAATGCGGTATTATGGTGGAAGGAGATACTAGCTGGGAGAAACTTTTGATTTTGTTTAGTTCTGGAGTGACAAGGATGACCAATGACCACCACAATCCCCCCCTTTTGAGTTGGCCATGTGCCTAAGTTTTTTGTTCAGTGTTGATTTTCACTGTACTTTTAACATTTTTCTTTTTTTTTTACACGGTGGTCATCACTTATCAAGGCCCGGAAGCCACTCAGGGATGAGGGTTAATTCCAAGTACAGTACATTAGTGTGGAGATTTGATGAAGTGTTTACTTAAGGGGGCGGTTCATTAGGAATTTGTTAACGTTGGACTTGAAAACATCCAAGTTATAGTTAGGTAGGAAGCAGGCAGATCTCCACAGGCGTGCAGTTCTAAGAAAGAAACTTTGTTCATGGAATCCATGTTTTGATTTAGGCACAGATAAAGAGTGGGGGAAATTTTTCACAGTGGATTCAGCTACACAGGTGTTTTTCGTGAAAGATTGGCGAGGGAGGGCAGAGATTGGAGTTCAGACGAGCACCTGTTATGGAAATAACGATAAAACAAGGATAGGCTCGCAACGTCTCTTCTGTAGGAGAGAGGTTGTAGGGTAGAGAAAAGGGCATCCCCACTAAGTCACAAAGTCTATTTTGTACTCTGTCAAGGCAGGATAGGCTGTTTTTAGCAGCTCCTGCCCAGATATGGCAGCAGTATTCCATCCTTGGACGTACTTGGCTTTTATATAGATAGAGAATTGCATCAGTAGTGAGATATCTTCTGGAGCGGTAGAAAGATCCCACCATCTTTCCAGCGACCTTGGCAACAGACTTGGTGTACATGTTCCATTTCAGATTAGGAGTAAAGGTCAAACCCAGAAGCTTGTCAAAACACGGGGCCTCTCCCAGACGAGAGCCATCCATCCCAATTGATGACAGATGGGGATCAGGGCGTTGTTGATGTAAGGATAGGATTTTGGTTTTAGATGCATTAAAGGTAACCAGCCACGTCTTCCCCCACTGAACCACGCGCTCGAGATCAGAGGAGAGAGAATCAGAGAGAACTTTGTCATTTTAGCCTTTGATGTGTTGCCGTAGATGGTCGTGTCATCAGCATAGATGTCAACGAATGATTGTTTAGGGAGGTCATTGATGTAGATCAGGAAGAGAGTTGGGCCCAGTATGGACCCCTGAGGGACTCCAGCATTAATACTGCAGGCCTCTGATTTTTGTCCATCGACCACTACTCTTATGAGCCTATCGGAGAGAAATGATTTAATGATTGAGAAAACATTTCAAGTTATACCATAGCTGGAAATCTTGTGAAGTAGACCTTTATGCCATACCTTGTCGAAGGCCTTTGATATGTCAAGAGCAATTGCCCTAGAAAGGAAGCCTTCGTCAAGAGATTCACTAATCCTGTGAGATATAACCGTTAGCACATCTGCGGTAGATCTTGAATAAAGGATTTAATATCTCAAAGTGTAGTATCTGTTCCGGCAGATACTGCAAGCAAAAACCATATGTGGGGGCAGCCCCACATATGGGATCTTGGTCAATGTAGGGGCAACCCTTCATACCAATTGTCACTATCTAGCTCCCTTACTCCCCGGGGAGTTGGTCCCCATTTACCCTTCACTCCTCACATTAAAAATCTGCCTGTGCCTAATTTGCTCGGTGGGGGAGCAAATAAATACCCTTTTCTTGGCCTTTTGGCCAAGATCAAAATGTAGTATCTGTTCTTACTACATGCTGTACTTATGTTTGTAACTCTGTGATATAAAGTGGGGGATCACTTTTCTGTATTAATTTGATGTAAAATGACCCCCCATTTACAACCAGTCAGTCTCAAAGCCATTCAAGTCATTCTCCAGATTATTCAAGTTGCTTTTGAAGGATTCCGGTTATTTTTTAAGCATTCAATTCATCCTTAAGTTCATTAAAGTCATTCTAAGTCATTTACTTTTTTATTTCAACCCATTTTTCGGTCATTTTAGTTTATCTTTAAGAATTTCGTGTCACTCTTACATTCACGCATTCATTCATTACATGAGAGCATGCAGCTAATGGCTATCGGCCTTGTTTATTTAAACAAGCATTCGTAAAGACAATAGAAAGCTTCTGTTTTGTACTACTTTTTTCATTTTTTCAATTTTTTCTGTTTGTATATATATAGGTGTGGATGTATGGTCCAAGCATTTTTTTTATCGAAATCGCCACACATGCTTAAGGTCATTAGAACCAAATGAATTAAATGTCGTCTCATCAGACAATAGGATATGGTTCCAGTAATCCATGGGCTTTGTTGGAAATTTGAGGAGCACAAAGATAAGTGTGTCATGCCTACAGTCAAGCATGGTGTTGGGAATGTCATGGTCTGGGGCTGTATGAGTGCTGCAGGTATTAGTGAGTTACATTTCATTGAGGAAAACAGTAACGCCAACATGTACTGTCAAATACTGCAGCAGAGCATGATCCCCACCTTCCAGAAACTGGGTCGCAGAGCAGTTCCAGCATGGCAATAACCCAAAACATACATCCAACACAACCATTGCTTTACTAAAGAGGCTTAGCATTAAAGTGATGGACTGGCTAAGTATGTCTCCAGACTTGAACCCGATAGAACATCTTTAGGGCATCCTCAAGCAGAAAGTGGAGGTGCACAAAGTCTCAAATATCTGCCAGCTCCGCAAGGTCGTAATTGAAGAGTTTTAGAGAATTCCATTGGCTACATGTGAAGCTCTGGTTTTATTTCATGCCCAGGAGAGTAAAGGCAGTTTTACATAATAGTAGTGGCCACACAAAATATTGAAAGTTGGCATATTGTATGTTAATATTGATAACTTTTTGGGAGGGTTGCACTCACTTTTGTTTTTCCAGGGATTTAGTTTTTAATTGTTATATTTGGAGTTATTTTGAGGGAAATAAATTACATATGTTATATATGCTGCAGGCAGACTACATTTCATTATGTCAAAACATAATTTTTTCACTGTTGTCCCATGACAAAATATACTTAAATATTTGAAAAATGTGAGGGGTGTACTCACTTTTTTGATGCACTGTAAATAGCTTCAATCATTTAAACTTCATAACATTTGTTTCGTGGTGTAGTATTTTTTTGTTGTTGATAATATTATCTGGTTATCTGAACCCTTACTAAACATGATGTGAATTACAAAACGCGAAAATTCCGTAGTCTTCAACCAAACATGTATACATAAGGACTTGCTGCCTAAACATGCAAAGACATGCATATATAAATAAATATATATATATATATATATATATATATATATATATATATATATATATTAAGTAATGTGATTTATAATTTAAAAGTTTTAAAATTTTTAAAATTTAAAAATCAAAATTTAATTAAATTAAAAATCAGTTTCATAAGAAGGAACAACAACAAAGTCAATTATCTGTACGATCGTTTCGGAAATCCGTGCTTTTTATTTGTGGTATACATGAAGTCACGTAGAATAATTATACATAGTTTTTTTGGTAAGCACGGTCTCCTCATCAGCAAATTTAGGAGGATTTCTATTGAATTGAAAAGACACCAAAAATAAACCTAGCATTAAAAGTAAGGCAGATGAATCTGAAAAATTGAAGTAAAAGGTTTGGATATAAAATTTATAAGAAAATTAATAAGGAAATTGGTATAGGTTAGAGATAGAAATGAGTAGAAAAAATATATATTTTTTTGAATTTACATAATAAATTTGATTTAAAAATATATAGATATATAATTACCTTTTGGTTTTTCTTTTTTTGAAATCAGGAACTGTATTTAAAGTAGTCATTTAGATGTTTGCTATAGCTTTTTATTTTATTGAATGATGAATTTTAAAAGGGCGACGCTCGTGCAGTAAATTGTTTCCGTTAGCGTATTTTGATTTAGAGACGCTACAGTTAATATCTATAGAGAGAGAGTTTTTTTTTTTGTTTTTTTTTTTTTTTGCAAGTTTTTAAGGGGAGATAATTGTCATGGCTTTATTTATTATTTGATTTACGAGTCTAAGGGCGGTAATTGGTTTAACTTAATTTATTAAAAAAAAAAAAAAAAAAAAAAAAAAAAATCTATTTTTACTAATGAGTAATTTTTAATGATTTAAGGTGGTTTATATTTATTAAATTTAAACCAACGTTTATGATTACACGATAGAAGCTCGTGTCTTGAATTTACTCGTTTGGTTGTGCTTTTTATATCTTCATATTTTAAAATTTTTACGGTTTCTTTTGTACATAATGTACAAAATTTATCTCCTGGTTTATATGATTTGCAAGTCTCAATTATTTGCCATTTTAAGTTGAAAGAAATATTGCTATTTTTTAGTTGCCAAATATAGTTGGATAGAGTAGTATATATATATACAAGGGGCGTGCAATAACTAATGTCCCTGACCCACTTCCAGTTGTCTGATCTAGCTGAAATTTTGCATGTGCAATGATTTATATCTCTACGGGTTATGTGGCAAATTACAGCTCTGAACTAATTGGGATTTCTGTTTTACAGGTGCTTGAACTGAGTCAGGTGTGAAATGGAGCCTGTTGAATGTTGAGCAGTGATCCGGTTTTTGTATTTGAAAGGTCGCACACTACAGGAGACTTTTGATGAAATGAAAGAAACTTATGGTGATAATGCCCCATCAGATGACCTTGTAAAACGCTGTCATTGTGAATTTAAACACGGCCGGAAGTCTGTGGAAACAGCTCTCAGACCTGGTCGCCCCCTTTCTGCCATTGATGAGGCATCTGTCCGTCAGGTTAAGGCTGCCATCTTGGAAGATCAGCGCATTACTATTAGCCAAATAGCCCAAGATGTCAAGATTAGTACAGGGTCTGTGGAAACTATTATTCATGACCATTTGCATATGCATAAGGTGTCTGCCA
>NC_136498.1:61118921-61148921 GCF_053919585.1 Euprymna scolopes | reverse complement strand
CGAAGCTGTTAACGCATTCCGGGTTACTTAGGCGGATAATGTGCAACGTACGCTCGGCGAAGTCGCAAGCCGTAAATTCTGTATAATAAAGCAAATAAAACGAACAGTGTAAAGTGTGTTGATAAATATGTCCAATAGATAACGAACGAAAGATACGCATTACTTATCATGTAAGTGTTTGTTTTTTTATATATATATTAAAAGCTATGTAGATATCTTCGCCTGGATCATGTCCTATATGAATTTCTTTAGCAAGCAATAGAACACATACATCAAATCCATTGCCAGGGTCGCTGGAAAAATGGTGGCATCATTTTACCGATCCAGTCGACATTTGACTACCGGTGTATTCCTCTACCTGTATAAGAGCCAAGCACGTCTTGGGATAGAGTACTGTTACTACATCTTGGCAGGAACTTCTCAAAGCACTCTATCCTGCCTTGACAGAGTTCGGAATAGACTTTGTAGCCTAGTAGGGGATGGCCCTTTTCTATCCCCTTCAACCTTTTTCTCACAGAGGAGACTCAAGCGCTCGTCTGAGCTCCGATCTATGATCCTCTCACAAAACTTTCACGGAAAAGTACTCGTCTATCTAAAACCACTATCAATAATTTCCTCCACTCTTTATCTGTGCCTAAACCCAAACATGGATTCTTTCTTAGAACTGCACACATGTGGAATTTTATTTCGTTTGCTTGCTTTCCAACTAACCACCATATGATTTTCTTCAAGTCCATTGTAAACAAGTTCATGATGAACGATTCCCTTAAGTAATTCAATTCACCAAATTTTCACTTCTAATGATTTATATTATATTTTCTCATTGACTACTGTACACTCATTAGCCCTTATACTTGAGTGGGCTCCGGGCCTTGATAAGAGATGACTCCTGTGTAAAAAAAAATGTTTTAAAGAAGATTACATTCATAATCTCAGAACTTAAGAGGTTAACTACGCCACGGACCGCATTTGATTCTTGGTCGCCATCTTGGTTACTGATCTGAACTACGCCGCCATCTTTGTTCAACACAATGTCTCAAAACTTAACAAATATTCCATACAGAATTGACTCTGTAATAATAAATGCTAAATTTGCAGTAAGTAAAATATATTTAAGTGTATTTTACGACCGGGCAAGACCGGGCAAGACCGGGCGCCCCCCCCCCAGTTCATTCATAAGATCAGTTTCATCTTCATACGAGCAAAGTTACAAAAGTAATGTCTGCTACTTTTCTTTTTAATTCGCCCGAATAGATCAAAGGGGATTGCACATTGCATTGTTATGATGACCGAACTTATGCATTGATGGCCTGGACTTTTAATCGTTCTGTTGTAGATATTGACAGTGTGAAACTCCAAAAAAGCAACCCTCTGACATAAACACCTGTGTCAGAAGTAAAGAGGTTCGTTATTGAATTCTTTATAAATAAAACAATAGATGTATATATGTGTGTTAAAAATATTTAACCGATAAACTCATAAACTACTGGTCGCATTACACTGAAATTAACAGGAAATAGTAATCATCCACCAAGGATGATTTATAATGAGTAAAATCTTAATTTGGAAGGATGAATAACGCGTACAGAAATATGCCGACAAGTTGAAATGCAAAATCTTCATTTCAATTTGCCAACATATTTTTATTATTTTTACGCATGCACAAATTAATTCATGGCTTGAAGTGATTTTATTTTAAATCCACGTTATCTATCTGTCGATAGCTCAAACGGTAAGAAAACACGGCTGGAGTGCTAAATGTCTTGGTTTCTATTCTAGCTGATGACATTCAAGTCATTTTATAAATATTTTGAAATCAGTACTACATATTGGGTACAATATAATATTGTAAAATGTTTTTGATGGGGGTAGATATTTATTTGCTGCCCACCTCAGCAAAATGTGGCACAAGGCCGGAAAGTGGGGACCCCGCAGGCTCCCCTAAAGGAGGGGCACTCCTGCAATTTTAAAAATTGCCTGAGTAACCCCGTCGGCATTCCCCGGTCGGGGCGCCTCAGGCAGCAAGCAATAAACTTGCCCCACCGGAAAGCCCGGTGGCATGGCCTGGGAGGGTGGACCTCCTAGGTATTACCCAGGCGGTGTACCTCAGTCCAACAGGTGCTGGGCCGGTTCCCGGCTCCTCACCTGTTGGGCTGAGTGTCAAGTGACGAATCCTTGACTGGTACTACCCTGTCTCCATGCAGCCGAAGCCGCTAGGAGACATCCCATCAAAAGAGTGTTTTAATGGGGGTAGATATTTATTTGCTGCCCACCTCAGCAAAATGTGGCACAAGGCCGGAAAGTGGGAACCCCGCAGGCTCCCCTAAAGGAGGGGCACTCCTGCAATTTTAAAAATTGCCTGAGTAACCCCGTCGGCATTCCCCGGTCGGGGCGCCTCAGGCAGCAAGCAATAAACTTGCCCCACCGGAAAGCCCGGTGGCAAGGCCTGGGAGGGTGGACTTCCTAGGTATTACCCAGGCGGTGTACCTCAGTCCAACAGGTGGTGGGCCGGTTCCCGGCCCCTCACCTGTTGGGCTGAGTGTCAAGTGACGAATCCTTGACTGGTACTACCCTGTCTCCATGCAGCCGAAGCCGCTAGGAGACACATCCCATCAAAACAGGGTTTTAATGGGGTATGAGACGAATGGATTCGCCAATCATTTCTATAACCAATGGCTGTGCTAAACAACCAATGAAAACGTCGCAAAATTATTATAAAAATTGTCGAATTTTGGATTCAATCAGTTCGCCGTTTGCTACGTCATGGACCGCATTTAATTCTTCGTCGCCATCTTGGTTACTGATCTGAACTACACCGCCATCTTGGTTACTGATCTGAACTACGCCGCCATCTTTGTTCAACACAATGTCTCAAAACTTAACAAATATTCCATACAGAATTGACTCTGTAATAATAAATACTAAATTTGCAGGAAGTAAAATATATTTAAGTATATTTTACGCTCCGGGCAAGACCGGGCAAGACCGGGCGCCCCCCCCCCCAGTTCATTCATAAGATCAGTTTCATCTTCATACGAGCAAAGTTACAAAAGTAATGTCTGCTACTTTTCTTTTTAATTCGCCCGAATAAATCAAAGGGGATTGCACATTGCATTGTTATGATGACCGAACTTATGCATTGATAGCCTGGACTTTTAATCGTTCTGTGGTAGATATTGACAGTGTGAAACTCCAATAAAGGAATCCTCTAACATAAACACCTGCGTCAGAAGTAAAGAGGTTCGTTATTGAATTCTTCTATGCAAAACAAATTGAACCGATCAACATTCACCGGCGCCTGTTGAACATTTACAAAACCAAAGTATGGGTTCGTCGATTTCACAGTGGCGACAGAGATGTAAGTGACAAAGTGCGCCTGGAGTTTTACAACCGTGGCATCTCAAGAGGCTAAGAAAAGTGCCTTAAAATGGAGATGACTATATAGAAAAATAAATTCTGGAGCACAAAAGGTCGCTCGTTTTAATAGTACCACTCCCGTCTGTGTAGCTCTTGAACTTTTTCGTCTTTTAATTGAAAAATAGGGAGCTTACTTATGGAGTGATCCTCGTATTTATAAAGTTTTAATTCCTGCATTTTCTTACCAATTGTTTAGTTATATAGCAATCTTTTGTCATTATTTTTTATTTATGGGTCACCACTTATGAAGGCCCAAAGGCCACTCGAGAATAAGAGTTAATGAATGTAAGCTGGAAGTGAAATAATCGTTAATAGTGTAAATAAGGTAGAATTTGATTATTTATGGAAACGGCTCAACAATAATTTGTTTACATTGGATGTGAAGACTACTCTGTTGTATTCAACCGGGAAGACCGCCAGCGAAATAGTGTTCCACAGGCCGATAGTTCTGGAAAAGAAGCTTTGTGAATGGAATCTGTGTTTCCATTCAAGGACAGATAGAGAGCAAAGGAAATCATGTATAGTTGTTTAAACTAGTCGAGTGTTTTTGTGAAAGTTTGGCAAGGAGGGACAGGCTCGTTACGTCTCTTCTGTGCGAAGGAGGTGGCAGGGGGGAAAAAGGGCATCACCTACTTGGTTTCAAAGACGGTTTTGAACTCTATCAAGGCAGGATAAGGCGTGCCAAGCAACTCCTGTCCAGATGTGGCAAGAGTACTCCATTGTAGGACCCACTTGGCTCTTATACAAATAGAGGACTGCATTAATAGTGGGATACTTACCGGGGCAGTAGAGTCATGCAACCATTTTTCTAGTTATCTTGGCAGCAGATTTGATGTATATGTTCCATTTCAGATCAGGGGTGAAGGTTAGTCTCAGAAGCTTGTCAGGACGTAGGGCTTTTCCAAGACTAGAGTCATTAATTTCAATTGGGCCGTAATGGGGGTCAGAGCGATTATGATAAAAGGAGAGAAGCTTGGTTTGTATGCATTAAAATTAAGGAACCACCTTTTCCCCATTGCACAACGTTGTAAAGATCAAAAGAAAGAAAATCAGAAAGATCTTAGTCATTGCTGGCCTTTGAAGTGTCGCCATAGATTGTGGTGTGTCTGCATAAATGTCTATGAATGACCTAAGAATGTGATTTGGGAGATACCTGATGAAGATCAGGAACAGGGTTGGATTCAGGATGGAACCTTGAGGGAAACCAACATTAGTACAGTGAATTTCTGATTTCTGCCCATCAACGACTACTCTTATACGCCTATCAGAGAGAAAAGATTTTATAACAGAGGACATTCCTAGCTATTCCATAGCTGGCGACCTTTATGCCACATTCTATTAAAAGCCTTTGATATGTCAAGAGCTATTAAAACCTGTATAAGAGCCAGATACGTCATAAGACGGAATACTCTTGCCACATATGGTGAGCTGCTGCCCACAGCACAGCAACCTTTTCTGTCTTGACAGAATTCAACCCGATTTCGAAATCTAGTGAGCAATACTCTTTTATTCTCCCTACTACTTCCTTCTCACAGAAGCGACATTGCTAGTTTTTCTTTACTCAGTCATTATTTTCATGACAAATGCTTGATTGAGCTTCAATCTATGATACTCTTTTGTAGATAATTCACAATAAAACTTGTCCCCTACAACCACTGTCAATAATATCCCTTCTCCTTTATCTATCTAAAACTAAACAAAACTTCCATAAGCAAAGTTTCTTTCTTAGATCTGACCATCTGTGAAACACAATACCGCAGAGTTGCTTCAGAGTTGACTACAACGAGATCGTTACAACGAGATCGTAATGTAAGTTCTTGTTGATTTGCATTCTGAAAAAAAAAAAAAATTCTGACCAAGCATTGTCATCATTACCAGTTTCATGGCGTTGTATCACCGTCCACCTGACACTCATTTAGCAATTATCCTTGAATAGCCTTTGGACCTTGATAAGTGGTGACACATTAGTAAAAGACAACAAAAACCAGTTGCCGTCATTACATTAAAAAACATGTGAAAGTCCACAAATATTCATACCTTGTTCGCAACTTGGCCTTGTATGCGGCTCTTATGTGATACTTCTAGGCCGAGGGATTGTAATCCTGAAATTAAAGCTTCTGTTTTATTATATGACTTGAGAGTGACCACTTATCAAGGCCCGAATACCACTCGAGGATAGGGGTTAATGAATGTAAGGTGGTAGTGTAGTAATCGTTAATTGCGAGAATTTGATTATTTATGGAAACGGCTCAACAAGAACTTGTTTACATAGGATTTGAAGATTACATAGGATTTGAAGATTATCATGTTGTATTCAATGGGGAAGCAGACCAGCGAAACAGTATTCCACAGGCAGACAGTTCTGAAAAAGAAGTTTTGATCGTGGAATCTGCGTTTAGATTTAGTCATAGATAGAAAGTGGGGGAAATCGTTTCTAGCTCCTCATTTATACATTGAAAAGGGCTAGGTCAAGACAAAATTGATGGCAGATAGATGAGCTTTATCCGCCTTGATCTTTGTTCCAAATCACTAACCAGTGACGTGGGGAGAAAGAGCGAGATCTATAATCACTGTTTAATCATATCTTGTCAGCGCGTTACACTTTTTCGTATTTTTTTTTTTACGTATCTGTATTACGAAAGGAATCTTATTATTAACAGTAACGTATACAAATTGATGCAGAAAGCAGCATTAAATTTATATGAAATCTTACTAGTTTAAATAATGATAACAATGTTGCATAGGTAGTTGTATAGCTTATTTTTCTTCTTCTTTTGTTGGTGTTTTTTTTCTTTTTAATGGGATTCCGTCCAGACAACGCATGAAGCCACCTCATATAAAAAGCTAAAAAGAAGAAAAATATTACTTAAAAGTTAAAAACTAGCTAACAATAAATATTAGATGAATATATTTTAGCCCAGAAAACAGACAATCATTCCCCTTTGTCAATAACATCGCTCGTGGAAACCGAGGTATAAAGAACAAAATAAGGAAAGCGAAAGTTATCAGGGCTTTACAAGTAAACCTATGGTTCACTAAAAATAATCAATAATTAGTTGAGCATTTTTTTCATTGAGGTTTATCTCAGGATATAAATTAGTACGTAGATTGGTACGTAGCTATGTTCGTAGAGAGATAGTTTCAACCATATCAAGCCATTTAATAACCTGAAAAGATAGAGGTAGACAACGAAAATGGAAAGAAATATTGTAAGCAATCAAAATATATCAAACAAAAAAAACAAAAAAAATATATCAAACAACAAAAAGCAAAAAAAATATATCAAACAACAAAAAACAAAAAATATATCAAACAACAAAAAACAAATAAATATATCAAACAACAAAAAACAAATAAATATATCAAACAAAAAAAAGCAAAAAATATATCAAACAACAAAAAACAAATAAATATATCAAACAACAAAAAACAAATAAATATATCAAACAACAAAAAACAAATAAATATATCAAACAACAAAAAGCAAAAAATATATCAAACAACAAAAAACAAATAAATATATCAAACAACAAAAAGCAAAAAATATATCAAACAACAAAAAACAAATAAATATATCAAACAACAAAAAACAAATAAATATATCAAACAACAAAAAGCAAAAAATATATCAAACAACAAAAAACAAATAAATATATCAAACAACAAAAAACAAATAAATATATCAAACAACAAAAAGCAAAAAATATATCAAACAACAAAAAACAAATAAATATATCAAACAACAAAAAACAAATAAATATATCAAACAACAAAAAGCAAAAAATATATCAAACAACAAAAAACAAATAAATATATCAAACAACAAAAACAAAAAAATATATCAAACAACAAAAACAAAAAAATATATCAAACAACAAAAAGCAAATAAATATATCAAACAACAAAAACAGAAAATATATCAAACAACAAAATAAAAAATATATCAAACAACAAAAAACAAAAAATATATCAAACAACAAAAAACAAATAAATGTATCAAACAAAAAAAATATATCAAACAACAAAAAGCAAAAAAAATATATCAAACAACAAAAAGCAAAAAAAAATATATCACACAACAAAAAACAAAAAATATATCAAACAACAAAAAACAAATAAATATATCAAACAACAAAAAACAGTACTTCGCCATCCGAACCTAAACTTATGGACGTCCGGATAGGCGAAAGAGAGTTTCATTTAGCAAATGAATTAATACTTTATTTACATTTTTAAAATAGAAAAATAATGTTTAAATCCATCTTTAAAAAAAATAGCTAAAAAATATGTTTGAATTTTGTTGAATGTAAACAATGTATTTTAAAAACGCTAGTAAATAGTTTTGTATGAAAAGAAAAAAACTAAATAAATGAAATTTCTCTTGCAAGAGAAATTTCATTTATTTAGTTTTTTTCTTTTCATACAAAACTATTTACTACGTTGGAAACAGAATAAAACTGCAATAATACTTCGCTTGTCTAACTGACTTTTTCTTGAAGGAAAATTAAAAAAAGGAAACTCTTCTACTGAATTAATTTTTCTATTTCTATTTTTTATTTAATTAATTTAATTTTGTCTTTATTTTCCTATCAATTAGTTCTCCGTTCTTTTTTCAAATCGATTAGTTTCGTTTTAATGGTTTCAAGTAGGGAAGATGAATTAAATTGCAAAGCGATAGCAATCGAGTGAAATCAACTAGTAAAATGGAAAAGAAATTCTGGCATAAATTAGCGTAACAGAGATGCTGACACGTGTGTCATATATTCAAAATGAGCAAGTCAGTGACTGAGGTGATGTCACAGCGGAGAAAGATAAGAAACAGAAAAACGGAGACAGAAAAAAAAAAACACGTGGCGAGAAACCGGTAGGCGCGTGGCAGTTTGAGATGAACGTGTGGCAAGTTGGCGATCAGAGGACTTGGAAGCACAGGTCAGTGTGAAAGTAACTTTTAAGATGATATGCAATCTAAACTTTGAACAAAAAGATGATCGAACAGCCATGTGTGGTGGGGCCAGCACAGCCATAGCATCGGAGAAAAAAAAAGAGATTTTAAAAAAGCCTGCGTAGCAGGACAGCAAAGCGAAGATGGGCTGGCGTGAGAGATTTGAAATCCGCTTGGCGACAGGACTAAGATGTCGCGTGGGAGAAGAAAAAAACATGTGTTCCACACGGCAGAGTTTAGTTAACTACATGGCGAACTAAACGACTTTTAAAACAAGATGAAATGAGTTGTTTGAAAAGTAACCTAAATAAATGCGTTTTATTTCAATTTAGAAAAATACAGAGTGGAATTTCCTTTTTTGTTCGTTTGCGAGTGTATCTGTATGCAACGTGTGGGTCCCTGTTAAAATGTAATTATAATGTTACATTAGCAAGTTACAATTTTTGATCGGTGTGACTTGGGTGTTGGTATAAATTTCTCTAATTATTTTTAAAATTAGATACTCAAAACTTGGACTACGTGGAGGATTTCAACCCCCCCCCGGCGAAAGGGACACAGTATATCCAACGCAAATTTGAACATTGCACACAAAGTCGACAGTCTACGTTAGTATCAACTATAAAATCATTACCTCCCATAAGATAAGTGACATTGATGAAATGACTCTTAATTTCTTCAAATCATCATCATCATCATCATCATCATCATCATCATCATCGGTTTAACGTTCGTTTTATATGCTTGCATACGTTGGATGACTTTTAAAAATTAATTTCCCAACTTATCTATCTCTGGCCAGGTCTCTATTTATCCCTCTTTCTGTCAAGTACATTCTATCACTTTCTCAAAAGTTTTCCATGGCTTACTTTCATGAACAGAACCTGTTACTTCGACTCTTCAACACCTACTAAATCAAGAACTGTCATCGATTTGCAACGTGGCCATACCACCAAAGTCTACTCTTTTACCGGGAGTTCTTTATACTGTCCAGATTGGTCTTCCTCTGAGCTCATCAGATCTAAGTGTTTATTTAACTCTCACACTTCGCATCTTTCATCTTATTTCTCTCCATGCAACTTTCATGACTAATCACTCTAAATATATATTAAGCTTCACATGCTTTTCTTGGTGACTAAGTTCACAATATATTGTAGTCTACATTGCACTGTAGAGAACCTATTGTTGCTTTTATAAAATTATGCTTGCATATAATAGCTTGCATTAAAGTTGAAAATGCAAATATCAGGTATCATGTTTCAGTTGTGCTCCAAACAGAAACATTCATTTCGAATACGCCCTTGTTATATCAAAGAACCTACTGTTGATTTTATATGCCTGACCTTACTGATTGTGCGGTGATAATAGCTTGAATTTAAGTTTAAAATGAAAAAGCTAAGTATCATTGTGAAATTGTTCTTTAAACAGAAACATTCATTTCGATCGCGCCCCTGTCATATTTAAAAGTTACTGTTGATTGTATATGTTGAGCTTTTCAGCTTATGTGGTAATAAACTTACTCAAATGTACCTGTGATGTTAGGCTGTGTAAGGTGTAAAGTTTGGTCAAAATCGCCTGTTCCTTCTTTCATCGGATTATTTCGATTATTTATTATCGATACTTATCGAAGACATTCTGACACAAAACCTATCTAAGAACACTGCCAGGTACATAAAGTACCGTATCGTGAAATTTCATAAAAATCGACCCAGTTTTCGAATTAATATAGAACAAACTCACAGACACATAGACAGGCAAATACACAAACACACAAAGTTCCGTTAATATATTAGAAGAGATATTAGGTTTCATCTTCAGCATAACTGATTGACACCAAAAGTTCCTATTGTAAGATCCAGTGAATTGAGCGAAATAACGATTTCTGAGAGCGTTAGTTTATTATGTTAATAGCTTGCACAATGGCAAGCCAGTAAAATTCGAACTTTGAGACTCTAATGTGTACTTGTGGTATAAAACTGACTATCACTTAGTATTCGGAAAGGGAAACATACTGGTAACTTGGAACGATAACCTTGAAAGAATTTACATAAGACCTATAAAGCAAATGAAAGGACACAAATGCCTGCAAAGAGGGGGGGGAGTGCATTATGCAAATGGTCCGGGATATTTCCCATTGCTGCAGGTTGCGTATAATCGTTAACATTGATAGGCTTACTGACATCTTGATGATTTGCCCAGCGTTCAGAAAATGGCCATTACGACATCAATAGTTGGCGTTTGAACTGCTGTTACCTTCACCTGCTGAGTTTGGCTGCCATTGCTTCTGTCAGGAAGAACAAATTAGTCTTCGAGGAATAAACATGACATTTCAAGGAAGAAGAGAATGAAAAAAGACGGTACAGAATATATATATATATATATATATATATATATATATATATATTATTTATAACGAACTGAATTATCTCTCTATGTCAAGGTAAAATTGACATAAAGATAACAAACTGCCGACCATCAATGCGATAGTTGTAGGTTCAATCCTTGGCTAGAGAAAGGTGCTAGTCTAGCCGCACTGATGAGTTGTGATATAACTAAACAGTACTATATGTGGATGACATATATATCAGCAGAAAGACCCGACGTTGTCCGGGATTGAATGATGCTGAACGAATGTTTCAGTTTCCCATATGTTATTGTCATCGATATGATAAAATCGCCTATTTTTCAATGAAATCGATTGATTGCCTGCTCTAGTTGGGATTCCAGCGCGGTGCACCGAGAGGGAGCTTTGCATGCTTTCCTGCAGTGACTTAAGCCACAATACATTGTAGTCCATATAGCACAATAGACGACCTAATGTGGATTTTATATAAAAAAATTATATATAATGGCTTCAATGAAAGTTTAAAAGGAAAAGGTCAAATGTCATGGTGCAATCGTGCTCTAAATAAAAACATCCATTTCGAACGCGCCTGTTATATCAAAAAAACCTACTGTTGATTATATATGTCGGGCCTTTCAGTTTGTGTGGTAATAAAACTTCTCAAATACACTCGTAATCTTAGGCTGTTTAAGGTGTTAACTTTGATCAAAATCGCTTGTTCTTTCTTTAACTGTATTATTTCGATTATCTATTATCGATACTTATCGAAGATATTCCGATACAAAACCTATCTAAAAACATTGCCAAGAACATAACCTACCGTAGTGAGACATTTAATAAAAATCGGCCCAGCCGTTTTGGAGTCCGTATGGAACGAACTCACAGAGACAACCAAACACACGAAACCCTTATTATGGGGTTTTTAGTCTTTTATCATAGTTTTATTTTAAAATATTTTTATAACGCGTTTCAAGCTTTGTTCAGCTCTCTTCAGATATTTT
Organism: Euprymna scolopes; assembly: GCF_053919585.1. NCBI lineage: Eukaryota > Metazoa > Mollusca > Cephalopoda > Sepiida > Sepiolidae > Euprymna > Euprymna scolopes. The sequence continues at coordinate 61,137,220 of NC_136498.1, read as the reverse complement.
CGTAAAAAGGTTTATTTTTAAAGTGAAAGTTTGAAATGTTATTTTTACATCTGATGACACTAAATGTGTTTTTCAGAGAAATGTGGTCTCAGACATTCCGTCACAAATAGTCAGTATTGGTAGCGTCCAGTCAGAATTAAGTTCATTGCTGGAGCGGGAGGGTTCCATTTGGTGAAGGTTTTTATGTTTTTTATGACTTTCTTTCTTTTTTTATGTATACGCACACACAATCACACACGCATATACACATACATATATTAATGTATCCACACATCCACACGCATAGTTTGGTAAAGTGAGAGAAAACAGACTACCACTATTAAACAAATTATGGGCCCCTCTCTTCCCCTTCTCTCTTTTTTCTCTCTTCCCGTTCTTCCTTTGTTCCTCCATTTCCCTATCCTCCCTCTTCTCCTATCGTCCTTTGCCCCTTTCCCTTTTTTGCTTTCTTACTCCCTTTTCTCACTCCCTTTTTCCTCGCCCCTTTCCCTTTCTTTCCTACCCTCTTTACCTTCCCTCCACTGATCCCTAGGAGTTCAAAGAAATGGTCAAGAGATCCGGGTAAATCTTGACCGTTTCTCAGAAAGACATAACAATACTTAGAGAAAAAAAGATAATAAAAAGAGAATTCAAAACACACTAGCTCATATGGATATTAAACTGGCAACAGGCAGCAGACAGACGAAACAACAACTCTTGTTAATGATAAAATCTATATACGCTTTGACCCCAAAACTTAACTCCTCAACCGCTAGCCCTACCTACTCTATTCCCTGACAACAACATAAAAAAGAAAGAGTGAATAAATAAAATAAAATAAATAAATACATACATGAATAAAATAAATAAATAAATCCACACCCAATCAACCTTGTTCTCCGCACAGCTGACCTTCACCTCCTAACCTTTTTACAAAAGTCTTCTTTTTGCTTGAAGTTGATTTTCGCATTTCATTATGAATTTCACCTGCTTTTGAATATAAGCATTAAGCGTTATCGCCTGATGAGGTCCCTAGCTTCTAAATACTAGAAGCCCGAAACATGCTCATGATTGTGTAGCAATAAATTACTTCTTATGTAAAGACAAACTGAAAGTATATATATATATATATATATATATATATATATATATATAAACAATTGTATATATATATATATATATATATATATATATAAACAATTGTATTGACATTGTTTACACTTGTTTCGAGATAAGGTTTATTTTCAGTCATATTATATAGACATAATATTTATCAAACCAGTAAGTTTCTTAAGTAAATTTATACTGAAAAATAAACAAGACTAATGTATCCCAAAAACTTAATATTCGGGGAAGTGAAAAAAAATTATAATAATATATCTAACGTCGAATACCTCTGTAAAATGTGAAATTATTTGCACATTATATATATATATATATATATATATATATATATATATATATATATGTTATATATTTCAGAGACGCACTCTAGTTTCATTGACATGGGTTGATTTTCTATCGTTTAGAAGTCCATCGTGACTTATGAAATTTTAAAAAAATCGAAGAAGAATCAAAGATCACCGACAACATCTTTCGGTGAATGAATCTGTTATCAACAATTAAATTATTTTGAATAACATTTCTTAATTATGCTTAAATAACACTTACGATAAAATGATTATAAACAATCCGTCCTTATCAACTCAGTACTTTCTCCAAAACGGATGTATGTGCGAATTCACAGAAAAAAATGTTCGATTTGTTTTCATTTCTCGAGTCACAAATGATCTAAATAAATTGACCATACTACCAAAGTGTAGTTTTATTATTAACCCGAGCAACTAAGATGAGCTTGTATTGAGGGATTAGTTAGGGGTATTCAACTGAAACAGTTGAGCAATGCAGTGTTGTTATATCCTAGTGACGAATCACAGCATCTATGTACATAGATATATTTTATAAATGTGAGCAGGAGAGAAGCGAGCTCTAATTCTTTGTGTAATTAAATCAAAGAAGCGGAGCTCTGCTAGATATAAAGAACAAATTGTGAATAAAATCTCTCATCATTCTACCTGTATCTCAGACTATTGGAAATCTTTTTTTCACAAAGGAAATATCCAAGCTGATCTGAATTTTGTAATAAATAAGCATAAAGTCTAAAATTGTTTTGATAGACTTGTCTTATAGACATGTAAGTTTGTGTGGCATAAGGTTTTCACCATAGACCATCATTATTACGAGCACAGTTCGCTAGTTTATAATAGGCTCATTGACACAGTATCACTGTGGCTACTTGAATATTGAAGTTTGTAATGACCCCATATAGATATTTTTTTATAAATAGGAGCATGGGAAAAGCGAGCTCCAATTCTTGGTGTAGGGGTTAAATCATCTCTTAAAGAAGTGACGCATCGAAAGCGTTTCTGGATATCTACCAAAAACTGTGATCAAAATCTTCCATATTTTTCGTTAGAAGTCTTTGATTGCAATGGGAAGATGCAAGCCAGTCTTTTTTTATGATGGAATTATCATTTATCAAGGCCCAGAGACCATTCAAGGATAAGGATTAGTGAATGTAAGGTGAAAGCGTAGTAATCGCTATTGGAGTAAATTGGGGAGAATTTCATTATTTAAGCGAATGGCTCAGCAAGAACTTGTTTTCATTGGGCTTCAAGGGTACAATATTGTAGTTGGCTGGGAAGTAGTTCGGCGGAACAACGTTCCACATGCGGACAGTTCTAGGAAAGAAGCTTTGCTCATGGAATACACGGTAAGATTTCGGCACATATAATGAGTGGGGGGTCTATATAGTGGTTGTAACTAGTTGAGTGTTTTTTGTGAAAGTTTGGCAAGAGGGAATCAGACGAGCACTTGCTATGAAAATCACGATAGAGTACAGACTGGCTGAATTTAAAGAAAAAATTAATACGCATGAAGCCTCTTAAAATCATGCAAGAAAGCGGTTATGTACCAACAACTCAAAAATCATAACTTCAATTATCCTCTATGTGTATCTCTTTTGTTGCGAAATCTTTATATTATATCACACCAGAGTCGAAACTATATTCTAATGTTAGTAATGTAATAATACGAGGCCCTCACATTTTTTAACTAAAAAACTAAAACGTTGTAGAGCTACGAAAACCGGAATGCTACCAGTAAAACGAGTGAACCTTTGTGTTCCTGAATCTATTATCCACATTGTTACCACCAATGCCAGTTCCCTTTTATGCCTCGATCGTAAAGGAATGTTCCTTGTGACTAGCATCTCTGTCGACACTCTGAAACCAATGAACATATCTTCTAACCGTGCTGCCATCAACTGCATTTGCTTGGTAAACGTCCTAGGAAAATGAACCTTCTTGTACAGAACAAAACTATACAAGAATGTGAGCGCAACTGTTGGACTATTCTTGTGTGCATCCAGCTAAACGATAGAAACTGAAATATGGTTGGTTGGTTGGTTGGTTGTTTTTGTTTTACGGCATATCAAGCCTTTTCAGGTTATTTAATGCCGAATCCAGTGATTTTGAAGACAAAAAAATGTTTAATAGAATATATTTGTTTTTTTTTTCAAGTCAGTTTCTATTTAACCCATAGTTGGGACCCTAACAGGTACTACCACTCCGGGTCAGAGTGAACCTGGGAGCAATGGCAAGTAAAGGGTGGCTTCACACTCCTCAAAGCCCGCAAGCCGGGGCCTCACCGTCGGATATAGTTTAATATCATATTCAGAATTAAAACTGAAATAGATTAAGTTACAAATATTATGTCATTATATACAGTATTAAATATTGTAATAGTCATGTTGTCGCGGACCAAATTAGCACATGAATTAAAAAAACAATATATATTGTTTTCATTCTTATTAATCAATCAGTCATCCTCCTTTTTGTTTGTTGCTATTATCTCTTACAGATTGCCAGGGAGATTGAGAGATAAACGGGATGAGAAGTATGGTTAAAAAGTAATGTAAATGTTTAAAGAGAGAAATAAAGAGAAGGAGACAGAGAAAGGATGAAAGGAGAAAGAGATAAAAAGATGGTAAGTGAGTGAGAGAAAGACGAAGAAAGAGAGAGAGAGAGTGAGAGAGATAAAAAAAGAAGAGAGAAACAGAATAAGGTTTTAGAAAAATACAACCCCTGTCTGGCAACAAGTGAAATGGATCTCGTCTTGGGGAGGCTCCATGCTTTGACAAGCTTCTGGGCTTGACCTTTACTCCTGATTTGAAATGGAACACGTACATCAAATCTGTTACCAAGGTCGCTGGAAAAAATGGTGGGATCCTCCTACCGCTCCAGTAGATATCTCACTCCTGAGGCAATTCTCTATCTATATAAAAGCCAAGTACATCCAAGCATGGAGTACTGTTGCCACATCTGGGCAGAAGCTGCTAGAAGCAGCTTATCTTGCTTTGACAAAGCTCAAAATAGACTTCGTAACTTAGTGAGGGACGCCATTTTCTCTTCAATGCAACTTCTTTCCCACAGAGGAAACGTTGCGACTTTGTCTTTGTATTATCGTTATTTCCATGGCAAGTGCTCGTTTGAACTCCAATCTCTGGTCCAACCTCGCCAATCTTTCATGAAAAACATCCGTCTAGCTGAAACCACTGTCAATAATTTTCCCCACTCTTTATCTGTACCTAAATCAAAACGTTGTTTCCATGAACAAAGCTTCTCCCTTAGAACTGCACGCCTATGAAACTCTCTTCCTTTTACCTGCTTCCCAGCTGACTACTACTTGATTGTCTTCAAGTCCAACATAAATTATTAATGAACCGCCCCTTCAGTAATTCAATTTAACAAATTTCTATTACTAACGATTAATACAATATTATCCTATTGAATACTATACACATTATAAGCCCTATACTCGAGTGGCCTCCGAGCCTTGATAAGTGATGACTCCTATGTAAAAAAATAAACAAAGAAAAAACAAAGAAAAACACTATTCTAACACTTTTCCTTTGTTATCTGTATTCACGGGCAACGTTGGGTAACACTGCTAATCCCTAATCGATTTTACTTGGTATTTTCTCCATATCACATACCTCTTTCCCACCTTTATTTCAACTTTGTCCAGTCACTTCTTTTTTTGTTTTAATCTATTGAAAAGAATAATGCAACTTATTTAGCTCTTCTTCATGAAGCACATGTTATTGGAAACGTCTAAAAACCGAATCCACTTCTTGATGAAACCTGGCCCAGTTTACTTTCAAAGAATGAATACTTATTTTGAAATTTCATATATGAATTACCCAGGGCAACGCCGATCATAGGTATGCAAATATTGAGTGCGTTTGTTAAGTAGATATGGACTTTTCGCTTGACATGCAAACACACATACAGACAGACATCTGCATATTATTATTATTAAATCCTAACCTCCCGTGGTCCTGGATATGACCTAAAACTATATCTGATGGTGAGGCCCCACCTTGTGGGCGTTCGGGAGTGTGGAGCCACCCTTTAATTGCCATTGCTCCCAGGTCCACTCTGACCCGGAGTAGTAGTACCTGTTAGGGTTCCAACTATGGGTTAAATAGAATCTGACTTAAAAAAAAATACTTCATTAAAAATCGTTCTTCAAAATAACTAGATTCGGCATTAAATAACCTGAAAAGGGTTGATATGCCGTAAAACTAAAACAACCAACCATAATATCCCGTACTTTGTTAGGGGCGGCAACGTAGTTGTTTCAGAGCTATGACGTTTGAAACTGTCAATGCTTGGACAAGTTTGCCAACGGGAGAGAGAGAGAGAGAGAGAGAGAGAGAGAAAGACAGAGGGATGTAAAAAACATAATTCATACAGAAATTCTGAACTCTTAAGGTCAATCAGTCAGTTTCCTTTCTATTATATTCCAAAAATTGCCAAAGTGGTCAGGAGACAACCGGGGGTAGAAGTACGTTTCAAACGTAATATGATTAAATATGAGTCAGAGATATACTGAGGGAGAGACAAATAGAGAGAGAGAGAGAGAGAGAGAGAGAGAGAAAGAGAGAGAGAGAGAGAGAGAGAGAACCAGAAAGAGGTTGAAGAAAAACAATTCATAATACTATTCTCACCCTTCTATTTTATTATCTATGTGCCCGAGCCACGCTAAGTAAGCCTCTAATTAATTTGCGTTTACTTTTTAAGAAACTGTAAGATTCCTATATCCGCTGTTTCTTATGCATGCAATCTACGCTCTCTTCTTATACAGAACGCATCATTGTCTACACCTCCCTGTATGGACATATAACAGCATAGATGTAATATCATTTATCTAATAAACTTCTGCGCTTACCCCATTTTCAACATTTTGAAATCAGGTAAATTGCTTGGGGTTGACATCTTTCGACCTGGGCAGGTGAAACTCCTGGATTAATTTGACCTTTTCACTGAATGATAATAACATGTACAAATAGATTTCCATTCGCGGCAAAATCTCAAGGATAATCTGATCGCGGTATTTTCTATTGTGCCAGTCGTAGATTTCTAGGGAAAGGATCAGTCAAAGATACATCGATATTGACAGGGTGGAAAATGTAATAAGCCGTTATGTATGTATATATATATTAGTGATGGGAGGATTCATATATATTTCCTGATTCTGATACAATTACCGATTCCGTACTAAATTGCCGACCCCGATACAATTGCCGACCCCGATACAATTACCGATCCCGATTCCGATTCTTTATAAATCTCCAAATATTTAAGTTTAAAGGTGTTATTTTGTCACGATTTCCGTAAAAAATACATCTTAAATGTGCCTATATTTTCTCAAACGTAAAAACACACTTGTGAGGGATGATCTAGAGATTTTCGTCTTACTGGAGTTTAAATCAAGAAATATTTATCCTTTTATTATTATTACAAGCAATGGAAGATGTTTTTTAAACCAAAATCAAATAAAAAAAAGATAATTTAAAGGAATCGGTTCAGGCATCGGAAAATAGGCTCAAATGTTTTTTCGATTCCGATACCCAAAAAAGCTCCGATTTTTCCAATTCCCGATTCCGATAATCGTCCCAACACTAATATATATATATATATATATATATATATATATATATATATATATATATATATATATATATATATATAAGAACCTCAATGTAGGTACAGAGCAATATAGTGAATAGGGAATAAATGTCAAAATACTATATACCAAAGTTCATAATGTTGGCCATCTTATAATTTATTCCGTTAATTCAGTTGACATTTACAAATCTTGACAGTATCTGTTTCGTAGCACAAAATCAATCACTTAATTATTATATCAATCAGTGAATCTATTATGCGCTTACCTCATCAGAAGAAATAGCAATAAGCAATTCGTCAAAAGGAAATAAAGTGGGTTTTGACATGATTAAAATCCAAAAATTGGAAGAGAAGTTGTAAATACCTAATAATATGTTTCTATTACGCCATTTTAAATTTTGTGGTACGAAACAGATACTGTCAAGAATTGTAAATCTCAACTGAATTATGAAATGGTCAGCATCATGAACTTTGGAATATAGTCTTTTGTCATTTATTCATTATATTGCTCTGTAATTACATTGAGCTTCTTAACTAAGGGTTAGTATATATGATGATAAATATATTTCCATATAAACATATATATATATATATATATATATATATATATATATATATATATGTATGTATATATATATATTATGTCAGGTCATGTCATATGCTACTGGTACCATGTAACCCAGTACTACCTGCCTCATAGTCGGGTCACCGGCGACTAAACTGGTTCCCCCACCAGACTTGGTTGGTGAGGAGGGCGGCTAGTCTCCATGGAGGATTAAAAACAAGACCTTCCAAAGGGCGAATGAACTCTTTTTCTGGGTCAAAGGCCAACTAGCACCGTGTATATTTGTGTGTATATGTGTATTGCGGTGGAGAGGGCTCCCGTCTCTCTGATTTAAAAAACCATAAAGCGGGAGACCAGTACCCGCATTAAGCTGGTCTGCAGTTTAATTTGTTGCTGGCTATCTTGCTCTTGCTTGTTGCTGGATCTCAACATTTTGTAACCGAGAGAGAGACTTAGCTGTCGTACAAAGCTAAGACTCTGTAACATCATCTTTGTATAGATACTCTCTCAGGCATTTGGGCTCATGGATTTTAAATGTCTGAGGGAGTGGCACTCGTCTGACAAGACGTTGCAATCATCATGTATATATATATATAATAAAAATCTTGATATTGAAAATTTATTCAAATTTTCAAATAATCTTATAAACCTACAAGGAAGGTGTACAACATTTATTCGACAAGAAGTACAAATAAAACCTTATTCGATGGAATTTAAAAGAATGCAATCATCAGAGGGAAGAAGTTTGCAAGAGGAAAAAATTAATATGAAGTTTATCATATTTGCATTTATCAGTTTGAGATAGTTTATAGGGATTCAAAGTGATTGATAAAGCAAGGAACTGGAAAAGGGGAAAAAGGGTATAGTAAAAGTCCAATGGGAAAGATGGTAAAATCCAGAAGAGGAAAAATCTGAAAAAGTCTGTTGCAAATGAAAATACTGACAGTTAGTATATATATATATATATATATATATATATATATATATATATATATATATATATATATATATATATATATATATATATACATGAACAAATGATAAAAGTATTTAATGAAACTACAAGTAAGTCACATATCTTACTTGGTTAAAAAAGGGGTGAGGTAAGGGGAATAGGAGGTAAATGAAAAATGATAAAAAGATTTCACATGAATGGATAGTCCGGTGAAGGGTAAAAAATCCAAGAATGGTAAAATCCAAAACGGTCGAATTAAAAATTTCCAATCCAATGGGTAAATTCCAAATGGTTAATGATAATTTTACCCATTGGATTGGAAATTTTTAATTCGACCGTTTTGGATTTTACCATTCTTGAATTTTTTACCATTTTATACCTCTTTTTATACTTTTATATGCAAAATCCGATCCCGCATTTTGCTAATGCCTGCCCTCTGATGAAAAGGAGAGTATTTCTTCGAAACTCCGCGGATTAAGGACTATCCACTTATCTTGTGCTTCCTTTTTTAAAATTAAATATGTTTTTAACTCTTTTTCAAGATGTCTTTTAACATGTTTTATTAATCATTTATTCATATTATAAGCTCTATTTCCTTCTAGGTTTTATTGAGCTTTTACATCTGGTTGAGATTTCTTTACTTGTAACTCTTTAATATTTATATATATTTTAAGTTTCCATTTTGATTACCTACTTATATGTAAGAGTGGAAAACGAATTCATAAGAAAATAACTATAGATTGGTATATGTAGAATGATTCATTCATTTAATAAGGGTATACAATGCAAGGCATTTCGATCTCTCTTCTACGAACGCATCAAGTTATATATATATATATATATATATATATATATATATGTATATATATATATATATATATATATATATATATATATATATATATATATATATATACAGGATTGATCCTATAATAATACATATACAGTTTTAACCCTTATCCCAGAGTTGCTTCCGGGCCTTGATAAATGGTGAGCTCAATGTAAAAAAAAAAGAAATCTTCATAAATAAAATATCATGTTTAAGCATATCGTATGACCTGGAAAAGCTGAGCTTCCTCCTAATATATATATATATATATATATATATATATATATATATATATATATATATACATATATGTATATATATATGTATATATGTATATATATGTGCATTATTGTGTACACATAGGTATATTTATATGTATATATAAAAAAAGGAGAACGGCCACCTAAAACCACTAACCTAGCTCTAAAACAGATCCTTTGTTTGATAAAATGCATGCCCATTGGCTGATAGGAAGGGGCGCGGTGGATACTAGAAAGCTGATTGGCAAACTAGAAATCCTCAACATATATAAAAACAAGAAGCAACGACAGAATTCGCGCATAAGCCTGACGAATCCTATAGTTGGGTGAAACGCAGAATATTCAGTGTAGCTTAATCGCCATATATATTTCATAAATTACTAACTAGCTCTACCTACGTATTGAGCACTTTTGAAGTAAATACTTAAAGTTTACGCATAAATCTATACTTTCGTATATTAAATTTATGTGAATAAATGAAGTAGTTATATATATATATATATATATATATATATATATATATATATATATATAACTACTTCATTTATTCACATATATATATATATATATATATATATATATATATATATATATATATATAAGTTAGTTTATATTACGAGGGATAATCTGCCCGTTGGACTAATTCTCCAAAGAAAAAAATAATAATAACAATGTCATTCATCAAATTCCGTCTGTTTGAATATTTATAAGTTTTTTAGTTTAGTTTTGTTTATTTATATATTTACATTTTATATGTAAATAAATGAACAGCAGAACAATGTGACCTGAATCTATCAAATGTAAATTAAAACCTAATCATACAGAAAGAAGGGCATGCACATAAAACTAATACTACAAAAATCATAATAATAAATTAAATAAGTAAAAAATATTATAAATTATGACATAAACCATAATAATAACAGATTATAGAAACACCCCCTTCCACATTATATGAAGTAAATTAATAATAATTTTCAGGTCTGGGAATGTATAGATTATCATTTGTTTTTGTCTTTGTATGCATATACATTTTTTCTTATATATATATATATATATATATATATATATATATATATATATATATATATAACTACTTAATTTACTCACATAAAATTAATGTACGAAAGTATAGATTTATCCGTAAACTTTAAGTATTTACTTCAAAAGTGCTCAATACGTAGGTAGAGCTAGTTAGTAAGTTATAAAATGTATATGGCGAATATTCCGCGTTTCATCCACTCTAGGACTCTTCAGACTTATGCGCGAATTCTGTGGTTGTTTATCGTTTTTATATGCGCATCTTCTATTGAGATTTTTTGTTAGCCAATCAGCTTTCTAGTATCCACCGCGCCCTTCCTATCAGCCAATGAGCATGCACTTATCGAACAAAGGCCTATTTGACCTCTGGTTGTCCTGTTCCTTTGTGTGTGCCCTATTTAGTCTGGATATTTAGTTTCTTGATATGTTTTAAATCTAGGTTAGTGTTTTAATTTAATATTAGTTTATATATAAATATATATATATGTGTACATACATATATACACATATATATATACATATATATATACATACATATATGTGTGATCGTTTATGTATATTCATGTTTAGTTAATTTATTTATTTGTTTATTTTCTATTGTTTTTGTTAGTTTTAAAACTATTTTGTATCGCTACCCTAGAGTAAATTTTATCTTGTGAACACAGTTGTTTGCTATTTCTCTTCTACAGTTTAATAGGTGTTGGGTTTCCAGAGAATTCGCGCATAAGCCTGAAGAGTCCTAGAGTGGATGAAACGTGGAATAGCCAGTGTAGCCTAATCGTCATATACATTTTATAACTTACTATATATATATATATATATATATGTTTTATTTTTATTTTTTAATTTTTTTTACTAATTACCAGTTTTACTATATATATATATATATATATATATATATATATATATATATATATATATATATATATATATATATACACGTTTATTTTCATTGCTCCATTTTCTGCAATCGCAACATCAACTCATTGATTCAGGTTTTAACAATAACAACAAAAAAGTGTATTCCTCTTCCTCACGTTACTTTGTGCCTCTAACGTGACCCTTCTTTCAAGCCTCAGTCTGCGCACACGTTTTATATCATTTTTGCTTTTTCCTTGCCGTGACGTCATCTTGTACACGGCTCCGTCGTTTGCATACAGCTACCATATGCACATATGTGCATCCGCACTCTGTTATACAATAAAAAAGTGTAAATGGCCCCAGATTGCAGATATTCAAAGATTTTATTTTATTCAAATAGCAGACATTAACATTGATTTTAATCGTTTGTTTGAAATTAAAAATGAAAGGAAACTAAGTATACACGGCACAATCACGTTGATACACCGATTCTCGCTAGATCATCGAAGTTTAGCAACGTTGAGCCTGGCCAGTACTCAATGGGTGGCGAGGCGCTGTATGTACCACAAAGTAAAATACCAGGTTGAGAAACTGGCGCGGCCTATCTTTCTCTCGAGGGTAGATGGGACGTTTTAAAGTCGTGGTTGGCACCACATTTAGTGATGGCGTCACGATAAAAATATACTTGATAGCCCTGGCGAAGCATCAAGTATTCAGCTACGGACAAGATTTGAATTACACTACAAGCTCGTGTAGTGAGTTCAATCTCGCATACGACCGCGCTGGAAGTGTCCACGAGATACAAGCGAAATTTACGATATCATTTATATATCAGAAATAGATTTCAGCTAAATTTGACAACTAGTAAACAAACAAAATGGATGCTTATATTCGGTTACACAGAATCGGCATATTTGAAAGGAGATAAAAATGCATTTGTAAACTTATAACATTTAACTAAAACCCTTGTAATGTTTCTAGTCTAAAAGTAATAAACGCCACCAAATCTTTAATTATGAATACGAAAGCTGTTGCATTACACAATTTCAACGCACTCCAAATCATCTTCTTTGTTGACATTGATTTATGTCCCCCCTCACTAATTCGTTGTTGCTTTGTCCCATTATGGTCGTATGAATTGAATAGCAGGTACCTCAATTTCTACTCCCTTGTAAATCAGCTGAGCACATTATGCTCAGATTTCTTATCGGAACACAGCATGACAATGCCTGAAACTCGATGACAAAAGCCCTCGACAGCAGTCAGAGGAGGCCATCCCATTTCTTCATCAGCGTTACGATTTTGAACATTTCTCAACAGAGCCCTACAAGAAAGTTAAAAGTTGGCCGTCATTTATTCCCAAATTTCCTTTTCGCACTGCAACAAAAGTCCGTACAGGAATGTTTTTACTTCTGCACGAAAAGAGACAGAATTAAGGGACACACACGTGCAACCTGTTATTCAAACTGTATCCATATAAGCACGTTTTCGCAAACATGACAATCTTCCTCCTTTCTAAACAATTATCTTTTCCTTGATATATATATATATATATATATATATATATATATATGACCAATGTTTCGTTTCTTGTTTTGTTTGTATATATATATATATATATATATATATATATATATTTTGTGTACAGAAAGTTGTTAGTTGAGACAGGTCATTGGTACCGTCGGTTTCAAGCCCGATAATAAGGCCCGTTTAAGGTATCCTTATCAAGCTCTCTTCAGCCAATATTCGTCTCTTATATATATATATATATATATATATATATATATATATATATGCATGTGTGTGTCTGTGTCTGTGTCTGTGTCTGTGTGTATGTGTCATTCTTCCTTGATCGGGTAAAATTGCTCTGAAATTATATACAATTGTCGTGTCTCTTCTCACACAATCTATTTCCGCCATATTTCTCTTTCAGATCTTATCCCTAGAATCACGTGCGAGAACTGAACTTAGTCCAGACTAAAATTGATCCTAATATCTTCACATAGTATCATTTTGGAGTAATATTATTTCTTTTAGTTCACATAGCAGGGAGATCCGACGTTGTTCGGGATTAAATAATGATCCACGAATGTTTTACACTCTCATATTTTTATTGTCAATCAAAAACGATGAAATCGCCCATTTTTCCATCAATCAATCGATTGTCCGCTCTAGGTTGGGACGCATTGCGGTGCACCAAGAGGAAGCTTTACATGCCTCTCCACAGAGACTTAGTCCATAGTACATTGTAGTCATTACTGCAATGAAGAGAACCAACTATTAATTTTATACAATTACTTTTCTATATATATAGTTACTGTCTTTAAGAGTATATCAGAGAAAATTGAGCACATCCTGTCTGCTCATCCCTCGACTAGCATTTACATTTGCGGTGACTTCAATGTCAATAATGTGGAATGGCTGACCCACTCAAATAAGACTGATGATGAGGGGAGGTTCTGTCATGATTTTACCATTGCCTATGACCTCACTCAGATTGTCCGCGAACCCACCCGTGTGCCCTATACTACCGGTCAGTACGCAAGCCTTCTAGACCTTTTTCTGTCTACTTCCACTGAGCTATGTTCATGTTCCGTTCTATCTCCTCTGGGATCCTCCGACCAGTGCGTCGTATCAGTTAAGATAAAAATGAAATATAATTAATCTACAAACGTACCTCTCCACAGTACTGTATACCGATACTCGATGGCGGACTGGGATAGCTTCCGTACATTCATATCTGATCTACTTTTCTATTCCATGTTTAAAAAGGATGTGTCCTCTATAGTATCAGACCTGAACGAATGGTTACTTGTAGGCATAGACCAATTCATACCATCCAAAAAATTCCAACAAAAACCTAACAGCCAGCCATGGTTCTCCAGTAAATGTGCTGCTGCCATCGCACACAGAAATCACTTTTTCCGTTGCTACCAACGTAATAGATGCACTGAAACTAAAGCTGTTTTTAGGACCGCCAGCAACCACTGTAAAAGAGTAATAAAAAATGCAAGAGAACTATATGCTCAATCCGTTAAATCCAAAGTAGCTGACCAGCGGCTTGGTTCCCACCAGTATTGGCAAATAGCAAATAGGATCCTGAACAGAAACGGGCGTTCTATCCCAACCATTATCAATAGACCAGAGGTCATCTCGACAGCATCCGACAAGGCCAAACTATTTGCCAAGAACTTTTCGGCAAATTCTACCCTGTGCGACGAAGGCCATCAACTCCCTATATTTCCTCCTATAACAGACAACACACTATGCAACATACAAATATCTGTGCGTGAGGTCGCCAAGCTAATCAAGAACCTTGACTCCTGACGGTATTCCAATTATAGTGTTAAAAAAATTACAACCAGAACTTGCCCCCATACTTACCAAACTGTTTAAGCGTTGCCTTAAGGAGAAGTGCTTTCCAACACCCTGGAAAACCTCATCAGTATGCCCTGTATTTATGAATTCAGGTGATATGTCATCTCCCGCTCAGTACAGACCAATAAGTATCCTGTGTGTCCTGAGTAAGTTGCTGGAATCCACAATAAATAGAGAAGTAGTCAACCACCTCAGCAGAAATAACCTTCTTAGCGACACGCAATATGGTTTTTGTTCTGTTAGATCTACAACAGATGTGCTAACGATTATATCTCATAAGATTAGCGAATCTCTCGCAAAGGCTTCATTTCTATGGCAATTGCTCTCGACATATCAAAGGCTTTCGATAAGGTTTGGCATAAAGGCCTACTATACAAGATTTCCATATACGGTATAACTGGAAATGTTTTCTCGATCATTAAGTCATTTCTCTCTGATAGGCTCATAAGAGTAGTGGTTGATGGGCAGAAATCAGAGGCCCACAGTATTAACACTGGTGTCCCTCAGGGGTCCATACTGGGCCCAACTCTCTTCCTGATCTACATAAATGATCTCGCAAAACACATACTAAAATATTTCCTTGACATCTATGCTGATGACACGACCATCTATGACAACACATCAAAGACCGTAAATGATGATGTTCTCTCTGATTCCCTCTCCTCTGGTCTTGAGCGCATGGTACAGTGGGGAAAGAGGTGGCTGGTTACCTTTAATGCTTCTAAGACCAAGCTCCTATCTCTACATCATAAACGCTCTGATTCCCATCTGGCATCAATTGAAATGGATGGCTCTCGTCTTGGGGAGGCCCCATGGTTTGATAAGCTTCTGGGTTTGACCTTTACTCCTGATCTTAAATGGAACACATACATCAAGTCTGTAGCCAAGGTCACTGGGAAAATGGTGGGATCCTTCTACCGCTCCAGAAGATATTTCACTAATGATGCAATTCTCTATCTATATAAGAGCCAAGTTCGTCCAATGATGGAGTACTGCTGCCACATCTGGGCGGGAGTTGCTAAAAACAGCCTATCCTGCCTTGACAGAGTACAAAATTGACTTCGTGGCTTGGTGGGGGATGCCCTTTTCTCTACCCTGCAACCTCTTTCCCACAGAAGAGACGTAGCGAGCCTGTCTTTGTTCTATCCTTATTTCCATGGCAAGTGCTCGTCTGAGCTCCATTCTCTGGTCCCCCCTTGCCAATCTTTTTCAAAAAAACACCCGACTAGCTGAAACCACCGTAAATAATTTTCCCCACTCCTTATCTGTGCCTAAATCAAAACATAGATTCTATGAACAAAGCTTCTTTCTTAGAACTGCACGGCTGTGGAACTCTGTTCCGCTTTCCTGTTTCCCTCCCGACTTCAACCTGGATGTTTTCAACACAAACAAATTCCTGATTAACCGCCCCCCCCTAAGTAATGACACCTTATCGATTCTCCAATACTATTGTTACACTATCCCATTGATTACTGTACACACAATAACCCTTATCCCCGAGTGGCCATTGGGCCTTGATAAGTGGTGAACTCCATGTAAAAAAAAAAATATATATATATATATAATGACGTGAATGAAAGTATAAAATGCAAAATTCAAGTTTTATGCTTCAATTGTTCTCTAAACAGAAACATCCATTTCACACGCGCCCCTGTCATTTCAAAGCATATACTATTGATTTTATATGTCTGGTCTTACTGCTTGGGCACTCATAATGGTTTTAATTTAAGTTTAATATGAAGAAGTCAAGTATCATGGTGCAATTGTAACCTACTGTTGATTTTATATGTCGGACCTTTCGGTTTATGTGGTAATAAAACTTCTCAATGCATTTTCGATGTGATAGATTGGAGTTAAGACGAGCACTTGCAATGAAAATAACAATAAAGCAGAGACAGGCTTGCAATGTCTCTTCTGTAGGAAAGAAGTTGCAGGGAAGAGAAAAAAGGCATCCCGCACTAGGTTCCGAAGTCTATTTTGAACGCTGTCAAGACAGGATAAGCTGCTTCTAGCAGTTTCCAGATGTAGTAACAGTACTCCATCCTTAGATGTACTTGGATCTTATACAGGTACAGAATTGCATCAGCAGTGAGATATCTACTTGAGTAGTAGAATGATCGTGTCTTTTTCTAGCAGCCTTGGCAACAGATTTGATGTACATGTTACATCTCAGATCAGGAGTAAAGGTGAGACCTAGAAGCTTGTTAAAGCATGGAGTGTCCCGAAGACGAAGACTATTCATTGCGAGTGATGCCAAACGGGGATCAGGGAGTTGACGATAGAAAGATAGTAGCTTTGTTTTGATGCATTAAAATTAATCAGACTCTTTCCCCATTGCACCACGTAATCAAGATCGGAGGAGAAAGAATCAGAAAGAACTTCGGTCATTGAGGACTTTTGAAGCGTTGTTTTATATATATATATATATATATATATATATATATATATATATATATATATATATATATATATATATGAACAATTATTTGTTTCTTGTTGATATATATATATGAACAATTATTTGTTTCTTGTTTATATACATATATATATATATATGTATATATATATATATATATATATATATATATATATATACCACATCTATCAGCACCTCTGATGAGTCGTAGACGACGAAACACATGTCAGTGGATAATTATATTTTAAAAATAATATATATGCCGCTCCCCGTGTGGGGGCACCAAATTGGTTAAAGGGAAAATTATTCCCAACTCGCATTTAGGTAAAAATGCATTTTCGGAAATAATGTAATTCATTCCAAACGTATCGCAAAAACAAACAACATTTAAGTAAATCGCGATATACCCAAACAGTAGTGTGAGATGGATGAGCGGTTAGGGGTTTAGGTTCATTACCGTGTGGTTCCAATTTCGAATCTTGCTAGATTTAGCCACTCTGATAAGGCGTAAACGACGAAACACGTGTCCGTGTATAATTATATTTTTAAAATAATATATATGTGTGTGTGTGTGTGTGTGTGTGTGTGTGTGTGTGTGTGTGTGTGTGTGTGTGAGAGAGAGAGAGAGAGAAAGAGAGAGAGATTATTACTTTTTCCATGCTGTCAATATCGACCCATCTTGGACTGATCCTTTCCCTACAAATCTACGACTAACACAATAGAAAATACCACAATCAGATTATCCTGGAGATTTTGCCGCGAATGGAAATCTATTTGTACATGTTATTATCATTCAGTGAAAAGGTCAAATTAATCCAGGAGTTTCACCTGCCCAGGTCGAAAGATGTCAACCCCAAGCAATTTACCTGATTTCAAAATGTTGAAAATGGGGTAAGTGCAGAAGTTTATTAGATAAATGATATCACATCTATGCTGTTATGTGTCCATACAGGGAGGTGTAGACAATGATGCGTTCTGTAT
>NC_136498.1:61111421-61113921 GCF_053919585.1 Euprymna scolopes | reverse complement strand
GCCGTTATAAGTGGTCTGCTAGGACGCGCGGGATGAAAAGAGACTGTAGGGAAAGGATGCTTCATTCAGCATTCGGATGTTTGGGAGACATTAATGATCTGTGCCAAACATGACTACCCTTGATTCAGTTCCGGATGAGGAAGCGGATCAGAAAGTAGTTATATATATATATATATATATATATATATATATATATATATATATATATATATATATATATATATATATATAAGTAAATAATGAATAAAAAGAGTAAAAAGTGAAAAGGATAAAACGTTTGTCTTCGAGGGAGATGAAGAGGGAGCATGTTGGTGACGTACAGTAAAACGTACATAAACTTGAATTAGTATGTTGATCGGGAAAGGAGGCGTGTCATTTGAAAAAGAAGCAAGATTGAGGACGTTCAAACGGAAACAAAATTATTCTTTTTAATCAGTGGAGCTTATTATGAATAGCGGTCAGGATTAAATATTAATCATAAAAATTCAATCTAATCCAATCATAGTAAATTCAGACATGCGTTCACTAAATTAGATCATCGTGATAGAGTTACAAAACCGACTTCGTAATCTAGTAGGTGATGCATTTTTCTATTCTCTGCAACCTCTTCCCCACAGAAGAGACCTTGCGTTCTTGTCTCTGCTTTATCATTATTTTCATGGCAAGTGCTCGACTGAGCTCCAATCTATTCTCTCCCTCTTGCCAATCTTTCACAAAAACACTCATCTAGCCAAATATATATACAAAATCCCCCCTAAACTTAAACGTGGTTCCATTATAAAACCTTCTTTTCTAGAACTGTTCGCCCATGAACTCTGTTCCACTCGTCTGTATTCCAGCTAACTACAATATTGTCGTCTTCAAGTCCAACATAAACAAGTTTTTTTATTGAAACGTCCTCTTAAATAATTTAATAATACCAAATTTCCACTACTAACGATTACTATACTATTCTTCTAATGGCTAACGTACACATATTAACACTTATCCTCAAGTGGCCTCGGGGTCTTGATATGTGGTGACCC
This sequence comes from Euprymna scolopes, assembly GCF_053919585.1. Lineage (NCBI taxonomy): Eukaryota > Metazoa > Mollusca > Cephalopoda > Sepiida > Sepiolidae > Euprymna > Euprymna scolopes. The sequence continues at coordinate 61,112,896 of NC_136498.1, read as the reverse complement.
CTTGGTAAAAAAAATTAGCGCTCTAAACATTTTTATTGCATATGTAGTTAGCGAAGTGTACTCATTGGTGTCCATATAGTAAATGCTTAAAATGGTGGCTCCGCCTGTTTCTCGGCGCATACACCCGTTTGAATTAGTAAATAACAAATAAAAACATTATAAGTCAATCAGATTAATTGCTCTACATTTATAAAAGAAAATGTCGTCTTTATTCACCCTGAATGCATAAAAAGCCAGATTTTTCTTCAATAAATAGTTCGACCAAAATCATTAACAGAGCTTAGTGTGATGAAGTTTTGCGCTCTTGTTTTAACAGAGCGTCGACGAATGTGAAAAGCAGCAGCAGCCGCGTTTAAAGCACGTATGCAAATTGGTAAGTGTGTACGCGCTGACGTCACGGGAAGACATTACCTGAATAGTACTGAATTATATAAAATAAAACAACTTTAATCGTGCTAGCAGGTGAAAAATTGCCACCATTAGATGTATTATTTTTGGCGGTATCTAAAAATTGTCTTAATCGTGGGTGGGGAATTATGTGTTTTCATGCTGGCAAATTGAGCTGGAATTTACCAAGTGTATGATGAATATGTGATGGGGTGGCCATTTTTTTTTTTTAGATGTTTTAAAAATACGATCATACGATAATTTTCCACTAATAATTTCTCCACACTAAAAAACTTTGAAGAAAATGAAACATGTGAAATATTTATTTATTGCTGTTTGATACCAATTGCTTAAGTTTACAAAAATTGGAGGTAGCTTCTACTTTCTTTTTATCGTTTTTGCGTCAAATTGTATTTTATTTTTTATACCTACCTTTGCGAACTCACTTTTTCGTAATTCTGATAATGTCATCCCGATTCAATAGGTGACATAACGGGTCAAATGTTCTAATATATATATATATATATATATATATATATATATATATATATATATATATATATATATATATATATTGTATTTTGTGTACAGAAAGTTGTTAGATGAGATAAGTCATTGGTACCGTCGGTTTCAAGCCCGATAATTAGGACCGTTTTAGATATCCATGTCAAGCCAATTAGATGAAGAGAGCTTGCTATGGATATCTAAAACGGTTCTAATTATCATGCTTGAAACCGATGGTACCAATGACTTATCTCATCTAACAACTTTCTGTACACAAAATACAATATATAAATTCGCTCTTATTTTTCGGATTTTTTTTTTTTTTTTTTTTTTTTTTTACAAAGGCATCACCACATTATCAAGGCCCAGAGGCCACTCAAGGATAAGGGTTAAAGAGTGTACAGTAGAAGTTGGTCAATATAGTAATCATTAGTAATGAAAATTTGGTAAATTTAATAACTTATATGGAACGGCTCATCAAGAACTTATTTACTTTAGACTTGAACAAAACCATATTGTAGTCAGCCGGAAAGCAGGAAAACGGAAGACAATTCCACAGGCGTGCAGTTCTAAGAAAGAAGCTT